>NC_140994.1:90691364-91291364 GCF_052327205.1 Somniosus microcephalus | reverse complement strand
CTATGATGGCTCAGTGCCACAGCATGGGCTGCATGTACGCATTTTGTTTCTGCTTTGAATAATATATACGCCAAATCTCACAGATCAAAGCTTTGTTGTTATGGATTGTGACACTGATGTTGAATTTACCGGAGTATTGAAGGAGCGACTATATCTAACACTGAAGGAAAGTAAAGTTAAATCCATTGTTGTAACACAGGGCAGAGATTCGAGCAATGTGTGTACTGCCACACTGAGTCTGTATCAATTCTTTCAGCTCCAGAACGAAAAATAGAATCGAATTAGTTTATTCAGAAAATCGCTAATCGATTCCTTCATTTCCGTCTAGCGTTTTGTCAGCTATTTTTGTATTACCTGTTCCAAACTCGCCTTTTCACGATCATGTGTGTGTAGATCTTACACCAGGTTAAGTCGGTCGTATTTAGTATCGTTGTCTAGTAAAATGTAGGGGCTCCAAACCCAACCTTTACACGGGGTCCCCGCAGAGCAAACACCCCTCTGCACAGCTGGAGATAGAATATTCATTGATTGACTCAACATCCAGAAGATGTTTCATTCTACGAGGCTGCTGAAAATAGATGCTGAGGTTTCTACTATCTGTGGAGAGCAATATGCCTCCTCTATATAAGTTAAACACTCAAATTTTACCAAGTCTCAATAGTAAAATCCATCTGCACAGCTTCGTAGCTTTTTGGCAATAAGAATGTGTGCTTACAACCCTAGATTTATTCTCTTTATGAATATTGTGTATCATCTCTAACTTTAAATTCTTCTTTGGAGGGATTGGGTAGAACCATAAGCACAGAAGAGGACTGGCTTTATTGATGTTCTTGTGGTGACGGACATAAATAATGTAAAGCACATTAATGATCTTAACGAGGGGTGCACAAATTAAGATTAGAGAATCTACAAGGAACAGGCTTGAAATCTCCGTGAATTAGTTCAGAATGCAAAAAGAACTCGTTGAAGATTATTGTAGTAATTTGTACCCGAAATAAAAATATAACCGTTTTAAAAAATGTGTTTATTGAGAGGATTGTGGATGTGAAGAGATCATCAAAGGTCCTACATATTGCTCTGATTCTGCTTTGTATGACTTGAGGATACTTTAGTGTCTGACAGTATCTGTGTAATTTGAAAGCTATAGCTGAAATTCAGAACTCAAGGATTAATGCAGAGGCATTAGCATCCCAGCTTGTCAAGATTAAAGCATCACTTCAGGCAATCCGACCCATCAATCATTCTTTCCAAAGTTGAGGTTCCCATTAAACTGTACAAATACACTTCACCAAGTACTCTGAAAGGGCCTTCCTTTCAGCATTACATTGAAAATGAACACTTAGCACATTATTGTTAATATATTCCCAAACCCACGACCTCTACCACCTAGAAGGACAAGGGCAGCAGGTGCATGGGAACACCGCCACCTCCAAGTTGCCCTCCAAGTCACACACCATCCTGACTTGGAAGTATATTGCTGATCCTTCATTGTCGCTGTGTCAAAATCCCGGAACTCCTTACCTAACTGCACCATGGGAGTAACTTCACGACATGTTACGGTTCAAGAAGAAGGCCTACCACCACATTCTCAGGGGCAACTGGGGCTGGGCAATAAATGATGGCCTTGCTACTGACGCTCACATCCCAAGAATTAATAAAATATATATTTGGGGTAGGAATTTGTTTGTGTGGTTATGCCGGCGACAGCTGGGCACGGGGAACGAGCCTTCCATTGGTACAGGTAGTGTAAGGCCCATGCTCTCGTACGCTTTGGTGAAGGTGTTGACGATGGTTTGGAGTTCGACCTCCGAGTGAGCGCAGATGCAAGCGCCATCTGCATACTGTAATTCAACGACAGAGGATGGGACGACCTTAGATCTGGACTGGAGATGACGGAGGTTGAACAGTTTCCCGTTTGTTCTGTAAATTAGCTCCACTCCAGTGGGGAGCTTACTGAGGGTGGGATGGAGCATTGCAGCAAGGAAGATCGAGAAGAGCATTGGTGCAATGACACAGCCTTGCTTGACCCCGGTTCGTACGTGAATTGGGCCTGTGGTGGAACCGTTGGTCAGGATCACGGCTTGCATGTTGTCGTGAAGCAGGCGGAGGATAGTGTTAAACTTTTGAGGGCAGCCGAATTTGAGGAAGACACTCCATAATCCCTCACGGTTGACAGTGTCGAAGGCCTTTGTGAGATCGAAGAGGGCCATGTACAGCGGTTGGTGCTGTCCCCTGCATTTCTCTTGTAATTGTAACTGAAGCGTACAAGAGCATGGGCCTTACACTAAACATCCGTAAGACAAAGGTCCTCTACCAACCTTCCCCCGCCACACAGTACTGCCCCCCGATTATCAAAATCCATGACAAGGCCTTGGACAACGTGGACCACTTTCCATACCTCGGGAGCTTACTGTCAACAAGGGTGGACGTCAACGACGAAGTTCAACACCGCCTTCAGTGTGCCAGTGCAGCCTTCGGTCGCCTGAGGAAGAGAGTGTTTGAAGACCAGTGCCTAGAAATTCAGTGGGCTGCGTCACTCATTAGCGCCCAAAGAGGGCACTTAGTGGGTTTAACGCCACTGGCCATGCCTCCCGCTAAATTTGGCGGGACGCTAATGGCGGCGCTAGCCGTTAGCGCTGCGCCGCTACCGATGATGTCATCGGTGTGCGCAGTGCCCCGCTACCGCCCCGATCACGAAATTTGGTAGCATCCCCTGCCAGCACCTCTCCGCGCCGCCGTCCCCGGCCTACTGAGCCCCCCCCCCTCCCCCGCATTGTGCCCGCTGTGTCCTAAGAGTCCGGCATTTCTCCTCAGTGCCGGGCACTTTTGCCGGCACTCGCGATCACCGATCGTGCTGCAGCAGGCCCCTCCCCTTTAAGAAGGGAAGGAAGGCCTGCAGTACTGCAACGCGCCGTGCCACAGCGTGTGGCGCTGCGGCACGTTGCACTGCAATTTTCAGTTGCAGCGCCCCAAGAGGGATATGGGGCGCCTCGAGTAGCGCTGTGCTTCCGTCTGGGGTGCTGAAACTGAATTTCTGGCGGGCGTTCACGAATCCTTCCGGGGCGGTACTTCCGGCGCCCTGGCGAGACTGGCGCCCCATTAAATTTCTAGGCCCAGGACCTCAAACCCGGCACTAAGCTCATGGTCTACAGAGCAGCAGTGATACCCGCCCTGCTGTATGCCTCAGAGACATGGACCATGTATAGCAAGCACCTCAAAGCACTGGCGAGATACCACCAATGCTGCCTCCGCCAGATCCTGCAAATCCATTGGCAGGATAGGCGCACCAACATCAGTGTTCTTACTCAGGCCAACTTCCCCAGCATCGAAGCTTTGACCACACTCGGTCAGCTCCCTTGGACGGGTCACATTGTCCGCATGCCCGATGCGAGCTCCGACACGGCAAGAGAGCTCCCGGTGGGCAGAGGAAACACTTCAAGGACACCCTCAAAGCCTCCTTGAAAAAGTGTAACATCCCCACCGACACCTGGGAATCCCTGGCCCAAGACCGCACAAAGTGGAGGAGAAGCATCCGGGAAGGCGCTGAACACCTCGAGTCTCTTCGCGGAAGCAAGTGGAAGCCAACCGCAGGCAATGCAAGGAGTGCACGTCAACCCAAGCACCCCACCCACCCGCCCCTTCAACCACCGTCTGCCCCACCTGTGACAGAGACTGTAGGTTCCGCATTGGACTCATAAGTCACCTGCAAACTCATTTTATAATGTGGAAGCAAGTCATCCTCAGTTCCGAGGTACTGCCTAAGAAGAAGAAGAGAAGAAGAAGGTACAGGTAACCCCAAGGCCCGATCATTTAATATTCCGCCAAGTTGCGGATGCCTACCGAGATGAATGTTGGGCGATGTTAGCAGTTGTAGGAATTAAACAAGCGGGGTTGGGGTTATGGTTATTGTCTCTGGCCAGTCAGAAGCCTCTGAGCTGCTCCAGGGACCCCCGTGTGGTTTCGAAGTGCTCCCCTATTCCTGGTTCTGACCGCCAGACTTATTCGGTAGCGATGTAGACAGAAAACGTGACTCGTGGTTTGGGTGCAAAACAGACCAGCATTTATTGAAACAAAAAGAAAGAAACAACTTAAAATAATCGATACAGCACACCTGTGCCTGGTACAGCACTTTTGCTTAACGCAGTACACTTAGTGTCCACTAGAGCGCTCTTTGCTCAGTGCAACACTCCTTTATTTAAATACAGCACTTTTAAATACAGCTACTTAGTGTCCACTGAAGCACCTCTCTGCTTAGTGCAACACCCTTTTAATAGCACTTTCAATACAGAAACACCTTGCTCACTACAGCACCTTCGCTTAGTGGCTTTTACTTAAAAAAACAGCACTTTAAAATACAGCTACTTAGTGTCCACTGAAGCACCTTTCTGCTTAGTGCAACACCCTTTTAATAGCACTTTTAATATAGAGGACACAACGAGGGAAAATCGACTAAAATCACAGTTCTAACAAAATTCCCACTTAATTCCCGCCCCTATACCTATTCTAAGTTGCCTTGTAATGGGCCAGAAAAATATATGCTCACCAATGAAAACCGCCTGCTCCGTGCCCTGCAATCTTTGATCTTCACTGCCCCGAAGTAAAAACACCCCAGTATTTTGAAAGTAAACAGCTGGTGTTCCACTCCTTTAGGCAGGCTCCCACATTGTAGAGGGCACGGAGGCGAGGCCACAGAGAGAGGCTTCTGAGAAGCTATCTTTTATACCCCATTTGGGGCCGAAACCTTCCCGCCCAAATCCGCCTGTATCTGGGCTAAACAAAAGGGATCCAAACTGTCTCCATTGTCTATAATGGGTTTGGATGAATTACCCATTCGTTTAAACTGGGTTTTTTTTCAGTTTAAATGTGTCCTCATTGTCTGTGATGGGCTTTGAATAAAGCTGCAGTTTAAATGTGTCCTCATTGTCTGTGATGGGCTTTGAATAAAGCTGCCGTGGTTTGGAAAAAAAGCATGTCTATTTCCTTGATTGCTTGAGTAAACAGCCTTGGAGGTTAGTCATTGTCCTGTGGTCAGACTGAAGCCACAGTCTCAAGTGGTTAATCCTTTGGGTAAACATTGTAGCAGTTTCTGTAAACACATCGATGGTCTGCTGCAGGGAGGGGATCTTCCTGAACTGCCGTTGATTGGCACTTTGACTGCTCCATTGAACCTTTTTCACAGACACAGCAGGCTGCCTTTTCAAGTCCTTTTTATTGTCTTCTGCCACGCGGTCTGGTGGCCATTTTGATCCCTGGATTTTTAAAGGTATATTACCCAGGTATTCTTTAATCAAAATTCAATCTTCGGAACTGTAGGAAATCTCAAAATTATTGTGAAATCCCTACAGTCCCCCATCTATTACTAAAACTTGCTTGTAGTATCCTGTCCAAAAGTGAGCAATAATTTCTGACCCCCCAACAAACAACGTTCCCTTATACTTATCTAAATCTATCTTTGATCCCCCGACATCTCCATCTCCCCTGCCCAGAGAGAATCGCAGTACGGTAGGCATCTATCGACATAAAACCAAAATTAATTAAATAATCGATACATGGAGGGGGTCCAATGCCCCTGCATCACTTATATTCACAGTAACTCAAGCATGGAGGGGGTCCGACACCCCTGCACCGCTTGTAACATAATTTTAACATGATACAACATCTTTAATGGGATTGTCACCCAGCCAACATATCTGAACAAGGTTTTGTAAATTCTTAATCTTAAATTGAATTTCCGGTAACAGTTTAAACATTGTGGGCACCCGCCTCCTGCAGACCCCTTCCTTCATGGGCTGGGAGTGCTCCTTCCTTGAACACTCATCGACACGCTGGTCCTCTGTGCCTTCCGGAACTCTGAAAAAAAAACATCTCGCCAGGTCCCCTGGCTCGGGGAGGGGAGTGTAATCAGGTCCCGCGACCTCGATCCACAATACAATTCTGGGACGGTACCACACTTAAAACTTATACACCAATATTAATTGCAATATAAAAATTAAAATTAGCACGTTCTACCTTAATCCTTTATACACACATTACTTGCACAAAACGATATACAAGCGCCGCTCATCTCCGGGCGGCCAGCCTAATCCCTGGTTGGGCTGCCATGGGCTGCTTCCTGCGGCATGGCTGGACTGATTCCAGCTTCTTGTCCCTCGCAGCTTATGGCTGCTGGTTGGGGACCTCTGCCTTTTGGCTTCTCCCTGACTCGGGAGCCGCCCTACTCCACTGGAAAGTGGGTGACCATACCTTCTTGGGCTGGGGTACCCGAAGAGATCTCCTAGGGAGTATCGCTGGTGGGGCTACCCTGGCGAGCAGACCCTTAGCTTGGGTCACACTCTCTGCTGGCTGGGGACCTCCTCCTTCGGGTCCCTCCCTTCCCAAACCTGGGCTGGGGACAGGCAATCCCTTGCCACCTGCTGCTGGTGGCTGAGAGCCTTCCCCTTCAGGTCTAAAACCTGGTTCAGGCTCCTCCCCGGAGTCCCACAAGAGAGGGAGAATCACTCAGGCCAAGTGCTGGGGAGCTTCTACAATCCCAGCTGTCTGTTCCCCTGCCCCCTGCTTAAACAACCCGCATTGTTTGATATAACTGGCTGCCTGCCAGTAATCCTGTTCAAAATCATGAATAGCTCTTCCCCTAACACAAGCCACAGTGCCTGCCTATGCAGCCTGTGAGCTTGTACCTGCTGTGGGCTGGAGATTTATATTCTCAGGTTCACTCCCAGCTGCCTGTTTCCCTGTGGGTCCCATTAAGCTAGATGGGACCCCATTAGACCGGGGTGAATTGGCCAGGTCTTCTGAGTGGACCACCGTGCTGGAGGCTCCAGCCTCCACTGAATATTTCCCCTGCACCATCTCCACCCCCATCTCAACATAGGGCCTGCTCCCCTCAGCATTTTCGCGGGGACACAGGTCAACAGGCTGCGCTGGCTCTAGTCATTGCTGGGAGTGAGGTGGGGCAGACAGGGTTAAAACACCGGTGGTGGCTGCTACTCTCCCCTGGCCAGTCAGAAGAGACCGCAGGGACTGTAAAAATGGCTCAATTGCTGCGGGAGGGAGGTCTGGCCCTGCCTTTTGGGCTGGGGCTGTGGGATCCTTTCCCTTGCCCTTCCAAGGATTTTTACAGTCTTTTCTCCAGTGACCGTCTTTCCCGCACCCATAGCAATTTAACCTAGCCTGAGAGGGCTGGTTCCCCTCCTGGTGCCACTCTTTCTTACTCTGGCTCCCAGGTTTAACCTCATGGACTCTTCCTTCGGGTTGGGGCGCCTCGATACCCCTCATGTTCCTGAAGGCTACTGTGAGCCGGCGGATCACCACTTCTTCGGTGGTCTGGGGGTTTCGGGGGTCAAACCAAGCCATGACCTGGGCTTGGGTCTGGGGTAGGCTGTTTGTCATGAGACACCGGAGCCAGTGAGTCAATTGGACTGGGTCCAGTGCTGCCCGCCCTGGCATTCCCGGGCATGCATTCCGGTAGACTGGCCACAGCCTGTCTGCGAACGCCTGCGTGGACTCCCCTGGGAGCTGCACTGTTCTTTCCACCCGAGCGAACGGGCTACCATCATTGAGTCCCATGGCCTCCAATACCTCATTCTTGAGACCCTCATAATCCCTCTGCCCCCTTTTGCACTCGCCAGGTAGGGACTGGAGGAGATCACCTGCCAGGGAAAACAGCAGCATTTTTGCTTGCTCTGCCTCATCGCAGTCATTTACACAAACTGCTTGCTCTATCTCCCTGAAGTGCAGAGAGGGGTCTCCCTTTTTAGTGAGCTTGGGGATGTGGCTAACCATGTCCCTGAGCTGGTGGGTGCCATACGGCACCAGAAACTGATTCTGGATGGCCCCTGGGTCATCTTCATCAACGGGCGGACCGTACCTCCGTTGTCGGAGGGGGTACACTGCTTCTGGTCCCGGCCTATCTAGCAGGGCCTGCTGTGCTTCCTCTACCACCTCATCCTCCTCCCTCCTTTGCTGCCAGAGCTCCTGAAAGCTCGGAGCCGTGGGTGGCGGTCGTGGGACCTCTGATTCCATGATCGACCTTTCCCTGGGTGTTGCCTGTGGGACGGTTTTACTTGGGCTGCCAGTAAAATCCGACTGACCTGCCTTCAGGCTGATCAGACATATCATCCCCTTTGCTCTTTTTAAAGCCATATGCAAGCTTTCTATCTCTGCTCTACAGGGGCCATGATCTGCTTCCTCAAACCCTTCCTCGCAGGTCAGCTTATATGCTGCCTTTACCTCCCTAACCTTTTCCTCCTGCTCTTTTATTTCTTGTATGAGGCGAGCGTTCTCCTCCCACACCCTCATCTCATTGTTCTTGGCCTCTGCAACTGGGCACTTCAGGTACTCTGACTCGTGCCTCGTGCGGCTTTTGCCCTCACTAAACTGAACCACCAGGCGCTCTACCTTGGCCTAGTATTCTTCAACCTCCCTTTCCCTATCCCAACTCTCTGCTCTTGCTTCCCTAAGACTGCGGGTGACTTCCCCAAGCCTGCGGGAACCTAACCACAAACAAACCAGTGGGATAAAAAGAAACCCAATAACTGCTGCTCTTTCCAGACCCAAACCACTGTCTGCCACATCGCACACTGTTGCCGACGGTCCTGCCGTGGTCGCCATTTTGTAGGAATTAAACAAGCGGGGTTGGGGTTATGGTTATTGTCTCTGGCCAGTCAGAAGCCTCTGAGCTGCTCCGGGGACCCCCATGTGGTTTTGAAGCGCTCCCCTATTCCTGGTTCTGACCACCGGACTTATTCAGTAGCGATGTAGACAGAAAATGTGACTTATGGTTTGGGTGCAAAACAGACCAGCATTTATTGAAACAAAAAGAAAGAAACAACTTAAAATAATCGATACAGCACACCTGTGCCTGGTACAGCACTTTTGCTTAACGCAGTACACTTAGTGTCCACTAGAGCGCTCTTTGCTCAGTGCAACACTCCTTTATTTAAATACAGAACTTTTAAATACAGCTACTTAGTGTCCACTGAAGCACCTCTCTGCTTAGTGCAACACCCTTTTAATAGCACTTTCAATATAGAAACACCTTGCTCACTACAGCACCTTTGCTTAGTGGCTTTTACTTAAAAAAACAGCACTTTAAAATACAGCTACTTAGTATCCACTGAAGCACCTTTCTGCTTAGTGCAACATCCTTTTAATAGCACTTTTAATATAGCACTCTTAGCGTTCACTACAGCACTCATCTGCTAGTGCAACACTGTTACTTAGATAGGGGAGGAGAAAACAGACACAACGAGGGAAAATCAACTAAAATCACAGTTCGAACAAAATTCCCTCTTAATTCCCACCCCTATACCTATTCTAAGTTGCCTTGTAATGGGCCAGAAAAATATATGCTCACCAATGAAAACCGCCTGCTCCGTCCCTGCGATCTTTGATCTTCACTGCCCTGAAGTAAAACACCCCAGTATTTTGAAAGTAAACTGCTGGTGTTCCACTCCTTTAGGCAGGCTCCCACATTGTAGAGGGCACAGAGGCGAGGCCACAGAGAGAGGCTTCTGAGAAGCTATCTTTTACACCCCATTTGGGGCCGAAACCTTCCCGCCCAAATACGCCTGTATCTGGGCTAAACAAAAGGGATCCAAACTGTCCCCATTGTCTGTAATGGGTTTGGATGAATTACCCATTCGTTTAAACTGGGGTTTTTTTTCAGTTTAAATGTGTCCTCATTGTCTGTGATGGGCTTTGAATAAAGCTGCAGTTTAAATGTGTCCTCATTGTCTGTGATGGGCTTTGAATAAAGCTGCCGTGGTTTGAAAAAAATGCATGTCTATTTCCTTGATTGCTTGAGTAAACAGCCTTGGAGGTTAGTCATTGTCCTGTGGTCAGACTGAAACCGGAGCCTCAAGTGGTTAATCCTTTGGGTAAACATTGTAGCAGTTTCTGTAAACACATCGATTGTCTGCTGCAGGGAGGGGAACTCCCTGAACTGCCGTTGATTGGCAGTTTGACTGCTCCATTGAACCTTTTTCACAGACACAGCAGACTGCCTTTTCAAGTCCTTTTTTTGTCTTCTGCCACGCGGTCTGGTGGCCATTTTGATCCCTGGATTTTTAAAGGTATATTACCCAGGTATTCTTTAATCAAAATTCAATCTTCGGAACTGTAGGAAATCTCAAAATTATTGCGAAATCCCTACACAGTGGCCCTCAGGTAGGTCCCGAGAGGGTGTTGAGGTGATTGTGATGGGGGCCCACAGCAATGCTGTGCAGGCAGGAGACGCACTCCTGCTCATGCTTGCTCCACATTGAGATAATTTTTTTAAAATGTATAGAACAAAAAGATACGTGATATTTGGAGGCCTCCAGCGCTCGCTTTAAAGGCCACAGGCTAGGTTGCTATAGAAGTACAAAATCTAGTCAGAGTTGGCAAGAGGGAAAGCTCCGCCTAGTTTTTGACCGATTTCAGGAAGGGGGTCCTAAAACAGGAATTAGACCCTTATTAGCATATTCAAGGTGCCACTTGTCTGTATTAGTCTGATGCCAGGGACACCTCTAGAGCGCCTGAACCAATATAGTGTTGGATGTGTTTTCAATGCTATTTGGGCATAGGTAGTTAGTCCCCTAAATTGGAGCTCTAACCCCCATTTTCCATCCGGAAAAATGGGAGCAACGAGGTCCAATTTTGCCCCGTTTGTCTCTAAAAGTGAGGTTAGTCTGACCAATCAATGTATATAAAGAGGGTTCTTTACCCAACTGAGCCTTCGATTATCAATATGTTTCAGGGAGAATGGGTTGGTGAAATGCCAAGTAAACGTAGTTAAACTTTGTCAGCAGGCCAGCTGTCGCCAAACAGTGTAGCGAGCTCTTAACCCTCTTGTACTGGATCTGCTACAACTATCTGCATTTAGCCCAGATTTCCCAATTGGAATCAGACAAATAGTTGATATTGAGCCACAAAAGCTTGGTCAAAGAGGTTTTAAGGAACATCTTCAAGAAGGAAGAGCGAGGTAGAGAGGTTTAGGGAGGGAATTCTAGAGCTTAGGGCTAGGCAGCTGAAGGCACGGCTGCCGATGGTGGAGTGATGGAAATCGGTGATCCATAAGAGACCAGTATTGGAGGAGCACAGAGGTCTCGGAGGTTTGTAGGGCTGGAGGAGATTACAGAGATAGGGAGGGGCGAGTCCATGGAGGGATTTGAAAACAAGGATGAGAATTTTAAACTCGAGGAGTTGCCGAACCAGGATCCAATGTAGGTCAGCGAGTACAGGGTGATGGGTGAACGGGACTTGATGCTAGTTAGGATACAGGCAGCAGAGTTTTGGATGAACTCAAGTTTACACAGGGTGAAAGATGGGAGACCCGCCAGAAGTGCATTGGAATAGGTGAGTCTAGAGGTAACGAAATCATGGGTGAGGGTTTCAGCAGTATATGGGCTGAGGCAGGACCGGAGACAGGCGATGTTACGGAGGTGGAAGTAGGCTGTCCTGGTGATGGAGAGGATATGCGGTCAAAAGCTCAGCTCAGGGTCAAATAGGATGCCAAGGTTCAGCCTCAGACAGTAGCCAGAGAGAGGGATGGCATTGGTGGCTAGGGAACAGAGTTTGTGACGGGGATCGAAGACAATGGCTTCATTCTTTCCAATATTTCATTGAAGGAAATTTATGCTCATCCAACACTGGATTTTGGACATGTAGCATAACAAATCAGAAGTGTTTAGAGGAAGAAGAAAAAGAAGAGGAACATTGAAGGATGGGTGCCAGGCATGCCAGGCTGTATGAGAGATGGTCAGGGCCCACCAGCCAGTACCTGTGCACCTGTATGTTCAGGTGGAGGTGAGCATTGCTCACATCAGAAGACATTAGTGTATGTGGATGCTCATCTTCACAAAGGAAGCTGGATTAACAGATCCAGTGGCACCATAAAGGTTTAGAAATGTCTGACTACCCATAACCTTGGAAGTGTTTAGTCAGGATGCTCCAGCCATCATGAGTGTGGGGCAGGCTTGATGAACCTGGTCTTTTCCTGCCTGTCATTTTCGTATCTTTGTATGACAACAGTGGGCTACTGACCTCACAGGGTCTCAATCATCAAGGAGCCCGATGGAGAGCTGGACAGCCCACTGCGACTGTGCCTGGGCTACCATGCAGCATAGGCCTGGCTTATCCACTGACAGCAATGGTCAGCAGGAGCCTGAACTCTGCCTCCAGCTCCTTGCAGACGGACTGCAGTGCTGACCGATGGGGATAGTGCTGTGGGTGGTACAGAGAGCAAACCTCCTCACACCACCCTCTCCACTTCAGCAGCCATCAAATAGAGGGTTGGGTGCTAGGGCTGCTCCGTCACTTGCCCACACCTTGGGGTTCTTTTCCCTTGACTTTTTCCTGTTGGTTCTTAATCCCCTCTCCCTTTTAACCTGGGCAAAGGCTGTGCCAGTGGGACAAGATACCATGTGAGCCTTTCTAAAGACTTTCAGAATCATTATCACCCATGTGGTAACACTCTCTTTTAATTACTCCCCATCCCTTTAAATTTCACATACACACGATTTTCTGCTCTCATCACTACTGTACTCCTTGAACATGTCCAGATCTGCACCTAGAGCTATGCATAATTACAATAACTTCTTCACCCAGAGCATAGTTAGAATGTGGAACTCTCTACCGCAAGGAGTATTGCTAAATACACGAGGGAGAAAGGAATGGAAGGATAGGATTAGATGAAGAGGGGGGGGAAGAGGCTCATGTGGAGCAGAAACACTGGCATTTCTGTACTGTAAATTCTATGTAATGAGCTGGCCTCAGAAAACTGAATGCAAATAGCATAATTGTAACCATATCAGCGAAAAACTGTTTTGTTATGGTCTTGATTTTATGCTAAATATACTCTTTGGGTTCAGTGTTAATGTCTGCTCCTGTAAGCAGACCTTGCATTCCCTATGAACTAGAGAGTTTCGTGATCTGCCTAATATCTTGGAAAATCTAACAAGACCCCAGGAATCAAACAGAATACCCATGCCACTGTGCTCCAGCTTACTAGAATACACATGTGTCACCATGTGACCTCCTTGTCTTCAGTGAGTGGATGAAACATAGAAACATAGAAGATAGGAGCAGGAGTAGGCCATTCGGCCCCTCGAGCCTGCTCTGCCATTCGATGAGATCATGGCTGATCGTCCAAACTCAGTACCCCGTACCTGCCTTCTCCCCATATCCCTTGATACCTTTAGCTCTAAGAAATATATCTAACTCCTTCTTGAATATATTTAAAGACTTGGCCTCAACCGCCTTCTGTGGTAGAGAATTCCACAGGTTCACCACTCTCTGGGTGAAGAAATTCTTCCTCATCTCTGTCCTAAATGGCTTACCCCTTATCCTTAGACTATAACCCCTGGTTCTGGACTCGCCGACCATCGGGAACATTCTACCTGCATCTAGTTTGTCCAGACCTGTCAGAATTTTATAAGTTTTGATGAGATCCCCTCTCATTCTTCTAAACTCCAGTGAGTACAAGCCCAATCGACCCAATCTCTCCTCGTATGTCATTCCTGCCATCCCAGGGATCAGCCTTGTGAATCTTCGCTGAACTCCTTCCATGGCAAGAACATCCTTCCTCAGATAAGGCGACCAAAACTGCACACAGTACTCAAGGTGTGGTCTCACCAAGGCCCTGTACAACTGCAGCAGGACATCCTTGCTCCTGTACTCAAACCCTTTCGCTATGAAGGCCAACATACCATTTGCATTCTTCACCGCCTGCTGCACCTGCATGCTTACCTTCAGCGACTGGTGCATAAGGACACCCAGGTCTCATTGCACTTCCCCTTCTCCCAATCTATTGCCATTCAGATAATAGTCTGCCTTTCTGTTTTTGACACCAAAGTGGATAACCTCGCATTTATCCACGTTATATTGCATCTGCCACACTTCTGCCCAATCACCCAACCTGTCCAAATCATCCTGGAGTTTCTTGGTATCCTCCTTGCAGCACACATGGCCACCCAGCTTTGTGTCATCTGCAAATTTGGAGATATTACATCTAGTTCCCTTATCTAGATCATTAATGTATATTGTGAATAGCTGGGGTCCAAGGACCGATCCCTGCGATACCCCACTAGTCACTGCCTGCCACTCGGAAAAAGACCCGTTAATTCCTACTCTCTGCTTTCTGTCCACCAACCAGTTCTCTATCCAAGTCAATACCTTGCCCCCAATCTCATGTGCCTTAACTTTACACGCTAATCTCTTATGCGGGACCTTATCGAAAGCCTTTTGAAAGTCAAATACACCACATCTACTGGTTCTCCCTTATCTATTTTCCCAGTTACATCCTCAAAAAATTCCAGTAGATTAGTCAAGCACGATTTACCTTTTGTAAATCCATGTTGACTTTGTCCGATCCTGTCACTGTTTTCCAAGTGCTCAGCTATTACATCCTTTATAATGGACTCTAGCATTTCCCCCACTACCGATGTCAGGCTTACCGGTCTGTAATTCCCCGTTTTCTCTCTACCACCTTTTTTGAATAGTGGGGTAACATTAGCTACCCTCCAATCCATGGTTACAGTTCCAGATTCCAGCGAATTTTGGAAGATGATCAGCAATGCATCTACTATTTCTAGGGCCACCTCCTTAAGTACCCTAGGGTGTAGATTATCAGGCCCTGGGGATTTATTGGCCTTCAATCCCATCAATTTCCCTAACACCATTTCCCTACAAATACTGATTTCTTTCAGTTCCTCCCTCTCATCAGACCCTATGTTCTCCAACATCTCTGGGAGGTTATTTGTGTCCTCCTTTGTGAAGACAGAACCAAAATATGCATTTAATTGGTCTGCCATTTCTTTGTTCCCCATTATAACTTCCCCTGCTTCTGACTGCAAGGGACCTACACTTGATTTCACTAATCTTTTTCTCTTCACGTATCTATAAAAGCTCTTACGTATATATTCTACAGGTAAAAATCAACAGAGAAATCTATTTAATATTAAACAGGCAAATGAACAGTACTCAATACAAGCAGTAAAGAGTAATGGGAATCAGTGGGAAAACTCTCCACTGGCTGGAGTCATACTTTGCACAAAAGAAGATGGTTGTGATTGTTGGAAGCTCAGCCCTAGGACATCGCTGCAGGAGTTCCTCAGGGCAGTGTCCTAGGCCCAACCATCTTCAGCTGCTTTTTCAATGACCTTCCCTCCATCATAAGGTTAGAAGTGGAGCTGCTCAGTGTTCAATTCCATTCTCAATTCCTCAGATAATGAAGCTATCCGTGCCCGCATGCAGCAAGACCTGGACAACATCCAGGCTTGGGCTGATAAGTGGCAGGTAACATTTACACCACACAAGTACCAGGCAATGACTATCTCCAATAAGCGAGAGTCTAACCACCTCCCCTTGACATTCAATGACATTACCATCACCAAATCCCCCACCATTAAAATCCTGGGGGTCACCATTGACCAGAAACTCAGCTGGCCAACTACATAAATGCTGTGGCTATTACAGCAGGTCAGAAGCGAGTCGCTTACCTCCCGACTCCCCAAATCCTGTCCACCACCTACAAGGTGCAAGTCAGGAGATTGCTGGAATACTCTCCACTTACCTGGATGGAGCTCAACGCCATCAAGAACAAAGCAGTCCATTTTATTGGCAGCTCATGGAGCACCTTAAACACCCACTCCCTACTATAAAAAATAACCTTGATCTTTCTTCATTTTATTCCCTTACATTATTTATGTTTGCAGTGTGCCAATAAATATCAATTTTCTCATTGGAAAAAATAATCGAGAGTATGGCTTATTGGTAAAATAGGCTACCTAAGTTTGTCCAATGTTGTATGGATTTATGGTGAATGTTATGACTTTGTGTGCCCAAGCACCAAGGACACACATCAGCAATCCAGGGATGTACAGCAGCGCACCTGATTCACCTCATGCATGATTCTCCAGGTAATAATGGGAAAGGACAGATAGCTGTCTGGACCAGCTATTGGATATGCTCAGATACATTCCAGATACGAGCTCCCATCAGGTGAAGCTCTGCACCAGAAGCACTAAATTGTTACATTTACCCCTTCATTCTGGTCGAGTTACACATCACCACAAAGTGTGCCAAACAGACCTGAGAGATTTAATCTTCATTCTCTGAATATGTTTGCCCGGGGAATGGGTGTGATGAAGAAAATGTTACGGCTGAGCTGATATCAGTGAGTGTTGTTATTTGTCAGTGTATATAGTTGTTTACAGTTTACACAATGACTGCATCATGTGGAGACTTTGTATTGTTCATTTTTGAGCGCATGCTGATTTTTTTTAATTACGTGCAAAGGTACTGCTAAACCAATGTTCTTGTGATTGTTAAATCAGCTACTCAACATTTAGAGTGGAAATGATTTATATCCGAGCGAGAAATAGGATTTTTTCTGGGAGATGGAATTAAAATTGCAGATGCCAAGGAAATGTAAGTTATTTTCATTGGAATGATTGATGTACTCTTCACACTTGACTAGCGCCTGATGAATTCTCCGCCAGTGGTAGTTTGCTTTAGCTAAACTTTGCACCCCAGGATTGCAGCCGGATGGCTCGCCTCAGTCTGATGCGGCAGAAAGAAAGATTGAACTTGACGTGACACTTCTGATCTATGTGCACTATTATAAGGTGTGTTCCGAGGATGTTTAAACCTCCAGCTCTTGTGTTCTCCGTGTGGGATATCACGATTGCTAAAACCAACACTGCGCTGACAGCTCTCTGTGAACTGGCGATAAAAAGAACATTTATGGATACTGGAAACCTGAAATAAAAACAGAGGCTGAATGACCTACTGTGCTTTCCTATTGGAATCTGAAAGAGAAAGATATGTTCACATTTTGGGTGTAATCCTTCATCAGAGTGTCCTGATCTAGTGCTGAGGGAGTGCTGCATTGCCTGAGGTGTCATTCAATAGACAAAAAGTTAAACTGAGGCCCCATCTCCTGATTGATTTGGATGTAAACGATCCTATGGCACTATTTCAAAGAAGAGTAGGGGAGTTCCTACCAACATTCCTCCCTCAACCAACATCCCTAAAAACCAGATTAACTGGCCAGTCAACCATTTGCTGTTTGTGCACAAATTGGCTGTTGCATAACGATGACTGCATTTCAAAAGTAATTCATTGGTTGTGAAGTGTTCTGGGGCATCCTGAGGACACAATAGAGAAAATAAAAAGAAAGGACTTGCATTTATATAGCGCCTTTCACGACCTCAAGACGTCCCTAAGCATTTAATCAAGTACTTTTGAAGTGCAGTCACTGTTGTAATGTAGGGAATACGGCAGCTAATTTGCCCACAGCAAGCTCCCACAAACAGCAATGTGATCATGACCAGATTGATCTGTTTTAGTGAAGTTGGTTATAAACAGAAATCTTAGAAAATAAAATCACATGGGAGGGAAAAAGTGTGTCCTTCTGCAATAACTACTGTTCAACTGAGGGAAAGTTCAGCTGTCCAATGAGGGGAAGTTGCAAGGGATATCAGAATTGTCGTACCATGTGACCTGTGTATTTAGTGCACACAGGTTGAGCTGTGGCTCAGTGGTCGCACTCGTGCCTTTGTGTTATGAAGGTTGCGGGTTCAAGCTCCACTGCAGGATTTGAGGAAATCCTCCAGCCTGACACTCCGGTGCAGTACTGAGGGAGTGCTGCTCTGTCGGAGGCGCCGTCATTCGGATGAGACATTAAACCAAGGCTTTGTCTGCTCTCTCAGGTGTGCGTAAAGGATCCCATGGCACGATTCGAAATTCTCCCAGTATCCAGGCCAATCAACTTCACCAAAACAGATTATCTGGTCATTTATTTCACTAGAGCAGAGAAGGTTCAGGGGAGATTTGAAACAGGTCTTCAAAAACATGAATGGTTTTGAGAGAGGGAAACTATTTCCAGTGGCAGAAGGGTCGGTAACCAGAGGACACAGATTTAAGGTGATTGGCAAAAGAACCAGAGGGGAGATGAGGAAACATGTTTTTACACAGCGAGTTGTTGTGATCTGGAATGCACTGCCTGAAAGGGCGGTGGAAGCAGATTCAACAGTAACTTTCAAAAGAGAATTGGATAACTACTTGAGGGGAAAAAAATATATGGCTATGGGGAAAGAGCTGGGCAGTGGGATTAATTGGATAACTCTACAAAGAGCCGGCACAAGCACAATAGGCCAAATGGCCTCCTTCTGTGCTGTATCATTCTATGATTCTATGATTCCCTTGCTTTGTGCAAATTGACTGCTGCATTTCCCACACTATGACAGTAACTGCACTTCAAAAGTATTTCACTGGCTCGGAAATGCTTTGTGACGTCCTGAGGATGTGAATAATCCTTTTTAAATGCACATCTTTCTTTTCACTTCACATATTACTGCTTGTAGTTTATTTTTAGTCATGTTTGGATTGTTCTCACAAGCGGGACAGTGTGTAAGTTCAATGTTGTTTTCAATATTTTGCATTAATGTAATATTATTTTATAAAATTTATCATTAGTGCCAAATCCTGTCTTCAAAATGGGCAAATTCTACAAGCCTTTCCTACAACAGATGGAGATGCCTAATGGCACCAATACCTTCACACAGATTATGACACACACTGTGATTACTTTGCCAAAGGTTCATGAAGAAGACGCTCCAGTGTCTCAAAGAACTAATTAATCGGCTAAGAGATGTTGGGAGGGAGAGAGATGTTATTCAGCTCAATCTGCCAACACCCACCCACACTTGGCTCACTTTCCAATTAGCTCTTCTGGACACTGAAGGTGGCGGTGAATAACTATATGGAATTTGTGAAACCATATTAAATAACACAATGAAAGATCCCATTATCAAATCAGGTCCTGTAGCAAACCAATTAAAATCAGTGTCAAGGCAGAGACTGAGCTAGGTGATTGCTGAATGACGCTGATTCCCATGCACTGATACAGGGCAGGCTCACTTCACCAGTGCACTTCAGGACCTCACAGGCACAATGTGTGAATGGATGCTGAATCTACTTTCCCTGGGTATCACACCCCACGAGAAGCCAATTCCTAAGACTTATGGAAAAATCATGCCCATTTCAACAACAACAACAACAACTAACATTTATATTGCACCTTGAACGTAGTAAAACGTCCCAAGGCACTTCACAGGAGCGTTAATCAAACAAAATTTGACACCGAGCCACGTAAAAAGAGATATTAGGACAGATGAGCAAAAGCTTGGTCAAAGAGGTAAGTTTCAAGGAGCGTCTTAAAGGAGGAAAGAGAGGTAGCGAGACAGGGAGGTTTAGGGAGGCAATTCCAGAGCTTGGCAGCTGAAGGCACGGCCGCCAATGGTGGAGCGATTAAAATCGGGGATGCACAAGAGTTCAGGCCTGGAAGAGTGCAGAGGTCTCGGGGGGTTGTACAGCTGGAAGAGATTACAGAGATAGGGTGCAGTGAGGCCATGGAGGGATTTGAAAACAAGGATGAGAATTTTTAAATTGAGGCGTTGCCGCAAAGGGAACATAGAATAGAATCATAGAATCGTTACAGCACAGTAGGAGGCAATTTGGCCCGTTGAGCCCGTGCCAGCTCTCTGCAAGAGCATATTGATTAGCAAAGGTTTTGACCATCTGATTATAGTGATTATAGGTCCCAAGTACATCTACAGTTTAAAAATGTGAAGATGCAGTTTGTGAGAAAGAATGGATGGAGTATCTGCCACTGTAAAACAAAGCAGAAGATTTGACATTCACTCCTGAACTGGGACCATGTGGGCCATTAGAGATATGCCACTGTTAATCAATTCAACTGCAAGGTGATCAAACATGACATGTTGATAGTACTGAACCATTAAATCCCTACACTTTTGTTTGAACATTGAACTTCTTTGGGGTGAGGGAAGTCCCATGTTTCGTCATGAATCATTTCCCCACTATTTGCACCCAGCATCAGCACCAAACATTTAAACACATGCCTGAGTGCCTGTTTTACCTGCAAGAATTGGTATTGGTTAGGTGCCATTCTTTTATTTTAAATCTCCTGTCCCACTCCAGAGACCTGAGCAGGTAATCCAGGCTGACACTTCAGTGCAGTACTGAGGGAGTGCTGCACTGTTGGAGGTGAGATGAGAAACTTAGGCCCTCTCAGGTGGATGTGAAAGATCCCATGGCCACTATTTCAAAGAAGAGCAGGGGAATTCTCCCCGGTGTCCTGGCCAATATTTATCCCTCAACCAACATCACTAAAAAAAAAAGTTTATCTCATTGCTGTTTATGGAAGCTCGCTGTGCGCAAATTGGCTGCTGTGTTTCTTGCATTATAACAGTGACTGCACTTCAAAAGTACTTCATTGGCTGTAAAGCGCTTTGGGATGTCCTGAGGTTCTGAAAGGTGCTATAGAAAGGTAAGTCTTTGTTCCAGGCACTCCGTCACTCCAATAACATCCTCCAGCAACAGTCGAAGCTCCTCGGTTGGAAGGCCTGGTTCTATTGGAACTATTGTGTTCTCCTCCGAACAACAGAAGCCTTCGGATATAGTGGGAATGTAGAAAGTCTATTGCAATTATGAAGGAGCTAACTTGTCAGCTTGGCTTATCTTGGAGTCAAAAGGTTATGGGCTCAAAACACCCTTCATGACATGAGCATCTCATCCGGGCTGACACTCCAGTGCAGTACTGAGGGTGTGTTGCACTGTCGGAGGGGCCATCTTTTCCATGAGATGTTAAACCGAGGCCCCATTCGCCTGTTCAGGTGGATCAAAAAGATCCCATTGCGCTTAAGAGAAGAGCAGGGAATTCACCGGGTATCCTGGCCAGCATTCATCCCTCAACCAACACCACCAAAATAGATTAACCAGGCATTTATCTTATTTGATGTTTGCCAGACCATGCTGTGTGCAAATTGCCTGTTGTGCTTACCTATAAAACTGCAATGACTGCACTTGAAAAGTGATTAATTGGCTGTGAAGTGGTTTAGGAGGTGCTGAGGACATGAAAGATGTTTGTATAGATGCAATTTCTTTCTTTCCTATTCTTGGCCAGTACACCCCTTAGGTTTGCAATGTCCTGTACAGTCCCCACCACGTAAACCTGTTTAAATCGGGACAATAGCGCAAACCATTTGCCATTACCATTATTAATGGCCCAGAAATTTGGGTCTCCACGGGTGAGTGCACACGGGGTACTCACCCGTAGGCCCAATGGAAGTGCCGGTTTCCTGCATGCACTGCTCATGTGCGGGAAACTGGCACTTCCGTTCCCCTGAAAGCAGGGGTTCAGAGGTCGAACGCGTGCGCGGGAGAGGCTGCACGTGCGCATCGAACTTCGTTTATTTTTACAGGTTTTCCCGGGAAGGTAATCCTGCAGAATTTAGAAATGTAAAAAACAGGCGTAAGGCCTGCTTTTTACAAGGTAAGTGGTGAATTAATTAAAATTAAAACATATTTTCCACAGGTTTATTATTTTTAAATACTTTAAAGCAAGATAAGTTTATTTTTAGCCCTGTTAGAAAATAAAATTATTTTTTTCAAAAATTTAAATTGTTTAAAATAGTTATTTCATTTAATTTATAGTTTATTTTAAAAATTTGATGTTTTTAAAAATTTATTTGAAGATTTAGTGATGTTTTGTAAGAAGAAAGGGCCCGCAGTATTTCTAAGTTTGACAGCACTTCCTGTCAGACTTATGAATGGAGCATTCCCTGCTTCGATTGGCTCCCCATGGCCCACGTGATCCCAGGGGACGCTTCGAACTAACTGCACCCCTAGGATACGCAAGCACTGCGCACCGGCAGCTGGACCAGGCCCCGGATCGGAATTCCACGGGGGCCCACAGCTCAACGGCCGGCACGCTAGGTAAGTGC
Source organism: Somniosus microcephalus (assembly GCF_052327205.1). NCBI lineage: Eukaryota > Metazoa > Chordata > Chondrichthyes > Squaliformes > Somniosidae > Somniosus > Somniosus microcephalus. Next base: position 91,269,573 of record NC_140994.1, on the reverse strand, counting down.
AGATCGGGGGCTTGCACCCGCGGGAAGCCCCCGACCCGAATTTCTGGGCCATTATCAATTAAGCCTCTATTCACAGTGCGTTACCCATGCTGGGTATTTCGGGCAGAGGCAGGTGTTCAGTGAGTAGCTCACACCTCGTTAGGGTGCAATTACCTCGTACACTTCATCACCTCTCAGTGATGTCAGCTACAAGTTTGGACCTTTGCAGAATTCTCTTCAGGAGCTCCCTGATAAATAAAACACCAGCACTTCCACAGATCTTGCTGCAAATATATCACAGCAGAGCATTGAATTTATCTGGAACATACAATTAGTTTCAATAAGTTGATCCAAACATTTCAATACTAATCAAAAATATTTGTTCCTTTTCCACTACGACTTAAAAAAGTCCAGCAAGGTCCTTAAAGGGAAGGAATAACCGCATTTACCCAAACGCAGTGTGCCTCGTTGCAATGGTCTCCGTAACATAATTGGTTTAGAGGATAAATAAGCTGCAACCACTAATCATCATTGTCTCGACAAGAGGGGAATCTCTTGGGGGAATCAAAGATTGTGAGGCAGATTTCAGCAACTATCCTGATTAACACAGAGCTACGACCATAAAATTCATATAAGCCACAAATCGCCTAAGCGGGCAAATCGCGTTAGCGCCAACACGCCCGCACTACGCGATGGGAACTGTGTGCTATTTTGACTGCGTGTACAACCAACTTTTCATTGCTCCATCTTGCCCTTTTTATTTATTTCACATTTCCACTGCATAATTTTTCTTAACAGTCAACACATAATTTGTTACGAACACATGCATAACACAGATCCCAATTCCAATTGCAAATGATGACTCATTTCCAATATTAAGCCCCAAAGCCCCCAGTCTCCGAGCAGCTGAAACAAATTGTTTTTCTAGCCTATGTAGACAGAGATTAACAAACAATTTATGTATCTGGAGCAAAGCAACTGTAACCAGTAATGAGAGAAGGTGTCAGCTGTGGCTCAGTGGGCAGCACTCTTGCCTCTGAAGCAGAAGGTCGTGGGTTCAAGTTCCACTCCACTGACTTGAGCACGTAATCCAGGCTGCCACTCCAGTGCAGTGCTGAGGGAGTGCTGCACTGTCAGAGATGCCATTTTTCAGGTGGGATGTTAAACCGAGGCCCCGTCTGCCCTCTCAAGTGTTTGTAAAAGATTCCATGGCACTATACAAAGTGCAGCAGGGGAGTTCTCCCCGGTGTCCTGGCCAATATAATATTTATCCCTCAACCATCATCACAAAATACAGATCATCTGGTCATTATCTCATTGCTGTTTGTGGGAGCTTGCTGTGCACAGACTGTCTGCCACGGTTCCTACATTACAACAGTGACTTCACCTCAAAAGTATTTAATTGGCTATAAACGCTTTGGGTCATCCAGCGGTTATGAACGCCGCTATAAAAATGCAAGTCTTTCTTTCGGTTCAAGTTTACCCATATCATGCTGAAAGCTAAATCTAACAAAATACTTCAGACTTGTAACAGGGGCCTGAAATGAGGATGAGCACAGAATAGTAAATATTCGGAACTATTGCTTCCTCAAAGTATTCCCAAGAGAACACGTGAACGGTATGCTCACTCCAAAACAGCACGAAGGAAAAATTCATGAGTTCAATAAAAGTGGAAGTCCTGCTTCAGCTGAAAGGGATGGAAACAAATATATCCTCATGGGGCAATGGTATTATCCCAGAGTCTGTGAGAGACAAGGGAAGAGACGTGGAGGCACTTACAATTAGCATGAGGGGATCTCTGGACACTGGGAGGTAGCAATAGGCTGGTAACAGGCTAATGTGGTGCTACCTATTGATACTACAGCAGTAGTCATTTCTCTTCATTCATTCCTGGGATGTGGGCATCGCTGGCAAGGCCAGCATTTATTGCCCATCCCTAGTTGCCCTTGAGAAGGTGGTGGTGAGCCACCTTCTTCAACCGCTGCAGTCCGTGTGGTGAAGGTGCTCCCACAGTGCTGTTAGGGAGGGAATAACAACAGAAAATGCTGGAAACTCTCAGCAGGCCAGGCAGCATCCATGGAGAGAGAAACAGAGTTAACGTTTCAGGTCTGTGTCACAGAGCTGAAACATTGGGCCCGATTTTGTGGATTGTGTGGGAAATGGATGGATTCCCTGAATGTGGGGTTCTGACCCGAAAAAAAATGGGTCAGCCAGCTGCACGCAATTTTCCCTCAAGTGGCCAATTAATTTCCAGCATGTGGACAGCCTTGCTAATTGTCCATTTCTAGTCAGAAAGCCCCACAGTATGATGTCATCATTCGTGGTGCTTTCAAGGTCCACAGCAAGCATTGCTTCCTCTGTTGGCTTCCAAACGAACCATACAGGATGGCAGAGGAGCCTGCAGCAGCTGTGGCCAGTGCCAGACCCCGAGCTGCCTCCAAATTCGGCGAAGCTTCACTGCAGGCATTATTGGATGGGGCTAGGGCCCACAGGGAGGTCCTCTTCCCTAGGTCAGGCAGGAAGAGGCCTCCCACTGAGACCAAGGCTGCATGGATGCAGGTGTCAGCAGATGTCAATTCGAATGTGCATGTAACCTTGGCATCACATCTCTAACTCCTTCCTCTACTCCCCCACAGGACCATCCAGAGCCCCCGTCCCCACTGTGGAGGAGGAAGAGGCTGTGCAGCCAGACTCCTCAGAGGAAGCTCCAACCTCTGAGGGCGCAGCGTCAGCAGAAGTAAGCGCACCCAGCACCAGCGCAGACACTCACACTTCGGGGGGACCTTTGGGACATAGAGTAGTGTTGTCACCTGGTGTTTCACAGCTCACAAGTGAGCCTCAGCAGATTCTGAAGACAGGGACAGCAGTGGAGAGTCCTTGTCGGAGGGCGCAGGACTCTGCCAGCTTTGCTGTGCTGCATGTCGACCCTCTGCCTCTGGGTCCATCCGCAAGAGAAGAGGTGATGGATCTCCATGCACAGATGAAGGAGTCTCTGGCAGGTTTTGTCTCCAGGGTCGCTGCGAGTGTGGTGCGAATGGAGGAGTCCATAGCAACCATGAGCAGAGCCTTTGTGGAGTCATTGGCGCATGAACGCATCACCATGGAAAGGTTGGCAACCTCCATGGAGGAGATAACTCGCCAGGGTACGGAAAACATGGTGAGTGCTCATAAGAGAATGACATCTCTTGAAGAGCGTTGGCCATCTATTGAACAGAGAAGCCAGACCTTCATGGAAGTCCTTCTGAGTAGGACTGCCAGCGCAGATACGGGTCCCCATGGCCCCCTAAAGCGCAGCAAGGTGCTCTCAAGCCACTTCCAAGCGCTGGCCCCTTCTGGCCTGTGCAGCTTCAGGTGAGTGAGCAGCAGCCTGGTGCTCCTGGTGCTCATCCTGCTGTTCCTGGTTCTGCTGCTGCCGCCTCTGCTGCTGGAGATCCTCTAATGGCAAGAAGGGAAGGAAAAAAAGGCGTCCCATGCTTCTAGTAGATGCCTCCGCTGAGGAAGCGCTGAGTGAGGGTGGCAAGAGGGGCTTCCCAGGAGATCACATTGGAGAAGTGTGTGAGGCTCCAACCTTCCACAGCTGTGCCTAAGCCTTGAAGAAGTAGCCCCAAGCCTGCAACAACAAGGTCCTTCAACATACAAATGCTGTCCCTTTAAATCGCAGCTTTCCCGAATGACCTGCAGCTGAGAGCAAGCAAGCCGGCCAGCTTCACGCCAGCTTTCATCAGCGGGGTTCCCCGCAGGCGTGTTCAGCGTGGGGAACCCTTGAAAATAGCAAGGGCCCCTTAAAATGGCATTAAACATGCCAATAATTGGTGATTAGGGTCCCGACGGCCAGTCCCGCCAGCGGCGGGCGGGACTGATTCGGGCCACAGAGAAACGGCGGTCCGAAAGTCTGACGGGGCGGGGAATCAGGCGGGGGGGGGGGGTCGCGACCCCCTATTTCCACGATTTTCGGCCCCCGCCCGCCTTACAACCCGCCCGACGGCTGGCAGAAAATCGGGGCCATTAACTCTGTTTCTCTCTCCACAGATGCTGCCTGACCTGCTGAGTGTTTCCAGCATTTTCTGTTGTTTCAGATTTCCAGCATCCGCAGTATTTTGCTATTCTGTTAGGGAGGGAGTTTGACCTGGTGACGATGAAGGAATGATAAAGAAGTATCATGTGTGATATTGGATGCTGGCCATGGCAACAGACTATAAATCAACCCATAGCTGGGGAGCCAGGTTATGGGCATCAGCAACATTATACTGTTACCCTCTAAACAATTCTCATTGCCATGTAGAAATGGAATACACAATGGTGAATGATTCCACTTCACCTGACAAAAATACAGAGCACGACCTCAATCACATGCAAGAGCGCCTGATCAAGGCACGTCAGAACTTTCTCTGGCCGAAATACCTTTATAACAGGGCATCTATTCCGGTTAGTAGAATCAGTCCAGTCCTGCCGGCATGGAGCATGTGTGCAAGGCCCAGGAAAGGCAAGGTAGGGTGACTTTAAATCCATCCTTACTCATTAGTACAGATGATGGCACAACATGTGTGTGGGCTTTACTAAAATATGCTAATATATGGTGAGCGATGTTAACAGTGCCGAGCGAGATTCCCTACTCATTTAGGGCAGGATGGCACTGCTCGCATAGAGAGGATGGAAAGGGAAGCTTCATGCACCATCAGGCTCTTAAAGGGAAAGTAGAACACCTTCTCCCTACAGATTTTTAATGTTAATTTTTCCAGTGCTCTTTCGTGACTTTTTTCCTTCATCTTTACATTATATTGTTTGGTGTCACAATGTGCAGGGGATGTTTAAATAGAAAGAAAAATGGCCAAATAATGTTTGCAAGATCACTGGCAAGCCAATTGTAATTGAAACAGAGTGTAGCAGAATGGGAAGAGCTGATAAGAAGAGGGCATAAAACGGGTCACTTGGAGCAGAAACATTACTGCAGCTCAGGGAGCAATGAGACGTCTAACCGACAATCAATACATCCAGTTAAAGTTAATGATGGCAGCTGTGAGTAAAGTGCTCTGACTATAGTCTCTCATGATTAAAGTGATACAAGGTGAAAGAAAGCAACAGAGCCTGATAGTCTGCCTCTACCATCATGGTCACAAATCATTTCGACAGGTTACATCGAGCCTACAGCGCAGGCCATTCAGCCCAACTGATCCATGCCGGTGTCTGTGCCGGTGTTCCTGCTCCGTACGAGCCTCCTCTCACCCCGAGTCAGGCAGGGGCCGCAGACAACTGAAAAACCAGCCTAGTTAAGCTGGCGACGGGCAGGCATGAATGGTGCGGTCGGTTTTCGGAGGCAATTTTCCCAGCATGGCCTCCCATTCCCGGGTGGGTCGGAATCGCGCCCGGGTCAAGTGGAAAATATTGAATGTAACACAGTTCCGTGAATTCACGAGGCCTCGGGCTCTGATTTGAAGTCATTTATCAGCCTACGCTTTTTCAAATCAACGTGTCTGATCTGGAGCCTTTGGGAGAGAGGCGGTTTGCCCGAAACCTCTGAAGAGAATTACCTCCACCAGACAACCTCTGTAATTAGTGACGAAAGATTGAAGAACCGTGATGTAAAGAGAATTAATTATAACATAGTTTCAGAGCAAGAGTTGCAGGCTATTATTTCTACTATGCCAGGAGCTAGCAAAGTTTATCAACTACTGTGAAGTGAATTATGTTGCTGTTACTATTTGCTATTTTATCAGGTTTTCAGCAAGGTTGGTGCTTGGTGCCAGCATTGCCAGGGAAACTCAGTATCGAGGAGCAGCAGACATGGAGGAGGGCCGAGAAGGAGAGTTTATTTATTTCTTTACATTTCCTTGTGGGCCTTGAAGACTAGGCGTGCTCCTCTGGGCCCCACAAGGAAACGCTGGGCCTCCCCTGCTCCGGGTTTCCTTTCCTCTCCCCTCCCTGCCAAAACCGCGATCGCTACCGTTCCCTCACCCGCTATGCTTTCCTTAGTGCCGTTGACCGTTCCCCCAGGTCCCCGGCTGTGGCCTCACGTCATTAACAGCAGATTCGGGCAGGAGTCGAGCTTCGTCTATTTAAATGAGGCCTAGGAGTTAAAATGGTCGGGGCCTCGTGCTGCTGCTCGCCCTGCCAGCCACAGGCTCTCACCCTATTAAAATCGGGGCTCAAGGGGGAGATTTCAACCCTTTAAAATGAAACATTGAGCCATATCACTCTGTTCCCGCTGGCCACCATTGTAACTGCTCACTGGCGTTCGGTGGCTGAGGAGCCTCCATGAGGCAGGTGGGAGTCTCAGAGCTTTACCCAAATCAATGGGAATCAAATTAAGTCAATGGGAGCCAATTGGACTGTAACTCGGGCCTGAGTGGGGAAGTCACTACACTTTCTCGCCAGGCTGAAGCAGGTCATCAGCTGTCTGGAAGAACCAAGAGGCTCTCCAAGGTAAATCTAAAACTTCCCTTTCTGGGGCTAGGAGGAGCGAAATTGCTCCTGCAGGCCCCATGAGGAAAGTCACGGCGTCGATGACCCCCGACTCTCCCCCTGACCCCCGACTCACCCTTGACCCCCGACTCACCCCCGACTTACCCCGACCCCGACTCACCCCCTACCCCGACTCACCCCCTGATACCCGTCTTACCCCCTCACCCCCAACTCACTCCCGACCTCTGATTCACCCCTGCCCCGACTCTCCCCTTGACCCCCGACCCACCCCTGACTCACCCCCGACCTCCGACTCACCCCCGCCCCCCGTCTCTCCCCTTGACCCCCGAGTCTAGGTCATTTATCAAAATTGAAAAGAGTAATTAATTTCATCTCCGCCAAAGTTAAATAAATGATACTTCATACTGCAGAATTATTGATGGATTTTCATTAACATTAACTGTGGATGTGGTTAACTGAAGTCTGGCAAGGGAAATAATGTCACATTGTCAGAAAAACTTCAGTTATGAGGAGAGATTGGCAAAGTTAGGACTGTTCTCCTTGGAACAGTGAAGGTTAAGAGGTGACTTAATAGAGGTTTTCAAGATGATGAGGGGTTTTGATAGAGTAGATAAAGAAAACTGTTCCCTCTGGCGAGTGGGTCAATAACCAGAGGTCATAGATTCAAAATCATTGGAAAAAGGTCTAGAGGGGAGATGAGGAGAATCTTTTCACTCAGAGAGTTGTCGGGATCTGGAACACTCTCCCTGAAAAGGTGGTGGAAGCTGATTCCATAAATCATTTTAAAAGGGAGTTGGACAGGTACTTGAGGATGAGGAATTTACAGAGTTACAGAGAAAAAGCGGGGATGTGGGACTAAGCACGACTGCTCTTCCAAAGAGCCAGCACCAGCACGATGGGCCGAATGTCCTCCTTCTGTGCTGTAAGTTTCTATGATTCTATGATCGTCAGATTGCCCCGATATTAACTCGGAGGCGCATTGGGAGCAGGGGGTCCAATATCGCATGGGAAACCCCAATGTAAGTTCACCGCATCTGTCTGTGGCATTTTAGCGCAGCCACCTTATTATCATTTTACTTCAGGGTTTGGCGATGGTTGTGCAGCAGCGGGCATGATGAAGACCCACACGACGCGATCTTAACTCCAGTATTTAAAGGGCCAATCCCAAGACGGAATTTGCTGATGTTTCTAGTTGGAAGCAACAGAGGAAGAACTATCAGTATGGAATCAGGATGCTCAAAGGCTGCGCCATGGTTCAATGGCTCCTCGCTTGATGTGCTGCTGGGAGCTGTGAGGAGTTAGCGAGAGATGCTCTTCCCCAGCAATGAGAGGAAGAAACCTGCTGCTGCCACCAAAAAGGCGTGGCTGGAGGGGGCCCAGGAGGTCAGCAGCAGGAGTATTAGGCCACACTCCGGGATTCAGTGCAGGAAGCGCTTTAATGACTTAACCAGGTCAGGAAAGAGGAGTACAATTGCACATTTATCTACATCCTGCTGTGCACATCACCCCACCCCTTCACTCTGCCTTGTCAAGCCTACTCCATCACAGCACTCCTCACACTTGCAAGTGTACCCATCCTTTTCTTTCTATCCACTTCCTCACATCCCCATCTACCCATCCACCACTGCCACTCACCCTCATCCTTATGCAATTTCATACCTCTCCCTGATGGTCACCCCCAACAAATGCACACCATCCATCGGGTGAACACATGTCATTACACTCACTCATAGGTCTGTTCTTTCCCCCGTAGCAGAAGAGAGCACAGAACACAAAGGAGAGGGAGAGAACTGGAGGTGGGCCTCCACAGATCTCACAGAGTGCAGAGGAGGAAGCGCTGGAGATCGGTGATGTTTTGGCGTCCTTGGCAGTTGGATATGGGGAGACAGGGACACAATTAAATATCAGCGACCCACATGTCATACAATACTCAGTCATGTTGACTTGATTTCAACAGCGAGTGAAATATGATCAGTTTCATAATGATAAGTTTCAACATACTTACCTTGTCAGTATTAATTCATTTCTTTTCTGTCCAACAGGGCCTTCACGTGTGCAGCAGGAATTCATGGGCTTTGTGGACGATGAATCCTCAGAGGAGCTGATTCCTTCTGAGGATGCACAGTCACATGACTCATGCTTACCATGCTACAGCTCAGATACTCGCACTTCAGTGGGACCAGTTAGACAGATATTTGGGTTTTCACCTTCACAGCAGATGGTGCAGACAGGGACAGCAGGGGAGAGATTCCGCATCAGATGGGGCATAGCCCTCTTCAAGCTTTGCTCAGCTGGACACAGGTGCTGTACCCTGAGGGCCGTCAATGAAAAGGATAATCACTGAAGAGCAGCAGAGAATGTGCACTGACCACGATTGCAGAGAGAATGGAGGAGTCCGCCTCAAGCATGAGTGGGATGATGTCGCAGAGCACTGTGACGCTGTCTTCTTGCATGGACAGAGTGGCCAACTCCGTGGAACATCGAACGCTCCAATCAAATAAGGCCATGCACACCTTGACCATGGCCGTGCAGCCTCTGGATGCCGACATGTCTGCTGCCTTAAATAGGATGAGAGATACCTTAGCCTTGGCCTTACAGCACCGCACTGATCTGCACCAATGTACTCTCCAGCAGAGCAGTAGCAGGGAAGTGTAGCTGGTCCACGAGAGGGATGATGACGAAAGGGGACATGGAAATAGGAACTCCACTCAAGGCTCTTCCACTTCTCACCTGTTGCCCCATGCCCCCACCCCCCAGTCAGTACCCAACATGCTGCTTCGTGTCCCGATGGCCAAGTCTGCCCCTGCACAGGTGCAGGTGGAGCAGTGTTTGGCGGGGCCCTCACAGGCTCCAAAACCCAGAGGTCATCGGCCAAGAGCATCTCAGCAATCAGAACAGGAATCTGACCAGCTTGTCTCTACCTCTGCTGCAGCCACATAGGAGTGATAGGAAAAGGAAGAGTAAAGCTTTGTAATATAAACAGAGAATGCTGGAATTACTGAGCAGGTCTGGCAGCACCTGTGGAGAGAGAAACAAAGTTAACATTTCAGATCGATGACCCTTCATCAGAACTGAAAAAAGTTAGAGATGTAACAGGTTTTAAGTAAGGGCAGAGGCAGGAAAGAACAAAAGGGATGGTCTGTGATAGGGTGGAAGGCAGGAGAGATTAAATGACAAAAGAGATGATGGTGCAAGATAAAAGGGGGTGGCAATGGGACAAGTAAGGAAACAATAGGTGGGTCTAGAGGAGGTGTAAATGGCAACAGCAGAATCATTACCAACAGCTGCTGTCAGAAAAAATGGGAGCAGAGAGTATCTGAAATTGTTGAACTCGATGTTGTGTCTGGATGGCTGTAAAGGGCCTAATTGAACGATGAGGTGCTGTTCCTCGAGCTAACATTGAGTTGCTGCCTGATCTGCTGAGTTTTTCCAGCATTTACTGTTTTTAATTTCAGATTTCCAGCATCTGCAGTATTTTGCTTTTGTATTATTAAAGTTTTGTGGTTGCACAATGGTGTGGACATGGGTGTGTGAGACAATGTTGTGTTGTGAACTTTCTGTTCTTTAGTACAATCACATTAGTTTTATTCTTTTGCACCACTTTCCCATCTCGCCCACTCTTGGTTACTGGTTGGCAAGTCACCTTTTAATTTGTGTGATGATAAATGGGAAAACATGAATAGACAGGGACCAATGCGGGGATCTGCAAGGGGTGGTTGGTTGTTTGCAGGACTGCTTTGTATCAATGGCATGAGGGGTTGGGGTGGACAGGAAGAGTAGCCGTGGCATATGCTTCTGACATCGGTCCACTGGTGCAGCCCAAGTGAACCTTGTACTAACAAGGGCATCCCTGGCATCTCGGGCAGCAATGTGAGCAGCTGGTGCTGCATTGCCCTCATCACCTTCCTCCTCCTTGTCCTCCTCCTTCTCGGAATCGTCCAAAAAGAATCTGTGCTCTGCGCCTTGTTCCTCCTGCAGATCCAAACCTCGCTGCTGTACAATGTTGTGCAGAGCGCATCACACCACGACCATTCTGGAGACCGTGGCTGGTGCATACTGAAGGGTGCCTCCAGATCTGCCCAGGCACTTGAAACGCATCTTCAGCATGCCGATGGCTTGTTCTGGTGGTCATATGGCATTCATTGCAGCGCTCTTGGGATTCATTGGTCAGGTTTCTGACGGGTATTATCAGCCATGTTTGAAGTGGGTTTCCCTTGTCTTTCAGCAGCCACCCCTTAAGTGTGCTTGCAAGTGCAAAGAGGTCAGGGAGCTTGAACTGTCACAGGATGAAAGCATCATGGCAGCTCCCCGGGAATCTTGTGCACACCTGCAGAAATAATCTATTTGTGGTTACACAGCAGCTGCACATTGATGGAGTGGAAGCCCTTGTGGTTCACAAATACTCCTGGTTGATCTGGGGGTGCGCCAATTGCGACGTGTGTCCAGTTGATGACACCCTGCACCTGTGGGATGCAGCCAGAGATGCAAACCTGAGCATCCGCGCATTCTGACTGGCGTCATCACAGGTGAAGTTGACATAATTGCCCTGGCAAAGAAGCCATCAATCACCTGCCTTATGCATCTGAAGAAGGCAGTTGAGGCCAATTCATTAAATATATTCAAGAAGGAGTTAGATATTTCTTAAGGCTAAAGGGATCAAGGGATATGGGGAGAAGGCAGGGACAGGGTACTGAGTTTGGATGATCAGCCATGATCGCATTGAATGGCGGAGCAGGCTCGAGGGACCGAATGGCCTACTCCTGCTCCTATCTTCTATGTTTCTATGTTTCTATGTAAGAAAGCACTTTGGGTATTTATTGCAGTATTTCCATGAGTTTTAATCAGCCTCCTCCATTGCCGTTGTGTTCTCACCTTGCTTTCAAAGGCGAGTTTCAGGAAGCTCGGGAATCCCGTGGATGCGCCGTTACATTTGAAAGCATGTTGAAATATCACTCCAATTGAGCAATTACCATATGGTAATAGGCAACCCGCCTCTCTCTCTCTCTCTCTTTCGAGGAGGTTGCATTCAAGCAGCCTGACACTCTCGAGGTAAACCCAGAAGTCAACGGGTTGGAGCTGGCTTCCTGCCACGTTGTCAATTTTCCTGGTTCACCCCCCCACCTGCTCCCAAACCTAGGCACTCTTCCAGGTTAAAATTCCCCCTTAATGACTATCCATTCCAGAATGTGAGATCACCTGGCCTGATTATAGATGGACAGCTCACTACTTGGCTTACTTTCTTCTAAATATAAAGAAAAAGTTTGGAATTGCGAATTGCAGCACTTTAGATTATTGGTTTCAGAATGTATTCCGGGCTAAAAATTCACCTCCTTTGCGCCTCCCGTTAGCGCCTCCGGGGGGTGATAACGACTTACCACCGGGGCGTGGCGAGAGTACCGCCGCCCTTGAAATTCACCTGGTGTTTTGCGGCGGCAGTAACCACTCACACCACGATCTCCTGCGCCCGGAGATTGTGACGTAATTCGGCAGCGCAGTGTCCCCGTAGCGCCCCAGACACAAAATTTGGTTCCGGCCTCTGCAGCATCGCCGGGCGACAACACCGACAGCTGCAGGAGGCGTTGTTTGGGAGGCCGGCTGCTTCAGGAGCGCTCATTAAACATAAGGCCGCTGGTCTGCAGAAAAAATTTGTTTCCATCCCTTAGGTTGCCGTTTGAAAATTTTTAACTGCGACGATCGATCAGCCCTGCGCTCTGCTAGAGTGCCTGGGGCTGATCGTGTCAGATCACAGCTGCCGTCGGCGACGAGGGACCTCATTCAAATGAAGAGCCTGCAGCGATGGCCTTTCCTTTTAAGGGAGGGAAGGAGCCTTGGATCCCGGCAGCGCTGCAGTGGTCATTGCGCCGCGCTGCTCCTCTACCGCCCCTCCTGCGTGGTTTAGCGCTCCAGAAGGGAAGCGCTAGAGCTTGATTTACTGTTCCACTTCATTCCTGGAGCGCGAACATCCAATTTAGAGAAAGCTGAGAATCATTTGTGCCTGGCACTAATTTTTCCAGCTTTCAAAATTTAGCGCCCCAAACGATACCGAATTTCTCCCCCTCAGTATTTAATAATATGAAATGAATGTTACACTTTTTTCTTACTAATGTGCTGGCATGTCCTTAAACCTTGGTATCTGTCTGCTCAGATCAGCGCTGTTAGAAAATGTGGTTCTGTCCCAGATATTCTCTTGGGTTCAGCGTCACTGGTCACTCTGGTAAGTGGACCCGTGTCCCCTACAAACTGGAGAGTCACCTCTAAGACCCAACATCCAGTCAAGCAATGGCATAACTTGGGGACTGTAACAATAACATTGCCTGTACTGGATCCTGTGATCTCACATCACATACACTCTCTTATGTACCGAAGGCAGCCTTGTTTCCCCTTGGCTGGAGTGTTTAGAACTAGGGGGGCATAGTCTCAGGATAAGGGGTCGGCCATTTAAGACTGAGATGAGGAGGAATTTCTTCACTCAGAGTGTTGTGAATTTTTGGAATTCTCTGCCCCAAAGGGCTGTGGATGCTGAGTCTTTGAGTATATTCAAGGCTGAGATAGATAGATTTTTGGACTCTCGGGGAATCAAGGGATGTGGAGATGGGGTGAGAAAGTGGAGTTGAGGTCGATGATCAGCCATGATCTTATTGAAGGGCGGAGCAGGCTCGAGGGGCCGTATGGCCTATTCCTGCTCTTAATTCTTATGTCCTTAAAAGCACGCTCATGACTGAGAAACAGCAAACTGGTTTATTTTATATAAAATATATGAATGAATGGAATACCGTTTCACAGCGAGGTTTGCTTATAGCATCAAAATATCAAACCAGGCTTCCCCTGGCTGCCATTCTGGGCTTAGATTTATTTACAAGCTAGCAATCCCTGAAACTAGCTGGCTCGAAACATAGAAAGTGAGATCTCTCTGCCTGTCACTCAAACTCCCCCAGGCTGCCTTGTCCAGAGAGGGAGTTGGATGGACAACTCTGATCTCAGCTTTACTTGACCAATAACTCGGTGCTAATACACTGGTGCTGGAGCCTTGACTTTATCAGGACAGTCTGACTGTGATGAAAGCACAGTCCGTCTTGCTTCACACTACAACATTTGTGTATTAGGATTTATTTCCCTCTCGCCTTGAGTCACCTGGTTGTATTTGAACTCGAACGTGTTACGATGGAAGCTCTCTCTTGCTCCACTGGCCTATGACATGGAGGATTGGTGCTCAGAGTGTCACACTGAAACTAATCGCCAAAGGGATAGAGGACAGGAGTGCAACACTGAGTGCAAAAGGCGCCCAGTAATCGGGTTGCTGTTTAATTGTGTGACCGGCCCAACCCGCTGAGAGCACACACAGGCTGACCGTTGCTGGTTAGTGGAGGGGTGAGTCTGCCTTTTACAGCCGACTCCACTTTGTGGGAATGAGCCTGAACTGTGACACTTATTACTGCAGTGTTCACATTTGTTTCGCTTTATCACTCATCTATAAATGGATGAGATTATCTTTGGTCTCTGCTGTTCAGCAGAAGAATACCTTTTTTTACTCAGATTAACAGCAGTTGGCTGTAAAATCAGTGCCGAGCATTAATGAAATATTTGGCTATTTTCAATCCACTAATACTGCGTTCAAATATTTTAGTAATTCACAGGAGTATGCTCATACAAAACACACAAAGATGACAGGCAGGAGAAGCCCAGCTGGCCCATAAAGCCTGCCCAACACTCCTGATGGCCGGAGTGACCTGACTAGACACTTCCCCCCTCCCCTCGGGCATGTACTGTGGGAGAGGCAAAAAAAAAACAGAAAAACCCCCAGGATTAATTAGAAATAAAATAATCTGGAGAATTCCTCTCCGACCCCCTCAAGCGATCAAAACCAGGCCAGGAGATCAGATGGACCACGCATTCATTATCTGTTAATCCACTCACTTTCTATATGATCCTATCCCTGCCCCAGTCAAGAACCAGTCCAGCACCAGCATATTAGCACCAGTCCAGTCCCTCTGGAAACACCCACCAAACATGTTGCTCCATCTCACTCTCTCTCTCTCGATCTCTCGCTCTGTCTCTCCCACTCTCTCTCTCTCCTGCTCTCACTCTCTCGCTCTCTCTCTCCCGCTCTCTCTCTTTCGCTCTCTCTCTCCCGCTCTCTCTCTTTCTCGCTCTCTCACCCACTCCCTCTCTCTCCTGCTCTCTCCTACTCTCTCTCTCATTCTCTCTCCTGCCCTCTCTCTCTCTCCCACTCTCACTCTCTCCCACGCTCACTCTCACTCTCCCACTCTCAGTCCCTCTCTCCCACTCACTCTCTCTCTCCCACTCTCACTCTCTCTCTCTCCTGCTCTCACTCTCTCTCACTCACTCTCTCCAACTCTCACTCTCTCTCCCGCTCTCTCTCTCTCCCACTCTCACTCTCTCGCTCGCTCTCCAGCCATATAAATAATTTATTACTTAAGAAACCCTTAACAAATTAGATCATTTGTGATATACTTACCCATTAAAGTAGTAATTTCCTGTTAGAAGCCAAGTTCTGCCTCTGGACACTTGCTCCTCTCTCTGGAGCCTGGGAGTTGAGTTCTGCTTTAGTCCCAATAATGAAAACCTCTCCTGAGCCTTGGGAGCCGGTGATTTTCAGCTGCTGTGGACAAATTGTGTGTGTGTGTGTGTGTGTGTGTGTGTGAAAGAGAGTTGTAGGTTTAACTCTCCTGGTCGCTCAAAGTCTGCAGTTTAAAGTTCTCATCCTCGTGTATAAATCCCTTCATGGCCTCACCCCTCCCTCCTCCAACCCTACACTGACCGCGCCCCCCACTCTCCCCGAACTCTCTGTTCTTCCAACTTTAGCCTTTTGGGAATCCCTCCTCCCTTCGCCCCACCATTGGCAGTTAGGAGCTGGTGAGAGTTCCAAGGTGGCCCAGGAAAAGATAATCGCACCCGGAGGGGAAAGGCTTCGGGATATATTAATTGACCTGGCTCCATAAGATGAAAGACCTGTAATTCTACAAAACCTTTTCATTTGTCGAGTGAAGAGCTTCTTCACGAAATACTGTGATTTTTTTACCTTTAGCCTATTAATTGAGGTTGTGGACAGTTCTCTCACTTGTCAATTTTTGGAGTTGCTGTTTGGTTACTGCCCATCAACCATGGTTAACCAGATAACATAGAGATATCATTTCCACCGCCCACAGCCTTTCCTGTACAAATCACAGTTCCGCTCTTATATGTTATCATGAATCTTCAGCCATTTATTCCTGGATCATTCAGAACATGGCGATGCTCCTGTAACCGGGAGATAGCAGAAAATAAAAATACGTGAAAGCAATCTGGGCCCTGAAGAGACTTCCACCCGTGGAATCTGACACATATCTCCTGACGAGTGACGTCTCACCTAGTGGGCTCTCGACCCACTGAGCGATCGCTTCTCAATGTGTGAAACCACATGGGCTTCTTTCCTGAGAAAGAAAGAAAGACTTTCACTTATATAACACTTTTATGACCTCAGGACATTCCAAAGCGCTTTACAGCCAATGAGGTACTTTTGAAGTGTAGTCACTGTTGCAACGTAGGACAATTCATGACAACGGTACAGTCACCAGGAATAGACACCTGCAATAGTCGCTTTGGCCATAATATCGAGCCATGTCCTGGTCATCTCTCTTACCTGATAGCTGAACTTTGCCTTTGGTGGGCCACCGGCTATCTTCTGCATTATCTTAAGAAAAGCATCGTCTGCTAGACATCTACGGCAAGCTGCTTGTAGTATTTTGGAATTTTGACTAAATTTCAAACCTGTATCACCAAATAATTTTGCCAAGTGCTAGAACGACAATGTTTAAACAATGGTGTTATACCTAATTGAGGAATACGCTGAACACACCTTTATGGTGCTACACGTATTGCCAGAATTTAGTTGGGCCAAGTAGGTTTGGGTCCATACTTCAGAAAAGCAACTCTCTGGTGAGCCGAGCACAAATGTAGCTACTCCCAATGTGCTTATGGGTATCAAGGGTAAGACTCAGTAACTGCCTGAAGGGAATGTAGTCTTCAGAGGAGCAAGGTTGAAATGGGAGAGGTTGAATAGTGTCTCAATGGGCTCATGCACCAGTATTCACACTCCTGCTACACAAACCAAAGTTCACAAAGGCCAATTTTAACTCCCGCGGGTCAACAGGAGAACGCAGCAATCCTGCACGGAAGACTTCGTTGGAGACCTGGCACCAGTCAGCTGCTCACCCGGTTCAGGTGGAAAGCGTTAAAAAGGGGAATTAGTGGGAACGGAGCAGGAAAAGAAGGAAGAAAAAAAAGACTTGCATTTATACAGCGTCTTTCACCACCTCAGGACACCCCAATGTGCTTCATGGCCAATGAAGTACTTTTGAAGTGTAGTCACTGTTGTAATGTAGGAAACGCAGCAGCCAATTTGTGCACAGCAAGCTCCCACAAACAGCAATGAGATAATGACCAGATAATCTGTTTTAGCGATGATGGTTGAGGGATAAATATTGGCCAGGACACTGGGGAGAACTTCCCTGCTCTTCTTCGAAATCGTGCAATGGGAGTTTTTACATCCACCTGAGGGGGCAGATGGGGCCTCGGTTTAATGTCACATCAGAAACTCGGCATCTCCGACAGTGCAGCACTCCCTCAGCACTGCTCTGGAAGTCAGCCTAGATTATGTGCTCAAGTCCCTGTAGTGGGACTTGAACCCACAACCTTCTGACTCAGAGATAGAGAGTGCTGCCCACTGAACTATGGCTGTCACCGAGGGAAATGGAGCCACTACATTTGGACCAATCGTGGAAAGTTAAAATTTCCCTTACAGCCTCAATGCATGGTAGTTAAACTTACCTGTGGACTTGGAAGAGAAAGCCAAAAATCTTGAAAAAACAACTTGACAGGGTTTGCACTTGGGCTAATAAGCGGTAAACAAAGTTTAATATGGAGAAATGCATAATGAAAGTACAAATAGGAGACAACTGTACTCCAGAGATGGGGTATAACTTTTCTGGGGCAAATTATGAAACCCAGGGGTGTTACTTATCATATCCAATTAAAGTGAGGTGACACTGAGATCAGTGAGTGAGGATCCCCAGTGAGGGGTCAATATTGGGATCAGTATTCAGGTTATACTACTGAGTTTCGAATTCCACAAGCCTTGTTGAAGCTGTGCAATGTTATAGTCACGCTGACACCAGGTGTTAGAGGTAGAGGCGTGACTAGATAAGCTGGGGCTTTTCAGCTTCAGAACAAGCTATCTCAGAAGTAGATAATATATTGCATGTGCTAAATAAATTGGAAGTGATTTTAATTTGCCTGCCACCCTGTTTATACTGAAAAATGGGGCAGTAGGTAGACGAAAATTAAACAACAATCTATTGGCTGCCCGAGGCCCACCTGACCTGATTGTTGAGTGGGCCTTGAAATGGTCATCCAGCACTCCCACCAGATCTAGCACCTTGCCCTGATATTCAGGTACCAAGGGATGGACCTGGGTAACCAGCAGTCCTTAAAGGCTCCACTGCTGGCTGGCCAACCCCAAAATGGGGCAGATACCAAGGAAACTAATTTCTGTGGCTCCAGGAGGAGCAAGCAAGCCTGCTGCTCAGTGCCCCCATCCCCTGGGATTGCCTCCCCATGCTTTTAAGCACATACGAACATAAGAACAGCCCCACCGGCACCCCACCCACAGCTCCGCTTTCTGCTGCACCCACAGCCCCACCACAGCTCCGCCCACAGCCCCACCCACAGCTCCGCCCACAGCCCCACCCACAGCCTCACCACAGCTCCACCCACAGCTCTGTCCACAGCCCCACCACAGCCCCACCCACAGCTCCGCCCATAGCCATAGCCACAGCCCCACCACAGCCACACCCACAGACCCACCTAATGCCCCACCCACAGCCCCACCTACAGCCCAACCCACACCTCTGCCCACAGCCCCATCCATAGCTCCACCCACGGCTCCACCCACAGCTCCATCCACGGCCCCGCCCACAGCTCCACCCACAGCTCCGTCCACAGCCCCACCCACAGCTCTGTCCACAACCCCACCCACAGTCCCACCCACAGCTCCGCCCATAGCCCCACCTACAGCCTCACCCACAGCTCCGCCCATAGCCCCACCTAATGCCCCACCCACAGCCACACCCACAGCCCCACCTACAGCCCAACCCACACCTCCACCCACAGCCCCACCCACAGCTCCGCCCACAGCCCCACCCACAGCTCCGTACATAGCCACAGCCACACCCACAGGCCCGTACACAGCCCCACCCACAGCTCTGTCCACAGCCCCGCCCACAGCTCCGTCCACAGCCCCGCCCACAGCTCTGTCCACAGCCACACCCACAGCTCCGCCCACAGCTCTGTCCACAGCACCGCACACAGCCCCGCCCACAGCTCTATCCACAGCTCCGCCCACTGCCCCACCCACAGCTCTGTCCACAGCCCCGCCCACAGCTCTATCCGCAGCCCCGCCCACAGCTCTATCCGCAGCCCCGCCCACAGCTCTATCCGCAGCCCCGCCCACAGCTCTATCCACAGCCCCACCCACAGCTCTATCCACAGCCCTGCACACGGCCCTATCCACAGCCCCACCCACAGCTCCGCCCACAGCTCTATCCACAGCCACACCCACAGCTCCGCCCACAACTCTATCCACAGCCCCGCCCACAGCTCTCTCCACAGCCCCGCCCACAGCTCTATCCACAGCCCCGCACACAGCCACACCCACAGCTCCGCCCACTGCCCCACCCACAGCTCTGTCCACAGCCCCGCACACAGCCCCACCCACAGCCACACCCACAGCTCCGCCCACTGCCCCACCCACAGCTCTGTCCACAGCTCCGCCCACAGCTCTATCCACAGCCCCGCACTCAGCCCCACCCACAGCTCCGCCCACTGCCCCACCCACAGCCCCGCCCACAGCTCTGTCCACAGCCCCGCCCACAGCTGTCCACAGCCCCGCCCACAGCTCTGTGCACAGCCCCGCCCACAGCTCTGTCCACAGCCCCGCCCACAGCTCTGTCCACAGCTCCGCCCACAGCTCTATCCACAGCCCCGCACACAGTTCTGTCCACAGCCACACCCACAGCTCCGCCTACAGCTCCGCCCACAGCCCAACCCACAGCTCCGCCCACAGCCCCACCCACAGCTCGGTCCACAGCCCCACCCACACCTCCACCCACAGCCCCGCCCACACCTCCGTCCACAGCTCTATCCACAGCCCCGCACACAGCTCCGCCCACAGCTCTATCCACAGCCCCGCCCACAGCTCCGCCCACTGCCCCACCCACAGCTCCGCCCACTGCCCCACCCACAGCACCACCCACTGCCCCACCCACAGTTCTGTCTACAGCCCCGCCCACAGCCACACCCACTACCCCACCCACAGCCCCACCCACAGCTCTGTCCACAGCCCCGCACACAGCTCCGCCCACAGCTCTATCCACAGCCCCGCACACAGCCCAACCCACAGCCCCACCCACAGCTCCGTACACAGCCCCGCCCACAGCTCTGTCCACAGCCCCACCCACACCTCCGTACACAGCTCCGCCCACTGCACCGCCCACAGCCCCACCCGCAGCCCCGCCCACAGCTCCGTCCACAGCCCCACCCACTGCACCGCCTGTTGTGCGCTATAATAGAAAATCGACCGAATTACATTTGTAAAAATACTTTCAAGAATGACAAGGCAACGATGCAAGACAGCGCAGGTTGAGGATTATGACCAGCAAGTTTGGGAGAATGTCAGGAAGTAACTCTTTATACAGAGGGCGATCAACAGCTGGAACAGGAGGTCGAGGTCCAGGACTCTGCACAGTATAACAAGCTGCTGAAATAAGAAGACATTCTGGAAGGGCGAAATGAAATGGCCTTCATCATCAGACTCTAGCCTGTGAAATGTTGCAGGCTCTGTTACAATTTATTCAGATCCTTCTGTTATGGAAGATCGTTAATTTTTTTTTGATGTACTGCAGCTTGCGACGGCTGATGCGTAACTACTGATGAAGACAGCTTGACTCAGCACAATTCTTCCTCTGCAGGCTCATCTTGCATCTCTCCGGCCCTTGTACTAATTGGTTCTTTGACAGTCCATCCATGCAACTATCTGCCTCTGTGTCAATTAGACTCCCCATTAACTGGAGGAGGAAGCTGGAGTGATCCCTTTGCAGAGGAGCTCGGACGACTCTCTAATTTGATGCAGGTTACACAGACTCGCTTCCTCTATAGATTCTCTCCACCTGTCTTAGGATTTGTCCTTTATTTGCTGATTAGCTTCTGTTTTGCCGCTACTTTCGATTATCTTCAGATGATATTCTCTGTTTTGTCCCTCGACTGGTCTAATTATGCAATTGCCCAAATTGATCTCTTCCCTCCTGGCCTGTTCCACACATCTCTGCTTCATGTCACCCTCTCTTGTTAGTCTTGCACTTGGAAGACCAAGGACGCGATCACAGTATGAAAAGCAAAGTAGTAGAACTCTCTGCAGAACTCCGTGCGGGAGCGACGGAATCTGAAGAAGATAGGTAGCAGTTCAAAATCGAAGAGGAGAGCAGCACGGAAATTAATCAGTACATTAGGATCAATTACGAATGCAATTTCCAAAAGGAAGAGTTCTAAATTGAAAATAGCACACCATGTAGCAAGTAAAATACAGGAGAGATCATCAAAAAGGAACAGTCAACAAAATATTAAGGGACAACCAGTGGCATTGCTCATCATCCAGGCCCTGAGGTGAGGTGTCTGATGTTTAGCACTGTCCTGCTGCAGTGTAATGGAGCAGAGGTCAGCCATCACTGCCATACGGCAAGTTCATCCACACCAGGCTGAAATTAATTACATACATTACAAATATTATCTGTGAGGCTGAAGAACTTGAGAACATAAGAAATAGGAGCAGGAGTAGGCCATTTGGCCCCTTGAGCCTGCTCCACCATTCAATAAGATCATGGCAGATCTTCAACCTCATCTCCACTTTCTTGCCCGATCCCCATATCTCTTGATTCCCCAAGACTCCAAAAATCTATCTATCTCTGCCTTGAATATACTCAAAGACTCATCATCCACAACCCTTTGGGGCAGAGAATTCCAAAGATTCACAACCCTCTGAGTGAAGAAATTCCTCCTCATCTCAGTCCTAAATGGATGACCCCTTATCCTGAGACTATGTCCCTTAGTTCTCTCAACATCTACCCTGTCAATCCCTCTCAGAATCTTATATACTTATCTGAACGATGCAGGGCTCAGATATCATAACTGTAACACTATTTACCTTACTATGCCTGTAACTTTGTCTTAGCACATCCTATTCTCAGTCACTTACATTATAATTTTATTTTTGGTTGATTTACTTAACGTGCAAATACTTTATTTTCTTTCTGTCCTCCTGTCTGATCAAAGCCTTTCTCGTTTTTCTCACTTGATTATAAAAGTGGTTTATTCCTCCTTGACTTTTCCACTGTATTGCGCAACACCCCATCACTGAGTCTCCGCTGACGAGCATCTTGAGCAGGTGAACATTTGCAGTGCTCCAGGCCTGAATGAATGGTTCTGGCAGCAATGCCTCAACTCAGCACCAAAGCACCTTGGATAAATCCCCATCCAGCCCCGGCACCGACAGTCTCCTCAGTGACCCAGAAAAATATTCCAGCCAAAATCGGCAGCTTCAATGTTTTTATTCAGTGGATTAAGCTGCGTAACGCACTGAAAAAATTAGATTTTAGTTTGGGTTCTTTTTCCCATCACTTGTGCCTGACGTTTGTTCTGGTTGGTTGTCCTGTGACACAGGCTGCTGTGCTGTGCTCTGGCTTTCTGCAATTCTACAGAAGCTGGGTGAAATCATTATATCCTTCTCTCACTCTCTCATTCGCTCGCTCTCTCTCATTTTTTCACTCTCTGTCATTTTCTCTCTGTAATTTTCTCTCTCTCTCATTTTCTCTCTCTCATTTTTTCACTCTGTCATTTCTCTCTATCACACACACTGGGCTGGATTTTCATTGGGCCGTGGAGGCAGGATTGGAGGCGTTTGGGGGGTTAAAATTGCAAAAACTGGGGTGCGGGCCCAACCCTGCCTCCATTCTGCCTCCAAGCAATTTAAAATAATTTGTGTCTAGTGGTCGCGTCTCCGTCTCGCCTCTTGGAGGCAGGATAGGCCGTTAAGGCCCTTAACAAGCACTAAATGGCCTCTATAATGCCATTTTGAAAGGCCTTTGTGATTTTAACCCTTTTCCCACGTGAAACACGCCTGTTCTGAAACACGACGGTGAAACCTGGCAGGAGCACTATTGGATTGCTGACTATCAGCTGCAGCTCAACCATTAAAGAGGAGATTTGATCAGCCATCATTTGCAGGTGGCAAGACTTTGTAGTCTCAGGTCTGGGGGAACTTTTAGAAGGCATAATCACAGCTGTGGAAGTTTGGATCCTGACACCCATCTCCAGTGTGACCTCCTGGGGAAACCCCTCTCGCCACCTTCACTGAGCGCTTCCTCAACTGAGGTATATACCAGAAGCATGGGAACCATTTATTTCCTTTCCTCCTGGACATTAGATGAGGATGAAGACCAGCCGTGGCAGCAGCAGAACCATGAATAACAGCACCACCAACAGCAGCAGCAACAGCAGGAGCGCCAAGCTGCTGCTCACCCACCTGAAGCTGCACAGGCCAGAAGGCGCCAGCGCGCAACCACATTGCTGCCCGGGATGCAAGGAACGCACTCATCTTGGCCAGATTTGCTTAGCCAAGCCAATCAAGCACTTTTGCCTCGCAGCTTCTTACCTGAGCATTGACAATGGCCAAGGACCAGTGGATTCCTAGCAATTTGACCACCATACTGACAATTGCAAGTAATCCTAAGCCCTCATAGTGAAAGTCTCATTCGCGAAATGACGCACGCCACAACTACAGCAGTAGCCATCAGATTTTTTATTTACATTATTCATCTGATGGCTTTTTCACAGAAAACATCAAATTTCACCCAAGTGACTACCCTTGTGACTATTTGTACAGTATCTTTCTCTTACGCATGCTCCTACGTGGTGCTTCCCCTGTGGCTTCAGCAGATGTGGAGGCCCCTTGCTCACTTTTCTGCTGCTCCTGTCTCGACACCTTTGGCGGGCGTCCTCTGGGGTTGCAAACCTGTGAGGGCTCGGCAACAGTCTGCTGCTCCTGCGGCTGTGCAGGGGTTGAGACACTGATCTCAGATGGTGTGGATTCTGGTGGGGCTCTGACCGAGGGCTCTGCAGTGGCATGGAAGTGTGAGCGCCTGGAGAGGAGCCCCCACTTCCTTGATGTCTGCCACCAACTTCCCTCTCATGGGTCAGGTCCCCCTCAGCGCTTGCAAGTGGCTTGAGAACACCTTGCTGCACATCAGGGAGGCCATGGGGACCTGTATCTGCACTGGCAGTCCTACTCAGAAGGACTTCCATGAAGGTCTGGTTTCTCTGTTCAATAGATGACCATCGCTCCTCCAGAGATGTCATTCTATTCTGAACACTCAGCATGTTTTCTGCACTCTGGCGAATTATCACCTCCATGGAGGTTGCCATCCTTTCCATGGTGATGCGTTCATGCGCCTATGACTCCACAAAGGTTCTGCTCATGTTCGCTGTGGACTCCTCCATTCACGCCACACTCGCAGCGACCCTGGAGACAAAACCTGCCAGAGACTCCTGCATCTGTTCCTGGAGTTCCAGCACCGCTGATCTTATGGATGGACCCAGAGGCAGAGGGTCGACATGCAACTGAGCCGAGCTGGCAGAGTCCTGCGCCCTCCGACTAGGACTCTCCACTGCTGTCCCTGTCTCCACAATCTGCTGATGCTCACTTGTGAGCTGTGATACACCAGGTGACAACACTACTGTCTGTCCCGAAGGTCCCACCGAGGTGTGAGTGTCTGCGCTGGTGCGGGGTGCGCTGAATTCTGCTGACGCTGCGCCCTCAGAGGTTGCAGCTTCCTCTGAGGAGTCTTGAGGCTCATGCTGTTCCTCCTGGCTAGTGGGGACGGGTGCTTGCGATGGTCCTGTGGGGGAGTAAAGGAAAGAGTCAAGTATGTGATGCCAAGCTTACATGCACATTGCATATTGCAGATGATCATTAGTCCATCTGTTAGAGCTTCAGAATCATTATCAGTGACTCATGCAATGTCAATGAGAGAGATGGAAAACTATTCTGTCACCAGTTTGCTGTGATGCACCCCTCTGTCCGTCCCCCACTTGCGCATCTTCCTCCACTCCTACGATCTCCAGGACCACCTCCTCCCAGGGGGTGAGGTGGACTACAGAGGGTGTCCCTCCTCCTGTCCTTGCTCTTTCTCGCTTATTGTGAGCTCTCTTTTCCTGCAATGAGGGAGACAAGTGGAGGTTGAGTGAGAATGAAGGAGTGAGTGTAGAGATTCCATAGCATAGATACTTAGAAGGAGACAAAGATGGAGTGAGGTGGCAAGACCAAGGGCCCTCCCTGTGTGATGTCAGTTGTTTTCATAGCATCACAGTGATAGGCAGTGTGAGGGCTGCATAGTCGAATAGTTAGGTGAATGTGACCATAGAGAGAGAGGGAATGGGTAAAGTTGCATGGATGTCAGTGTCAAGTGGGATGTGGAGGAAGAGATTGCTAAAGCTGAGTGCTGGTGAGAAAGGCAATGGGGATCAGATTGAGGGTGATGGGAAATTCATACTCACTTTTCCAGTGCGCACAAAGTCATGAAATCTCTTCCTGCACTGTATCCAGGTTCTGCGGGTTACCGATAAGGAGTTGACCTCCTCTGCCACTTGCAGCCACACAGCTTTGGTTTGCTGGGGAGGCTTCTTCCTCCCTGATGAAGGGAAGAGCACCTCCTTATGAGCTCTTGCTCCCTTCACTAAAGCCTGCAGGGCAACGTCGTCAAATCTTGGAGCAGATCTAGGTCTTTCACTGGCCATTCTGCCTCCAGCTCCCTGTAGCAGCAAAGGCCAAAAGGGTGGCAGTCTGCAGAAGAAGCAAGGCTTGTTGTAGACCTTAAATGCAGCAGCAATGATGACGTCATCGGAGGCGACTTTCAGACTGGAAAAACTCATTTGCCATGGGTTCCCACACGCTGGAACTCAATTGGCCAATTAAATTAAAATCGCATTAATCTCCCACATCGAATTAGATTCGTGTGGATAACACGAAATGCGGATTACATGACCCCAATTGAAATCCAGCCCACTGTGTCTCTTGCTCTCTCTGTCATTTCTCTCTCTATCACACACACTGTGTCTCTTGCTCTCTCTGTCATTTCTCTCTCTCTCTATCACACACACTGTGTCTCTTGCTCTCTGTCATTTCTCTCTCTATCACACACACTGTGCCTCTTGCTCTCTCTGTCATTCTCTCTCTTTCTCACACTGTGTGTGTCTCTGATATTTTCTCTCTCTGTTATTTTATCCCTTTCTCAGCCATTCTCTCTCTCACACTGGCTCTTGCTCTCTCTCGCTCTGTCATTTACTCTTTTTCTCTCGTTCACTTTTTCTCTCTCATATTCTCTCTTTTTCTTTCATTCTCTCATTCTCCCTCTCTTGCACACACACTGAATGTATCGGCTGCTGTTGGGAATCCCCAACATCCAAAGACCTGATGACACGTCTATCCCTGGGACTGATCCACAACTCAAGCCTGAGGCTGCAGACAGAGGGGTGGCTGGTGCACAGGAGACTTCTCACAGATGTTTCTTTCCTGAGGTTTTGTGACTGAGTTCACGGGTTTTATTTCTTCGGAATTGTATCTCTTTCTCTGGTGTTATTGTTCGGTGCACACATTAAGTGAGGAAAATGATGGCAGAAAAACACTGTCAAAAATGCTTTGAGCAATTTGAGTCTTTCATTGTGTTGGCTGCAGATTGCAGGGTTTAAAAGGAATTAGTAATTTGATTGGATGGCTTTGTAGTGCTTGCTCATTTTGATTTGGAAGCTTTCTTACCTATCCAGCTTCACATTCAGCCAGTGGTATATTTGAGCAAGGAGTTATTGGAATCAAGCACTACTTTTTGCCCTACATTTGATGTGTGATAGATACTGGGAGCTGTGACACCATAGAGTGTTTTGGTCTCCTTATTTAAGGAAGGATAAACAAACATAGAAGATAGGAGTAGGCCATTCGGCCCCTCGAGCCTGTTCCGCCATTCAATGCGATCGTGGCTGATCATCCAAATTTAGTACCCTGTCCCTGCTTTCTCCCCATACCCCTTGATCCCTTTAGCCTTAAGAAATATATCTAACTCCTTCTTGAACATATTTAATGAATTGGCCTCAACTGCCTTGTGTGGTAGAGAATTCCACAGGTTCACCACTCTCTGGGTGAAGAAATTCCTCCTCAGCTCAGTCCTCAATGGCTTACCCCTTATCCTTGTAATGATATCAGCAAATAGAGATGGTATTTGCCTGTTCGATTATGATGCCTTAACAGCATGTTTGCAGGTATTGATTGCTTGTGCCTGACTAGCAGAGGGCATGTGACCGAGACAAGCAAGGCAGTTCAGTTTAGTTTCAGTTTCGTTCTAGATGCATCACTAGCATCGTGTCTCCTGTAAATGCTGTTAAAAGAGTTGAACAAGCTTTAGATTAAAAGACATTCTCTTTCATAAATGTCTCGTCATTGAACCCACAAAGAAATCAATACATGGTGTCAGAAGTGATTGAAAGAGATGAACAGAAAAAATCTGAAGTTAAATCAGCTCTCCACAGATTAGCAAGCCAAAAGAGAACATCGTTACTTACCATTAGAGAATAGCTAATGAAGTGAAAAATGGAAGGTTTACTCCCACCAGCGACGCTTCAGTTGACAGGTAATGTGGCTGAAAATTGGAGGAGATTCAAACAACGTGTGGGGTTGTATTTAGCGGCAATCGGAGCTGACGAGCAAAGTGATAATAAGAAATCATCAGTGTTCTTACATGTCGTGGGTGATGAAGCGCTGGAGGTGTATAATAACTTCACATTCGCTGCTGATGGAGACAAAATGAAGCTAGATAAAATAATGGAACAGTTTGAGGCCTACTGCATACCTAAACGTAACGTGACGTTTGAGAGGCACAGATTTTTCACATGTGTACAGAAAATGGGTGATACTATTGATCAGTATGTGACTGAACTGAGAAACAGAAGCAAATCGTGTGAATTTGGGGGACTGACAGACTCGCTGATAAAAGACAAACTGGTGTGTGGTATTCCGAATAATGGTCTAAGGGAAAGACTGCTAAGAGAGCAAGATCTAGACCTGGGAAAAGCCATAGCACTGTGTAGGGCTACAGAGACTGTAAAGTTGCAGGCAAAGGAGCTGTTCAGTGACAATAGCTGCAACGTGGATGCAGTGAGAAAGAACGGATACAAACCGTTTAACAAAAAGAGCGCCAATGTGAAAAAAGAGGCGTGGCCAGCGAACAAAAATGAAAGGGACAATCGAAAGACATGTAGTCGATGCGGTACACAGCATCCACCAAAAAAGTGTCCAGCATATGGTAAAAAATGCAATAGTTGCAACAAAAACAACCATTATGCCCATTGCTGCAAGAACCAAGTGCAACAAAGCAAGGTCCATGCAGTAGATGAAAGCGACATAGAGGAGTTCTATGTAGATGTTGTGTCTGAAAACAAAAAAGAAGAAAGAGACTGGATGTTGACACTAAAAGTGAATGACATACACATTCCATTTAAATTGGATACTGGAGCACAAGTTAATGTGATATCAGAGACTGATTTTAAGAAAATTAGACCCAGACCAAAGATACATGGAATAAAAGTGAAAGTGACAGGATACTCAGGTACTGATATACCAGTGAAAGGAAGATGCATTGTCAAAGTAACACACAAGGACAGAGAGCACACGCTAGCATTAATCGTGGTGCCAAAGGATGTGCAAGCCATACTAGGTTTAAAAGCCTGTGAGAGACTGAACCTGGTAAAGAGAGTCCTCGTTGTGGAAAGCGAAGGAGAAACAGTCTATGATGAACTGAATGTTGCGTACACACCGGGTAAGCTGATGTATACAGCAGACACGTTGTCCAGAGCTGTTGGCCCAGGAGAGCCCGCAAACACAGCGAAAAGACTGATGTACAAGGCAAAAGACAGTGGAACTGACTTCTACCAGAGCATGCTTGTATACCGCACAACGCCGCTCGAGTGTGGTAAGTCACCAGCCCAACTCCTTATGGGACGTCGGTTAAGGTCAAACCTACCCATCCCGGAGAACCTCCTGAAAACAAAAGAGGGGGAGAAAGTGAAGAAGTTCAAAGAACAACAGAAAGAAAAGCAAAAGTACTACTATGACAGAGGAACACAAAACCTACCTGAACTCCACACTGGTGACCAAGTAAGGTTCGAAGACAAAACAAACACATGGACTCAGAAGGGAACTGTCCTGAGTGAAGTTCAACCAAGATCATACACCATTCAGACAGATGAGGGTGCTGTTCTGAGAAGAAATCGTCGAGATCTTCTCATGGGACCAGCCACAGCAGGTCAAGAGACTGATACTGTTGAACAAGCTGATCACACAGCTGAGAACCAATCATCTGAGGCAACAACTCAGATTCAAGGACAATCAATCAGAAAATCCTCAAGACACGTGAAGCCTCCTGAGAGACTCATTGAGCAAATTTAAGGACTATTGTTATAGAAGGAAGTAATGTTATCTTATTCTTTCTTCAAGTTCTAGTGTATTGACATATTTCATGTGAACACACAAAGCAAGGTTAAAAAACCTTGATCATGATAATGATAATGTAAGTTCATTAAGTGTTACAGTTAAAATGCAGATTAATACAAAGAAAACATGTTGTTAGTTAAAAGTAAAATACTTTTGTTTTAAGAAAAGGAGATGTAATGATATCAGCAAAGAGAGATGGTATTTGCCTGTTCGATTATGATGCCTTAACAGCATGTTTGCAGGTATTGATTGCTTGTGCCTGACCAGCAGAGGGCATGTGACCGAGACAAGCAAGGCAGTTCAGTTTAGTTTCAGTTTCGTTCTAGATGCATCACTAGCATCGTGTCTCCTGTAAATGCTGTTAAAAGAGCTGAACAAGCTTTAGATTAAAAGACATTCTCTTTCATAAATGTCTCGTCATTGAACCCACAAAGAAATCAATACAATCCTTAGACTGTGACCCCTGGTTCTGGACTCCCCCGCCATTGGGAACAACCTTCCTGCATCTAGTCTGTCCAGTCCTGTTAGAATTTTATAAGTTTCAATGAAATCCCCTCTCATTCTTCTAAACTCTACCGAATATAAGCCTAATCGACCCAATCTCACCTCATACGTCATTCCTGCGATCCCAGGTATCAGTCTGGTGAATCTTCGCTGCACTCTCTCCATGGCAAGAACATCCTTCCTCAGATAAGGCGACCAAAACTGCACACAATACTCAAGGTGTGGTCACACCAAGGCCCTGTACAACTGCAGCAAGACATCCTTGCTCCTGCACTTGAATCCTCTCGCTATGAAGGCCAACATACCATTTGCCTTCTTAACCACCTGTTGCACCTGCATGCTTACCTTCAGTGACTGGTGCACAAGGACACCCAGGTCTCATTGCACTTCCCCTTTTCCCAATCTATTGCTGTTCAGATAATAATCTGTCTTCCTGTTTTTGCCACCGAAGTGGATAACCTTGCATTTATCCACATTATACTGCATTTGCCATGCATCTGCCCAATCACCCAACCTGTCCAAATCATACTGGAGTTTCTCGGCATCCTCCTCACAGCACACACGCCCACCCAGCTTTGTGTCATTTGCAAACTTGGAGATATTACATCTAGTTCCCTCATCTAGGTCATTTATATATATTGTGAATAGCTGAGGTCCTAGCACCGATCCCTGCGGTACCCCACTAGTCACTGCCTGCCACTCGGAAAAAGTCCCGTTTATTCCAACTCTTTGCTTCCTGTCTGCCAACCAGTTCTCTATCCAAGACAATACCTTACCCCCAATCCCGTGTGCTTTAACTTTGCACGCTAATCTCTTATGCGGGACCTTATCGAAAGCATTCTGAAAGTCCAAATACACCACATCCACTGGTTCTCCCTTATCTATTCTACCATTTACATCCACAAAAAATTCCAGTAGATTAGTGAAGCATGATTTACCTTTTGTAAATCCATGTTGACTTTGTCCGATCCTGTCACTGTTTTCCAAGTGCTCTGCTATTACATCTTTTATAATGGACTCTAGCATTTTCCCCACTACTGATGTCAGATTTACCGGTCTATAATTCCCCATTTTCTCTCTACCATCTTTATTAAATAGTGGGGTTACATTAGCTACCCTCCAATCCATGGGAACTGTTCCAGAGTCTATAGAATTTTGGAAGATGACCAGCAATGCATCTACTATTTCTAGGCCCACTTCCTTAAGTACCCTAGGAAGTAGATTATCAGGCCCTGGGGATTTATTGGCCTTCAATCCCGTCAATTTCCCTAACACCATTTCCCTACAAATAGTGATTTCATTCAATTCTTCCCTCTCATTAGACCCTATGTTCCCCGACATCTCTGGGAAGTTATTTAGAACATAAGAACATAAGACGTAGGAGCAGGAGTAGGCCATATGGCCTCTCGGGCCTGCTCCACCATTCAATAGGATCATGGCTGATCCGAACCTAGACTCACGTCCACTTCCCTGCCCACTCCCCATAGCCCTTAATTACCTTATCAGCTAGGAAACTGTCTATCTCCGTTTTAAATTTATTTAATGTCGCAGCTTCCACAGCTCTCTGAGGTAGCAAATTCCACAGACCCACCACCCTCTGAGTGAAGAAGTTTCTCATCATCTCAGTTTTGAAACGGCAGCCCCTTATTCTAAGATTATGCCCCCTAGTTCTAGTCTCACCCATCAGTGGAAACATCCTCCCCGCATCCACCCAATCAAGCCCCCTCACAATCTTATATGTTTCGATAAGATCGCCTCTCATTCTTCTGAATTCCAATGAGTAGAGTCCCAACCTACTCAACCTTTCCTCATAAGTCAACCCACTCATCTCCGGAATCAACCGAGTGAACTTTTTCTGAACTGCCTCGAGAGCAAGTATATCTTTTCTTAAATATGGAAACCAAAACTGTACGCAGTATTCCAGGTGTGGCCTCACCAGTACCCTGTATAACTGAAGCAAGACTTCCCTGCTTTTATACTCCATCCCCCTGGCAATATAAGCAAAGACTCCATTGGCCTTCCTGATCACCTGCTGTACCTGCATACTAACCTTCTGTGTTTCATGCACCAGGACCCCCAGATCCCTTTGTACTGTAGCACTTTGCAGTTTCTTTCCATTTAGATAATAACTTGCTCTTTGATTTTTTCTGCCAAAGTGCATAACCTCACACTTTCCAACATTATATTCCATCTGCCAAATTTCTGCCCACTCACTTAGCCTGTCTATGTCCTTTTGCAGGTTTTTTATGTCCTCCTCACTCATTGCTTTTCCTCCCATCTTTATATCGTCGGCAAACTTGGATATGTTGCACTCGGTCCCCTCCTCCAAATCGTTAATATAGATTGTAAAGAGTTGGGGTCCCAGCACTGACCCCTGCGGAACACCACTAGTTACTGATTGCCAACCCGAGAATGAACCATTTATCCCAACTCTCTGTTTTCTGTTAGATAGTCAATCTTCCACCCATGCCAGTGTATTACCCCCAATCCCGTGATTTTTTATCTTGTGCAGTAATCTTTTGTGTGGCACCTTGTCAAATGCCTTTTGGAAGTCCAAATACACCACATCCACTGGTTCCCCTTTATCCACCCTGTTTGTTACGTCCTCAAAGAATTCGAGCAAATTTGTCAAGCATGATTTCCCCTTCATAAAACCATGCTGACTCTGTCCGATTAAATTATGATTATCCAAATGTCCTGTTACTGCTTCCTTAATAATGGACTCCAGCATTTGACCAACCACAGATGTTAGGCTAACTGGTCTATAGTTTCCAGCCTTTTGTCTACCTCCCTTTTTAAATAAGGGCATTACATTAGCAGTTTTCCAATCTGCTGGGACCTTTCCTGAATCCAAGGAGTTTTGGAAAATTACCACCAATGCATCCGCAATCCCTACCGCTACTTCTCTCAAGACCCTAGGATGTAAGCCATCAGGTCCAGGGGGTTTATCCGCCTTAAGTCCCATTATCTTACCGAGTACCATCTCCTTAGTCATTTTAATCATGTTTAGCTCCTCCCCCCCTATAGCCCCCTGTTTGTCCAGTGTTGGGATATTTTTAGTGTCCTCTACTGTAAAGACTGATACAAAATATTTGTTCAGCGTATTTGCCATCTCCATGTTCCCCACTACTAATTTCCCGGTCTCGTCCTCTAAGGGACCAACATTCACTTTAGCCACCCTTTTTCTTTTTATATAACTGTAGAAACTCTTGCTATCTGTTTTTATATTTTTTGGTAGTTTACTTTCATAATCTATCTTTCCTTTCTTAAATAATCTTTTAGTGAAGACAGAACCAAAGTATGTATTTAATTGGTCTACCATTTCTTTATTCTCCATTATAAATTCCCCTGATTCTGACTGCAAGGGACCTATGCTTGACTTCACCAATCTTTTTCTCTTCACATATCTATAGAAGCTTTTACAGTCAGTTTTTATGTTCCCTGCAAGCTTACTCTCAATCTATTTTCCCCCTCTTAATTAATCCTTTTGTCCTCCTTTGCTGAATCCTAAACTGCTCCCAATCCTCAGGTTTGCTGCTTTTTCTGGCCAAATTATCTGTCCTCTCCTTGGATCTTATGCTATCCCTAACTTGCCTTGTTAGCCACGGTTGAGTCACCTTTTTTGTTTTATTTTTAAGCCAAACAGTGGTGAACAAATTCTGTAGTTCATGCGATCTTTAAATGTTTGCCATTGCCTATCTACCATCAACCCTTTAAGTAACGTTCCCCAATCCATCCTAGCCAACTTATGCCTCATACCATCATAGTTTCCTTTATTTAAATTCAGGACCCTAGTCTCTGAGTCAACTACTTCACTCTCCATTTTAATGAAGAATTCTATCATATTATGATCGCTCCTTGCAGAACAAGATTGCTAATTAATCCTTTCTCATTACATAATACCCAGTTTAAGATGGCCTGATCTCTAGTTGGCTCCTCGACATATTGGTCCAGGAAACCATCCCGTATACACTCCAGGAATTCCTCCTCCACAGTATAGTTACTAATTTGGTTACCCCAATCTATGTGTAGATTAAAGTCACCCATGATAACTACAGTGCCCTTATTGCACTTGTCTCTAATTTCCCATTTAATGCCATCCCCAACCTCAGCATTACTGTTTGGGGGTCTGTATACAACTCCCACTAATGTTTTTTGTATTTCTCAGCTCTGCCCATACAGATTGCACATCATCAGAGCTAATATCCTTCCTTACTATTGTGTTAATCTCCTCTTTAACCAGCAAGGCTACCCCACCTTCTTTTCATTTTTTCCTGTCCTTCCTGAATATTGAATACCCCTGGATGTTGAATTCCCAGACTTGGTCATCCTGGAGCCATGTCTCCATAATCCCAATTATATCATATCCGTTTACATCTATTTGTGCAGCTAATTCATCCACTTTATTATGAATACTCCTCGCATTAAGACACAAAGGCCTAGAAATTCGGTGGCGCCCTGTTTGGGGCGCCAAGCTCGCCTGGGCGCCAGAATTACCGCTCCGGACGGAGCCGCTTGTGCCAGCCCGATATTCAGTTTCAGTGCCCCAAACGGAGGCGGGGCGCTGCTCGAGGCACCCCACACCCCTCTTGGGGCGCTGCAACTGAATATCGCAGCGCAACGTGCCACAGCGGCACACGCTGCGGCACGGCGCACTGCGGTACTGCAGGCCTTCCTCCCCTTCTTAAAGAGGAGGGGCCTGCACCAGCGCGATCAGAGATCGCGAGTGCCGGCAAAAGAGTCCGGTACCGAGGAGAAGTGCCGGGCTCTTGGGACACAGCAGGCACTGCCCAGGGGGGAGGCTCAGGAGGCCGGGGATGGTGGCGCGAGGAGGTGCTGGCAGGCGGCTAGCAAAAAATATGGCCACCCCGCACCTCCCCTTTATTTAGCGCCACTACCGTCGCAGGTAGGCCCCCCTGAACCGGCCGCAAATTGGAACCGGCATTACAGCGGGGGGCACGATCAAATATCGCGATCGGGGCGGTAGCGGGGCGCTGCGCACACCGATGATGTCATCGGTGGCGGCGCAGCGCTAGAGGCTAATGCCGCCATTAGCGCCATGCTAAATTTCGCGGGAGGCGTGGCCAGTGGTGCTAAACCCAATAAGTGCTCTCTTTAGGCACTAACTGGTGGCGCAGCCCACCGAATTTCTAGGCCAAAGCCTTCAGGCTTGATTTTTTAACAGTCTGAGTCCTTTTAGAATTATTATTTACTGTTTGATTTACACACTTGATTTCTCTGCCTTCCACTTTTGCTTTTCTCCTTCCTGTCTTTTGTTTCTATCCTTGCTTCCCTTTCCTCTGTCTCCCTGCACAGGTTCCCAACCCCCTGCCATTTTAGTTTAAACCCTCCCCAACAGCACTAGCAAACACTCCACCTAGGACATCGGTTCCGGTCCTGCTCAGGTGCAAACCATCCAGTATGCACTGGTCCCACCTCCCCCAGAACCGTTTCCAATGTTCCAGGAATTTGAATCCCTTCCCCTTGCACCATTCCTCTAGCCATGTATTCATCTGAAATATCCTTCTATTTCTACTCTGACTAGCACATGGCACTGGAAGCAATCCTGAGATTACTACCTTTGAGGTCCTATTTTTTAATTTACCCCCTAACTCCCTATATTCAGCTTTTAGGACCTCATCCCATTTTTTACCTATATCATTGGTACCTATATGTACCATAAGAACTGGCTGTTCACCCTCCCCCTCCAGAATGCCCTGCAGCCGCTCCGAGACATCCTTAACCCTTGCATCAGGGAGGCAACAAACCATCCTGGAGTCTCGTTTGCGGCCGCAGAAACGCCGATGTATTTCCCTTACAATAGAATCCCCTATCACTATAGCTCTCCTGCTTTTTTTCCTCCCATCCTGTACAGCAGGACCACCCATGGTGCCAGGAATTTGGCTGCTGCTGCCTTCCCCCGATAAGCCATCCCCCTCAACAATATCCAAAGTGGTATATCTGTTTGAAAGGGGGATGGCCACAGGGACCCCTGCACTACCTGCCTGCGCCTACTACTCTGCCTGTTGGTCACCCATTCCCTTCCTGCCTGTGCAGCCTTTACCTGCGGTGTGATCAACTCCCTAAGTGTGTTATCCACAATGTGCTCAGCATCGCGAATGCTGCAGTATGTATCCATTCGCAGCTCCAGAGCCGCAATGCAGTCTGTCAGTAGCTGCAGCTGGATACACTTCCCGCACCCATGGTCGTCAGGGACACAGGAAGTGTCCCTGATTTCCCACATAGTGCAGGAGGAGCATGCCACAGGGCCGAGCTGTGCTGCCATGATTTACCCTTTAATTAATTCAAATTAAATTAAATTAAATCAATACCACTAATTACACTACAATTAAATGATACACTTGCATTGGAGGCAATTCAGAGATGATTCACTAGGTTAATTCCAGAGATGAGGGGATTTGACTTATGAGGAAAGGTTGAGCAGGCTGGGCCTATACTCATTGGAATGAGAGGTGATCTTATTGAAACATATAAGATACTGAGGGGGGCTCGACAAGGTAGGTGCAGAGAGGGTGTTTCCCCTCGTGGGGCAATCTAGAACTCGGGGGCATAGTTTCAGAATAAAGGGTCGCCCTTTTAGAACTGAGATGAGGAGGAATTTCTTCTCTCAGAGGGTCGTAAATCTGTGGAATTCTCTGCCCCAGAGAGCTGTGGAGGCTGGGTCATTAAATACATTTAAGGTGGAGATAGACAGATTTTTGCAAGATAAAGGAGTGAAGGGGAGCAGGCGGAGATGCGGCTTTTTGAGCCCAAGATCAGCCATGATCTTATTGAATGGCAGAGCAGGCTCAAAGGGCCAAGTGGCCTATTCCTGCTCCTATTTCTTATGTTCATACTGATACCTGGCATACACAGATACCTTGCCAGATCACAAGATAACTATGGATGGGGAAAGTCATTGGCCCATCCAAAAAAAATCCCAGCATTTCACCCAGGATAGCAATCAATTAGTCCTTAAATAATTCCAGGGTTTACACCTCGAGGACACTCCAGGAGTTTGTTCCAAGTGCTGATCATTCTTTGTGTGAAGATGAATTTCCTGATACCAGTCCTAAATTTACCTTTTACCAGTTTGAACCTGTGCCTCCTTGTTCTACCCCTGCAATTATCAATTTTGAAAAAGATAATGCGGAAAGTACGAAATAAGAAAGAAAATGAGAATAATGAAGAACATCAGAAGTTATTAAGGAGATAAACATCACTTCCCAAATCAGATTCAGATTCCATCCATTCGAAGAGGGAAAAAAGTAAGAAAGAACTTGCAAAAATGAACTTGCATTTATGCAGCACGTTTCATGTCATCACAGTAAATGGCATACTGTTTGACGCGTAGTCGCTGTTGTTTTGTAGGGAAGCACAGCATTCAATTTGTGCACAACAAGATCCCGTTCAAATCCCTCCATGGCCTTGCCCCTCACTATCTCTGTAATCTCCTTCAGCCCCACAACTCCCCGCAATATCTGCGCTCCTCTAATTCTGCCCTCTTGAGCATCTCTGATTATAATCGCTCAACCATTGGTGGCCGTGCCTTCTGTTGCCTAGGCCCTAAGCTCTGGAATTCCCTGCCTAAACCTCTCTGTCTCTTCACCTCTCTTTCCTCCTTTAAGATGCTCCTTAAAACCTACCTCTTTGACCAAGCTTTTGGTCACCTGCCCTAATTTATCCTTATATGACTCGGTGTCAAATTTTTTGTCTTACAATACTCCTGTGACGCACCTTGGGACGTTTTACAACGTTAAAGGTGCTATATAAATACAAGTTGTACAGGAAACTTTTGATTAACCGGCCACTAAATAACCAGAAATGTTGGTTAACCGGCAAAATTCAGGAGTCGGTTCAGGTAACTTTTTTTACTTTTAGTTACTTTTTTTTACTCATTTCTGGCTGTGCAAGCGTCTAACTGAAGCTGTTGCTAAGCTACAGAGACGCTTGCAAGCTGTGCTGATTGTTTTGAAGCTGTTGCTAAGCAACAGGGTTTGTTGCTAGATACGGAGCTCAGAAGCTCCGTATGTTTTAACTATAGCGTTCGGTTATCCAGAATTGTTGATGAACCGGCAACACGTCGGTCCCGTCCGTGCCGGATACCAGAAAGTTTCCTGTAGTTGTAAAGAGCTACAAAATAAATTATCAATTAACCTAGGTTTTTTAGGGCTGTTGGTTGAGGGATGAATATTAGCCAGAACACCGGGGAGAACTCCCCTGCTCTACTTCGAATAGTGGCGTGGGATCATTTACATTCACCTGAGAGGGCAGATGAAGCCTCGGTTTAATGTCTAACCCAAAAGAGAGCACCTCCGACAGTGCAGCACTCCCTCAGCACTGCACTGGAGCGTCGACTTAGATTGTGTGCTCAAGTCTCTGGAGTGGGGCTTGAACCCACCACCTTCTGACTCAATGATAAGAACGTTAGCACTGAGCCATGGCTGTACATTATTACATTTTAAAGTAGACAGTAATAGAATACAAGAAGTAAACAGCTCACAAAGGGCCTGAAATGCCTGTGGAGCTATTCCACTGGAGAAAGATGGTGAAGAGAACAGGGCCAGAGCCTGTCCCACTCTCGACTGCCCACATTGGAAAAAAAGAAAGACTTGCATTTATATAGCATCTTTCACAACCTCAGGATGTCCCAAAGCACTTTACAGCTATTGAAGTACTTTTGAAGTGTAATCACTGTTGTAAAGTAGGAAACACGGCAGCCAATTTGCGCACAACAAGGTCCCACAAACAGCAATGTGATAATGACCAGGTAATCTTATTTGGCTATGTTGATTGAGGGATAAATATTGACTGGGACACCTGGGAGAACTCTTCGAAATAGTGCCATGGGATCTTTTACATCCACCTGAGGGCTGATGGTGCCTCGGTTTAACATCTCACCTGAAAGATGGCACCTCCGACAGTGCAGCGCTCCCTCAGCACTGCACTGGAGTGTCAGCCTGGGTTATGTGCTCAAGTCTCTGGAGTAGGACATGAACCCACAACCTTCAGAAGCGAGAGTGCTACCGACTGAGCCACGGCTGACACCTCGGAACAGTGCCTTGCTGATGTGATGACGGAGAGGAGGTCTTGGAGAGGGACTTGATGAAAATCTTAACTTCGCCATTTTCTGCTCCCAGTGGAGGAAGGCGAGCTCTTGGGGAGGCTTGGGGAACATAGATAAAGGAGCAGGCCATTCAGCCCCTCGAGCCCATTCGCCATTTAATTAGATGATGCCTGGTCTGTACCTCAACACTATTTACCTGCCTTCGCCCTATGTCCTTTGATACCCATTCCTAACAAAAATCTGTCGGGACCTTGGTAAGGGCATCAGCAGCTCTCATGCCACCCTTGATTAATTTAAAGGGGAAAGGTACTATGAGAGAAAATTATTGCTTTAAAGGGGAAGGGTACTTTGAGAGAATTAATTGCGTTAAAGTGCCAACTCCCGTTTGTCTCCAAATGTCTTTTAATAAACAGCTCCTGGTGTAAAGGCTGATTCTGCGTTTGCTGGCTGGCATCACGCCAACATGTTGGAGGAGTGCATGTGCTCCGTTGCCAGTGTCTTGGTGGCGAGCACTGGGGTGTGCCAGTTGCGCTCCTTTATGCCAACTGCGATTTCCATGGCGAGTCGGTTTCCCTGTTGTCGAGGTCGATGAAATATCCTGATCCTCATTAATCAGCCGGAAAGAGGCCGAACACCATTGTCCTTCAGTGAGCTGGTTCCTGGCCCCAGTTGTAACATGTTTGCTTGTGGCATTAAAACACTATTAAAGTAAAATACCATCTGCTGTCTAATGTAACCTTTGCAGTTTTAAAGTATATCGTCCATGCAAGTTATAGAAAGAAAGACTTGCATTTCTATGGCACCTTTCACGACTTCAGGACATCCCAAAGTGCTTTACAATCAATGAAGTCACTCTTGTAATGTAGGAAACGCGTCAGCCAATTTGCGCACAGCAAGCTCCCACAAACAGCAATGTGATAATGACCAGATAATCTGTTTTTAGTGATGTTGGTTGAGGGATAAATATTGGCCAGGACACCGGGGAGAACTCCCCTGCTCTTCTTCAAAATAGTGCCATGGTAATCTTTTATATCCACCTGAGAGAGCAGACGGTTTAACATCTCATCCGAAAGACGGCACCTCCAACAGTGCAGCACTCCCTCAGTACAGCACTGGAGTGTCAGCCTAGCTTTATGTGCTCAAGTCTCTAGACTGGGACATGAACCCACAATCTTCTGACTCAGAGGCGAGTTGCCACTGAGCCACGGATGATGCAGAGTAATGATTCTGTTGAGGGTACTGCCATTCACTCTGTGGCGTCTTATCCTTCCCCACTAATGAGTGACATCTGGTGAGACTTATCTTTGCTGATTAAGGTGAGGGACGTTCGTGCTGGGTAATGAAGCTCATTCCATTTCAGGTCCCCAGTGTCAATATCACAATGTGCTTCCTCTGATTGGGGATTTGGTGATGAGGGATCATCAATTTAACTCACATTTCTAGGGCATGCAGCCCAGGAACCAGATGGAACTGGTGTGCGACTTTCCTTTGTCATTACGATGCTATATACCTTTGGGAATGTGACAATTATCCACTGGCATTCGTACCTTCAAGTAGGGATATAAGAAAGGGATAAACAGGCGGCCACATTGGTAGAATTGGACAGGCGGCCACAGTGTTAGAATTGGACAGGTGGCCACAGTGTTAGAATTGGAATGGCGGCTACACTGGTAGAATTGGACAGGCGGCCACAGTG
This sequence comes from Somniosus microcephalus, assembly GCF_052327205.1. Taxonomy (NCBI): domain Eukaryota; kingdom Metazoa; phylum Chordata; class Chondrichthyes; order Squaliformes; family Somniosidae; genus Somniosus; species Somniosus microcephalus. Next base: position 91,229,265 of record NC_140994.1, on the reverse strand, counting down.
TTAGAATTGGACAGGCGGCCACAGTGTTAGAATTGGACAGGCGGGCACACTGGTAGAATTGGACAGGCGGCCACAGTGTTAGAATTGGACAGGCGGCCACAGTGTTAGAATTGGACAGGCGGCCACACTGTTAGAATTGGACAGGTGGCCACAGTGTTAGAATTGGACAGGTGGCCACACTGGTAGAATTGGACAGGCGGCCACACTGGTAGAATTGAACAGGTGGCTACAGTGTTAGAATTGGACAGGCGGCCACAGTATTAGAATTGGACAGGTGGCCACACTGGTAGAATTGGACAGGCGGCCACACTAGTAGAATTGGACAGGCGGCTACAGTGTTAGAATTGGACAGGCGGCCACAGTGTTAGAATTGGACAGGCGACCACACTAGTAGAATTGGACAGGCGGCCACAGTGTTAGCATTGGACAGGCGGCCACACTGGTAGAATTGGACAGTCGGCCATACTGGTAGAATTGGACAGGCGGCCACACTGGTAGAATTGGACAGGCGGCCATACTGGTAGAATTGGACAGGTGGCCACACTGGTAGAATTGGACAGGTGGCCACAGTGTTAGCATTGGACAGGCGGCCACACTGGTAGAATTGGACAGTCGGCCATACTGGTAGAATTGGACAGGCGGCCACACTGGTAGAATTGGACAGGCGGCCACACTGGTAGAATTGGACAGGTGGCCACACTGGTAGAATTGGACAGGCGGCCACACTGCTGGAATTGGACAGGCAGCCACACTGGTAGAATTGGACAGGCAGCCACACTGGTAGAATTGGACAGGCGGCCACTGTGTTAGAATTGGAGAGGCGGCCACAGTGTTAGAATTGGACAGGCGGCCACACTGGTAGAATTGGACAGGCGGCCACACTGGTAGAATTGGACAGGCGGCCACAGTGGTAGAATTGGACAGGTGGCCACAGTGTTAGAATTGGACAGGCGGCCACACTGGTAGAATTGGACAGGCGGCCACAGTGTTAGAATTGGACAGGCGGCCACACTGGCAGAATTGGACAGGCGGCCACACTGGTAGAATTGGACAGGCGGCCACAGTGTTTCTGTTACCCCGACCAGCCATAAACAAATTTTACAAGACTGGCGTACTTTAAATGTTAGAAAATTTATAATTGTTGCATATTGTTGCTAAATTGCATCAGAAGGTTGCATTTTAACTAGGTCCCAACTGCCTGTTAGTGAAACTCAATAAATTTGTTGAGAAATTCTAAATACTCAATTACATTTTTCAGCTGAGGTTATTAAATACATATAAACGATCACTGAATAATTTTTGTTCAGTGTAATTACCAAACATAATTAAAGACAAACACCACTGACTGTGATCGGCGCCGTGCGTTTTTAAGTCAGTATTGCGGAGCAGACTGGCTACAAAATGAAAGCGAAAGAGATTTTACGAAAAAAAATCTCTTTTTAGCAATAATTTTTAAATAACACAACACATTTTCAATTAGCATTCCGATTCCATCTACACTGAAGACTAACAAACTGAAAATAAATGCACAACTGACATTAGCTGTTTCAGTTTTGTCATTTTCAAAGCGTATTTATGAAAAATACTGTATCTTTATACCATGTTAAATAGCTCATGTATATACAGGTGGGTTGTTAAAGACAAGGACCCGGAATAAAATCTGTACAAGCTCTTTGCTTACTCATTTTAAAAAATACTGCACAGATAAAGTCAGTACAAACTCAAACAAAAGAATTCAGTGAAGTCCATGTTCCTTTCTGTCTGACCTCTGACAGCGGTATCTCCACATTAATACAATGATTTATGTCTTGGGGCACAAGGCTACCTTGGTGTCTTTCAACTGTCTAAGCCTTGTCCTCATTTAGTCCATCATTGTGGATGTCGATGAGCTGCAGAGCATCACGCTGGGTCGGGTCATGTTTCTAGGTCTACTGGATATGGCTGCCGGAGCATGTCACTGTCGCTATCGTGCTCAGTTCCGCACCAGTCTCTCTGCGGGTATCTGCGGTGTCCTCCTGGGCTTGCATGTCGTACTGCTTGTGAGCCAGGTGCCCCTGATGCGCTCCGCAACAACTTAGCGTCGGCTGGTCGTAGGTGAGGAAGGAGGAGACGCTCATGGCGATGGGGATCTGAAAGTGGAAGAAAAGACAGCGCAGCTGAAAATACCTTGTCTTTTTTTTTAAATCGTGCCAGAGCTGTGAGAATATGGAACACAACGTATCTTAACTAAAACAGCAAAATACTGCGGCTGCTGGAAATCTGAAATATAAACAGGAAATGCTGGAAATACTCAGCAGGTCAGACAGCATCTGTGGAGAGAGAAACAGAGTAAACGGTTCAGGTCAATGACCCTTCGTCACATGATGGAATATGTTAGAGATGAACAGATTTTAAAGCAAATACAGAGCCAGCGAAAAGGGGGACAGGAACGAACAAAAGGTCTGTTATGGTGAGGTGGGATGGGGGCAGGGGTGATTACATGACAAACGGAATGATGGTGCAAGGCAAAAGGAGGTGATAAACATGGAATCAAAAGATGGGTCCACAGGAAGTGTAAATAGTTATAGAATGTCCAAGAGAAAATAGGAGCATTGATTAAGATCTTAACTAAATTGGTTTAATGCTAATTAAAGCAAAATACTGCAGATGCTGAAAATCTGAAATAAAAACAGAAAATGCTGGAAATGCTCAGCAGGTCAGGCAGCATCTGTGGAGATAGAAGCATGTTAACTATGTTGACTATTTCCTGCTCCTATTTCTTATGTTCTTATGTTCTTATAGGACGCTGTATAAATGCAAGTTCTTTCATTCTTTCCCCTTATCAATACTTCTGAAGGATGAGGGGATTCGAGTACAGGAGCAAGGATGTCTTGCTGCAGTCGTATAGGGCCTTGGTGAGACCACACCTTGAGTATTGTGTGCAGTTTTGGTCACCTTATCTGAGGAAGGATGTTCTTGCCATGGAGGGAATGCAGCAAAGATTCACCAGACTGATACCTGGGATGGCAGGAATGACATATGAAGAGAGATTGGGTCGATTAGGCATGTATTCGCTACTAGAGTTTAGAAGAATGAGAGGGGATCTCATTGAAACTTATAAAATTCTAACAGGAGTAGACAGACTAGATGCAGGAAGGATGTTCCCGATGGCAGGGGAGTCCAGAACCAGGGGTCACAGTCTAAGGATAAGGGGTAAGCCATTTAGGACTGAGATGAGGAGGAATTTCTTCACCCAGAGAGTAGTGAACCTGTGGAATTCTCTACCACAAAAGGCAGTTGAGGCCAACTTATTAAATATATTCAAGAAGGAGTTAGATATATTTCTTAAGGCTAAAGGGATCAAGGGATATCGGGAGAAAGCAGGGACAGGGTACTGAATATGGATGATCAGCCATGATCTCATTAAATGGCAGAACAGGCTTGAGGGGCCGAATGGCCAACTCCTGCTCCTATCTTCTATGTTTCTATGTTTCTATGAGAGGAGTAGCAAGGTGATAGGGTTTAGGGAGAGAATTTCAGAATGTGCGGGTGGGATGGCCGAAGAAAGGTCAGAGGGAGGAGATCCGTGCAGGAGGCCAGGGATGAGAGAGTGGATGGTGGGAGCTGGAACACAGGGCTGGGGAGGCTGCATGTGGCAAGGCCCAGGCAGGATTTGTCCATCAGGGTTTTGACGCCTATGTATTAAGTGACAGGGAGACAATGAAAGTCGGTGAGGGCAGGAGTTATAGGTACAATTGGGTGGGGAAAAAAGTGTTATTTTTAAATTGAATTATATCAAAATACAATATGACATAAAAGTAAAAAATGTAAGCACGTTACTTGAGCTCCCCTTGGGCTCTACTTTTCACCCTGTGCTGATTTTTGGGGTAAAGTAAATATGATGATGATGTGAGGAATTTTACACTCACATCAACTTTTCTAACATTACATGGAATTTACAGCACAGAAACAGGCCATTCGGCCCAACTAGAGTCATAGGGGGAAAAATTCAATATCGCCCCGTTTGGGGCGCGATTATCGGCCGTGCGCAAAGATTAGCGCCTGGTGCTAATTATCGCCTCCAACTGCAAACTTGGCTTCTATCGCCCCTGGAGGTGATTGGAGCGCTAAATCAGATGCTACACACCTCTCTTAAGGCGCTAACGCCGAGGAGCGAGGCGCTACCTCAGAGCGCTGCCGAAGTTCATGTGATGTCAGTCAGCAATGGAACACAGACAGACTGGCGCCGGCCAGTTCTTAAAGCGGAGGGTCGATCTTGCTCTCCATCCACATCCTACTCATTGCAGCCTTGAATCTCGGCCTGGAGAGACCTGTTACAACCTGTACATCAAATCTACTGGAAAGAACAATGGCGAGGCCCAGGGAAAGAGCTCAGAGTGCAGCCCCCACAGTCTCTTCTAAATCGATGCAAGGAAGGTCAAATCAAAATGAACCTGCAAAGTGCTGCTCAGTACCCAAAACTCCTTCACACAGCATTGAATCTCTCCAGAAGTCTCTCTCTCTCTCTCAGAATGCGTGGTGCAAAAATGTCACCAACAAAAAAAGGCAGGAAGCGGTCGCCTTTAAATAGCGCTCCCCCAGTACCTTCCTGACTGCAAAGCGCTCCCCTCAACCTGTCCTTGCTAGCGGCAGGCGGTAAGGCAGGGGGCGCCACTCAATATCTGGTCCGGGGCACTGCACACTTGACTGACATCATGATCTGCTGGCGCAGGAGAGCGTGGTGGTAGTGTTTAGCGCCGCCGCAAAATGTCTAGTTAATTTTGCGAGCGGCGCAAACATCGCCGCGCACAGGTGCTAGGTGCTTTGCGCCCCATTAGCACCCTCTTAAGGCGCTAACGGGAGGCGCAAACCAACCAAATTTATCCCCCATAGAGTTATACAGCAAAGAAAGAGGCCCTTCGTCCCATCGTGTCCGCGCCGGCTATTAAGCCCTGTCTATTCTATTCCCATTTTCCAGCACTTGGTTCATAGCCTTGTATGCTATGACGTTTCAAGTGCTCATCTAAATGCTTCTTGAATGTTGTGAGGGTTCCTGCCTCTACCACCCTTTCAGGCAGTGAGTTCCAGATTCCAACCACCCTCTGGGTGAAAAAGTTTTTCCTCAAATCCCCTCTAAACCTCCTGCCCCTTACCTTGAAACTATGCCCCCTGGTTATTGATCCCTCTACTAAGGGGAAAAGTTCCTTTCTATCTACCATATTTATGCCACTCATAACACCTCAATCAGGTCCCCACTCAGCCTTCTCTGCTCCAAGGAAAACAACCCCAGCCTGTCCAGTCTCTCTTCATAGCTGAAGCGCTCCAGCCCAGGTAACATCCTGGTGAATCTCCTCTGCACCCTCTCCAATGCAATCACATCCTACCTATAGTGTTCCTATACCAGTGTTTATGCCCCAACGAGCCTTCTCCCGCCCCTCTTCATCTAACTCCATCAACATAACCTTCTAATCCATTCTCCCTCCTGTACGTATCTAGCTTCCCCTTGAATGCATCAATGGTAGCCTAGTGGTCCTGTTACTGGTACTAGTAATCCAGTGCGCCTGGATTCATGATCTGCACGGGTGAGTTCAAATCCCACTAGAGCACTTGTGGAATTTAAATTCAGTCAATTAAATAAATCTGGAATAAAAAGCTAGTGTCAGTAATGTTGACCATGAAACTACTGGATTGTTGTAAAAACCCATCTGGTTCACTAATGCCCTTTAGGGAAGGAAATCTGCCGTCCTTACCTGGTCTGGAGTATATGTGATTCCAGACCCACAGCAATGTGGTTGACTTTTAACTGCCCTCTGAAATGGCCAAGCACAACACCCAGTTGTACCAAATCTCTACGACAAAGTATAATAAGAATAAAACTGAACGGACCATCCGGCATTGACCTAATAGCACTGTGGGAGTACCTTCACCACACGGACTGCAGCAGTTCAAGAAGGTGGCTCAAGGGCAACTAGGGATGGTCAATAAATGCTGGCCACAACCCGTGAATGAATAAATTTTAAAAATTAGTGGAGTGAAATACTACTGACCCCCCTCATTCTCTCTCTGCCTTATATTTATATTAACTTTAACTCTTATTTCCATTGCAAGCATTTCCCATACTTTATTTTTAAATTTAAAATATTTTGGGGGAGAACTTCATGTTAGTCAGTAACGTTGCTGGGAGTTGAAGGCTGCTGAAAATGGCCGCGACGTTAACGGAGCAAAATTGGCCTGGGGGGAATGGCGATTGTTGGTACAGCACTTACCTTCCGTGCAATGCCATCCTGGTGTTGTTGCTGGAGGCATCCGAGGTGAAGTTTGTGTCCAGGTGTGGCGTTCAAGCTTCCCACAGCCTCTGGAATCGAGGCTGTTGAGCTCGCAAGGAATTGTGGGCAATGAAGAGGTCTGAGAATTAATGGGGCCATGCACACAGAAGCAGTACAAAATAAAGTGAAGTAAAACAATGCAGTTTTCAGCTCTTTCTGCCTTTAAAAAAAAATTTAACATTAAAAAGCAGTCCCAAATGTGAATATTCCCTTCCTAACCTCAAAATATGGGAAAAATGTCTCAGCCCTAACACAAATGGCTCAGCAAGCCAGGGAAGGGCCCCCCAGGGTCTCGCACGCAGCACTCCAGCTTTGTGCAGGGGGTCAACACTGCAAGACAGGTCCTCTACCCACAGGGGCCAGGAGACCCTCCAGAAAGAATGATGTGAGACCAGATCACCGAGGCCATCGCTGCCAGCAGTGTTGCCCCCACCACCTGGCTCCAGCGCCCGAAGAAGCTTCATGACCTCAGACCACTGGTCAAGGTCAGTGAATGCATCTTCAAAAGCCGTCTCCTACCAACTGCACCACTCGCCTCACACACAACTCAATGCACGACCCCCACCCCCAATCACTCGCCTACCAACAATCTGCACCAATCACGAGGCACATCCCCTATTCCTAGCCTCACCTCAGCCCCTTGGAGGAGACGGTGCAGACCATTCTTGGCAGGGGCATGGCTGAGCCCTTGGCCAGCAGCGGGGCTGAAAGGATAAAAGATGCTGGTATCCTCATATATTATCCTTCTTCTGGCATGCACCTCATGCTTTCCAGTCACCACAACTCCACCCTTTGTGCCTTCCTCATTTTGGACACCCAAGAAATGCAACCTGCCCAGCCAGTGGGTAACCAAAAAGTAGTAGAGGAGAGTGAAGAAGAAGATTATTGATTTGACACTCCCAGTCACCAGCTCCTCAAGGTCAACCAGCAAGGCCATCTGCAATGTCCCCCACTGAAAGTCAACAGCCTTCCTCCAGCCATGCTACAGCCACTGGGGTAGCACTGCATGACATCAGTAGGATACGAAAAGGCACAGACAAGACAGTCACTAAGAGAATGCATACGGGTGATGACATTGGATGGATAGGCGCATATAGGTGGATTGGAAAGTTTGCTTTGTGGTGGCTTTTATTTCAGCATTGTGGCCAAGATGATGTTGTGATGGTCAATAACAGAGGGAAGGTAAGGTGTGGGACAATGTTGAAAAGTGAATTGGGGTTGTGGTAACTGGGACCGCAGGCGGATGATTCCATCCCGGATATCCCAGCCACAAAGGGGCTGTCTGTGATGCATCCTTCCGTCTGATTCCACCTCTTCTGTGTCTTCCTATTCCCTCTGCAAGCGGAAGCTGTAAATGTAAAATTACAGCATAAAATGCTGGAAATACTTAACAGGTCAGGCAGCATCCCGACCTGAGACGTGAACTCTGTTTTTCTCTCCACAGATGTTGCCTGACCTGCTGAGTATTTGCAACATGTTATGTCTTCTCAGAGGGCTTCCTTTACCATATGAGCTCTTGTAAGCATTCAGCAGCATTCCCTACACACTTAGAAACATAGAAACATAGAAGATAGGAGCAGGAGTAGGCCATTCGGCCTCTCGAGCCTGTTCTGCCATTTAATGAGATCAAGGCTGATCATCCAAATTCAGTACCCTGTCCCTGCTTTCTCCCCATATCCCTTGATCCCTTTAGCCTTAAGAAATATATCTAACTCCTTCTTGAATATATTTAATGAATTGGCCTCTACTGCCTTCTGTGGTAGAGAATTCCACAGGTTCACCACTCTCTGGGTGAAGAAATTCCTCCACATCTCAATCCTAAATGGCTTACCCCTTATCCTTAGACTGTGACCCCTGGTTCTGGACTCCCCCGCATTTGGGAACATCCTTCCTGCATCTAGTCTGTCTAGTCCTGTTAGAATTTTATAAGTTTCAATGAGATCCCCTCTCATTCTTCTAAACTCTAGCGAATATAAGCCTAATCGACCCAATCTCTCCTCATATGTCATTCCTGCCATCCCAGGTATCAGTCTGATGAATCTCCGCTGCACGACTCTCCATGGCAAGAATATCCTTCCTGAGATAAGGCGACCAAAACTGCACACAATACTCAAGGTGTGGTCTCACCAAGGTCCTGTACAATTGCAGCAAGACATCCTTGCTCCTGTACTCGAATCCTCTCGCTATGAAGGCCAACATACCATTTGCCTTCTTAACCGCCTGCTGCACCTGCATGCTTACCTTCAGTGATAGGTGCACAAGGACACCCAGGTCTCATTGCACTTCCCCTTTTCCCAATCCATTGCCATTCAGATAATAATCTGCCTTCCTATTTTTGCCACTGAAGTGGATAACCTCGCATTTATCCACATTATACTGCATTTGCCATGCATCTGCCCAATCACCCAAGCTGTCCAAATCATACTGGAGTTTCTCTGCATCCTCCTCACAGCACACATGCCCACCCAGCTTTGTGTCATCTGCAAACTTGGAGATATTGGCCCAGGAATTCGGGTCGGGGGCTTCCTGCGGGTGTAAGCCCCCGACCTGCACTTACCTTGCATGCCGGCCATTGAGTTGTGGGCCCCCGTAGAATTCCGATCCTGGGCCTGCTCCAACTGCCGGCGCGCAGTGCTTGCATATCCCAGGGGCGCAGTTAGTTCGAAGCGTCCCCTGGGATCATGTGGGCCATGGGGAGCCAATCGGAGCAGGGAAATGCCCATTCATGAGTTTGACAGGAAGAGCTGTCAAAACTTAGAAATACTACAGGCCCCAAAACATCACTAAATCTTCAAATAATTTTTTTTTTAAATCACATTTTTTAAATAAACTATAAATTACATGAAATAACTATTTTTAAAAATAATTTAAATTTTTGAAAAAAATAATTTTATTTTCTAACGGGGCTAAAAATAAACTTACCTTTCTTTAAAGTATTTAAAAATAATAAACCTGTGGAAAAAATGTTTTAATTTTAATTAATTCACCACTTACCTTGTAAAAAGCAGGCCTTACACCTGCTTTTTAAATGTCTAACTCCTGCAGACTTACCCTCCCGGGAAAACCTGTAAAAAAAACGTAAGTTCAATGCGCACGCGCAGCCTCTCCTGCACACGCGTTCGACCTCTGAACCCCTTCTTTCAGGGGAACGGAAGTGCCGGTTTCCCATGCATGCACAGTGCATGCAGGAAACCGGCACTTCCATTGGGCTTACGGGTGAGTACCCCGTACGTACTCACCCGTGGAGACCCGAAGTTCATAATTTAATTACATCTAGTTCCCTCGTCTAGATCATTTATGTATATTGTGAATAGTTGGGGTCCTAGCACCGATCCCTGTGGTACCCCACTAGTCACTGCCTGCCACTCGGAAAAAGATCCGTTTATTCCAACTCTTTGCTGCCTGTCTGCCAACCAGTTCTCTATCCAAGACAGTACCTTACCCCCAATCCCATGTGCTTTGACTTTGCACGCTAATCTCTTCTGCGGGACCTTATTGAAAGCCTTCTGAAAGTCCAAATACACCACATCCACTGGTTCTCCCTTATCTATTCTACCAGTTACATCCTCAAAAAATTCCAATAGATTAGTCATGCATGATTTACCTTTTGTAAACCCATGTTGACTTTGTCTGATCCTGTCACTGTTTTCCAAGTGCTCTACTATTACATCATTTATAATGAACTCTAGCTTTTTCCCCACTACCGATGTTAGGCTTACCGGTCTATAATTTCCGTTTTCTCTCTACCACCTTTTTTAAATATTGGGGTTACATTAGCTATCCTCCAATCCATGTTCCAGAGTCTATAGAATTTTGGAAGATGACCAGCAATGCATCTACTATTTCTAGGGTCACTTCCTTAAGTACCCTAGGATGTAGATTATCAGGCCCTGGGGATTTATCAGCCTTCAATCCCATCAATTTCCATAACACCATTTCCCTAAAAATACTGATTTCATTAAATTCCTCCCTCTCATTAGACCCTATGTTCCCCGACATCTCTGAGAGGTTATTTGTGTCCTCCTTTGTGAAGACAGAACCAAAGGATGTATTTAACTGGTCCGTCATTTCTTTGTTCCCCATTATAAATTCCCCTGATTCTGACTGCAAGGGACCTACGCTTGACTTCACCAATCTTTTTCTCTTCACATATCCATAGAAGCTTTTACGTTCCCTGCAAGCTTACTCTCATAATCTATTTTCCCCCTCTTAATTAATCCCTTTGTCCTCCTTTGCTGAATCCTAAACTGCTCCCAATCCTCAGGTTTGCTGCTTTTTCTGGCTAAATTATGTGTCCTCTCATTGTATCTTATGCTATACCTAATTTCCCTTATTAGCCATGGTTGAGTCACCTTTTTTGTTTTAATTTATGCCAAACAGGGATGAACAAATTCTGTAGTTCATCCATGTGATCTTTACATGTTTGCCATTGCCTATCCATCGTCAACCCTTTAAGTAACGTTCCACAATCCATCCTAGCCTACTCGTGCCTCATACCATTGTAGTTTCCTTTATTTAAATTCAGGACCCTAGTCTCTGAGTCAACTACTTCACTCTCCATTTTAATGAAGAATTCTATCATATTATGATCGCTCCTCCCCAAGGGGCCTCGCACAACAAGATTGCTAATTAATCCTTTCTCATTACATAATACCCAGTCTAAGATGGCCTGATCTCTAGTTGGTTCCTCGACATATTGGTCCAGGAAACCATCCCGTATACACTCTAGGATTTCCTCATCCACATTATTGTTACTAATCTATATGTAGATTAAAGTCACCCATGATAACTGCTGTGCCCTTATTGCACGTGTCTCTAATTTCCCGTTTAATGCCATCCGCAACCTCAGCATTACTGTTTGGGGGTCTGTATACAACTCCCACTAACATTTTCTGCCCCTTGGTATTTCTCAGCTCTGTCCACACAGATTCCACATCATCAGACCTTCCTTACTATTGTGTTAATCTCTTTAACCAGCAATGTTACCCCACCTCCTTTTCATTTTTTCCTGTCCTTCCTGAATATTGAATACCCCTGGATGTTGAATTCCCAGCCTTGGTCACCTTGGAGCCATGTCTCCATAATCCCAATTATATCATAGCCGTTTACATCTATTTGCGCAGCTAATTCATCCATCTTATTACGAATGCTCCTCGCATTAAGACACCTTCAGGCTTGATTTTTTAACACTCTAAGGCCTAGAAATTCAGTTGGTTGCACCAGCCGGTAGCGCCTTAGGAGGAGGAGATGTTGGGCGCTAGGCGGCTAGCGGCTGGGCGCAGCGCGATCTGCGCCTCTCCCCAACTTCACTAGAGATTTAGCGGCGGTGCAAAGTCTTTGCGCGCGCTCAGCTGCGTGCGCAGATCCTGACGTCATTTCCTCGTGCAACGCCCTTTGTGCGGCCCAAACCGGAAATTCAGTTGCGACGCCCCATTGTGCGCCTGGCGCCCCTAGCGACTGGTAGAGTGGAACGGTGCTCAGTCGATGCGGGGCGCGGGGGGCGCAAATTAAAGGGCACTCCTCCTGCAATATAAAAGGCTGCCATTTCGCAGCACTCCTTCTTGAGAGACGGATCTTTGCAGAGAGACCAAGGTAGAGAGCTTTCTGCTTTGGCTCAACACTCGGACAGGTACTTGTGGCTTCAGGCCACAGCTTTCCACTTGTCTTTGCCTTCATTGACATATCATTGTTTGCTAACATATTATGGGGGCTGCAATGGGTGCAAACGCTGGCCTTCTCCATTGCATCCAAAGGGCTCACAGACGCCATGAGAGAGTGGCAGTCCTGGCTAGACGGAGAGGGGGCAACAGGCGTCGGGAACAGAGGCCTTACCCACCCAGGGTATACCGCCAGCAGTTCTCCTATCTCAACATGTCTGACGAGCAGTGTGTTCGGAGGCTGCGATTCCGAAGGGAGGTGGTCACAGAGATCTGCCACCTGCTTGGCGGTGATCTGCAGCCACATCTGAGGAGCAGGACGTCTCTGTCGGTGGCAGTGAAGGTGACGGTGGCTCTCAACTTCTATGCCACCGGCTCCTTCCAATCCGCTACTGGGGACATTGCCAACATCTCCCAGTTCGCCGTGCATTGCTGCATCCGCCAGGTGACCAATGCCCTTTTCAAAAGGAGACGTCAGTTCATCTCCTTCTCCATGGCCCTTGCCAAGCAGCAACAGCGTGCAATGGGCTTTGCAGCATTCGCGGGCTTCCCCATGGTGCAGGCGCCATTGACTGCACGCATGTGGCTTTGCGGGCACCTCTGGAGAATTTCGAGGATTACCGCAACTGGAAGGGCTACCATTCGCTCAACGTCCAGCTGGTGTGTGACCACAGGCAGCTCATCCTAGCTGTCAATGCCCGCTTTCCAGGCAGCAGCCACGATGCCTTCATCCTGCGCCAGACTTCTGTGGCAGACATGTTCCAGGCCCAGCCTCACCCACGAGGATGGCTTCTCGGGGACAAAGGCTATCCTTTGTGTACCTGGCTGATGACCCCGCCCCGTGCGCCCAGCACCCCTGCTGAAGAGGGATACAACGATAGCCATCAAGCGACCAGGAACATCATTGAGCAAACAATTGGTGTCCTGAAGCAACGGTTCCGCTGTCTGGATCGTTCCGGTGGAGCCCTGCAATATTCGCTGGAGCGAGTCTCCCATTTCGTGGTCGTTTGCTGTATGCTGCACAACCTGGCTATCCGCAGGACTCAGCCACTGCCACCAGAGATTGGAGGACCACCTGAGGAGGAGGAGGAGGAGGAGGAGGAGGAGGAGGACCAGCACAGGAGGGAGGCAGAAAGTGCAAGGGCCGCCCGTCGCCGGCTTATTGAACGTCGGTTCTAGGCCCCCTCTCAGGGAATGGCTTGTGCCAATGTCAGCAGATGAATGTAGCCACTCCACAAGCCCTCAGCCGAGCAGGGCAACCAGGACTTGACAAAAAAACCATGCACAGTGCAATTTAAGAACATTAATTTATTGCAAACCTCTGCCCTTCTCACATTACAACCTCATGTGGAGAAGCCCCCTCCAAAAACACAAAACTAACAGTCTCGGCCTTACAAAAACTAAGAAAGACACCAGTCTCGGCCTTACAAAAACACAACTACACCAGTCTCGGCCTTTCAACAACCACAAAGCATTTGTGCAGGCCTTCTACTTTTTGCCCTGCGAGGGTGATGCCTTTCACATCCTTGCCTGGCCCCTGCCCGCCCTGCAGCTCCTCCTCAATGGGAGCCCAGTGGCTGCAGCAAGGCTGGGGGAAGGCTGCTGAGGGTCAGATGGCGAGACGGCAGATGCCCTTGGGGGTCGGCCTGCACCAGCTCTGGCCCTGGAGGGGCCGGCTGCTGACTGCTCCAACTCTGCTTGGGCGGCAGCAGTCTGTCCAGCGGCTCGTGGCAGCTGCAATGGCGGAGTGGCAGTGTCGGCTGCAGGAATGGTGCCAACCTGACAGATCGCAGGTGCTTCCTGGTCGCCTGATACATTGGCACTCACACGGGCCAGCACTGCAGCATGCACAGCAAACAGCTGAAGAACAGACTGCTGAGCTGCTGCTGCGCGGCGAGTGCCCTGGCGATGCCTGGCTGATCCAGCGAGGGTGGCAGCAGTTAGTGCCCGTGTGGCCCTGGTCTGTGTCCGCATGACAACAGCCAGTGAATGGACGGCACGACTGAGCACTTGGCTCGAAGCCGCCTGTGCTGCCGCGAAGTCCTGTAGACTCCTGGCCTGTGCTGCTCCAAATTGCTGCACACTCCTTGACAAAGACTCAATGGAGTCAGGCATCCTTGCCACTGCAGCCATGAGCTCATTGTGCCTGCGCTCAGCCTGGACGGCCATTTCCTCCAGGAGCCGCACCTCCTCTGCGCTGACCGTCGCAGGACTGGAGGCCGCACTCACCCTCTGGGGAGAAGTCCGCCGAGCTTCCCCACCCCTCCCGCGTTGCTGCAGGCCGCTGGGCCCCGGAGCTTCACTCTCATCCGACCCTTCCCCCCGGCTCCCCTCCAGGGAAGACGTGTCCCCTTCATCGCCATGGGCTGGCGCGGCTGAGGGTGGCACTGATGGGCCGGCTTCCTCTTCCTCCTCCTCTAATTTGGAAGCGCTGACAGTGGCAGCTTGAGGGCCCGCCTCCTCACCTGGCGATTCACCATCTGAAAGCAGGAAGGCACAAGAGTAGCTTTAGAGTGAGGACAGGGCGGCAGCGAGGGAGGCATGAGTGGTGCCATTCACTGCATTGGTTGAACAGTGGCAAAGGATGCTGATCTGAGGCGCAAGTGGAACGAGAGAGGTCAAAAAGGTGATGCCCTTACCATTGGTGACCAGAACAGGGTCGGCATCTCCACTGGCGACGGGGCCAATCAGCCGGCCTGCCATAATGTGCTCCATACGCTGGTCGAGGTCGGAGAGCTCTTTGATGTCAGGACGGCCTCCCCCGGTCTCACTTCATTTCTGCCGGTTGTGCGCCTCCTTGGCCTGCAAGAGAAAGCACGGCCTCTAAGTACAGTGTGAAGCCCTGATCTTGTCTGCACTGCCTCCCATGGTCGAATAGCTTGTACAGTGTGAAGCCCTGATCTTGTCTGCAATGCCTCCCATGGTGGACTGGCCCTGACAGTGTGAAGCCCTGATCTTGTCTGCAATGCCTCCCATGGTCGAATAGCTTGTACAGCGTGTAAAGTGCTGAATGTGCAAGTGATTTTCATGACAGTCCCATAGCTGCTGGATGAGGGCTGGCCATTAGGGCTTTCAGGTCCCTTTGCCCATAAAGTGAGGTGCACATGCAGAGATGAGGAGGACACTGGAAAGGGTACTCACCCTGACAACCCGAGTGAGGTCGTTGAACTTTTTCCGGCATTGCACAGGAGTCCTGGCCACCACGCTGTTGGAAGACACCCTGTTTGAGACCTCCCTCCAGGCTTTCCGGTAGGCGCTGGGCAGCGGCCTCTTGCCACCTTCTGGGAACAGAACATGGCGCCTGCGCTCCACTCCGCCAACCAGCACACTCAGGTCACCGTCGCTGAAGCGCTGCGCTCTCTCCCTGGCCTTCTCCATAGCCCTGGGCGTTGTGCAGATGAAGCTGAAGTGGTCAGGCCTAGGTTGAGGGCTGCAGTGTGCAGGGCGTGGCAGGCAAACAAATCCACCCTCCCCCTTTAAGAGCTGACCGGCACCAGAGTGTCTGCCGTCAATCAACAACTCGCCACACCGGCGCTGCGCCCGGCCTCGGGGGTATCGCTCAGCACCGCCGGCTTAGCGTCTAAAGATAGTCGTGCATCGCCTGTTTTAGCGCAGCAGCAACTTCTTGGGGCGATGCGACTGAATATCGGTGAAGGTGGCGCGACTTTGCGCCGGGCGCAAACTTTAGCGGCCGCCCGACTTTAGCGCCCCAAAAGTGGCTATACTGAATTTCTAGGCCTTAGTCCTGTTAGAATTCTTATTTACTGTGGCCCTGTTTGATTTACACCCTTGATTTCTCTGCCTTCCACTTTTGCTTTTCTCCTTCCTGACTTTTGTTTCTATCCTTGCTTCCCTTTCCTCTGTCTCCCTGCACAGGTTCCCAACCCCCTGCCATTTTAGTTTACACCCTCCCCAACAGCACTATCGAACACACCCCCTAGGACATCAGTTCCTGTCCCGCCCAGGTGCCAACCGTCCAGTTTGTACTGGTCCCACCTCCCCCAGAACCGGTTCCAATGTCCCAGGAATTTGAAACCCTCCCCCTTGCACCATTCCTCTAGCCACGTATTCATCTGAAATATCCTTCTATTTCTACTCTGACTAGCACGTGGCATTGGTAGCAATCCTGAGATTACTACCTTTGAGGTCCTATTTTTTAATTTACCTCCTAACTCCCTATATTCAGCTTTTAGGAACTCATCCCATTTTCTACCTATATTGTTGGTACCTATATGCATCATGACAACTGGCTGTTCACCCTCCCCCTCCAGAATGCCCTGCAGCCGCCCCGAGACATTCTTGACCCTTGCACCAGGGAGGCAACATCTATTGCACCAAGCCATCACTTCAATAAAATAAAAAAAACCTAGCTAACACCTTAAATCCAAACTTAACTGAACGATGTGCGTGTCCCTTTAAGAGGTGCAGACAGCACCACTCTCAGCGTGCTTAGGACCCAGCGTTGAATTCAGCGCTAGGGTCGAAGTTCGGAGTGATGACGTTAAGTCGGCGTTGCACGCCGATTGACGTCTCCACGCCGCCATTTTGTCCAGCATGGCGCTGCCAGTTACCGGCAGCGCAGAGATAACAACGCAAACAGCGGATACCACGGGAACCGCCAGCAGCTGGCGAAAGAGTGGCAGCTGCCATTTTAGCGCCATTTAATGGCGCTACGGAGTGGTGCTAAAGCCACGAGTATCTGGCCCTTTATTTTTATCTGCCTGCAACCCATTTGGTAGTTGAGAGTCCTTCCCTCTCATTGAGCCTTTTCATTGGTGGACAACCAGCGTTGAAGTTTGCTTGGTGCAGCGGGTACGTGAAAACCCATGTCGTCCCCTCAGCCATCAGCTGGTCAGTCTTTACCAGGAAGTACGCTGCTGCTGAGTAATCTCATTGCTGGCCCCGTAGCCTAGCAATGCCTCTGTGAGTAAACATTTCTGTGTCGCCTCGAGGGTTAACCAAACAATCTGGTTTAATGTAGAAAAACAGCCCCACAATGAATTGAAAGCCAACGTCAACAATGGGATAAAATTCAACGAGAGACCCACAGCCTTCGCATGAGACCAGTGAAAAATTCATCATCCTCTGAAATATTCATAAATAGCATAGCTAGAGCCCCGCTAATGAGAGAGGATTGCAGCAAAAGAGCTGAAAACTATTAGTACTATTACAGGAATAACACATTTCAATCTAAATGCAGCCCGCTTCAAACCTGATGAATAATTTAAAGTGACATTGAAATGCTTTATTGTAAAGTGTTATCTCACTGTAAACTTTGCAACGAGTCTGAAAGGAGCACTGGGAAACCTCCTGCTACTTGTCTGACTAGGATTGCACTGCCCATCGGAGCATTGGCTAGAATCGCACTGCCCATCGGAGCACTGGCTGGGATCGCACTGCCCATTGGGGCACTGGCTGGGATTGCACTGCCCATCGGGGCACTGGCTGGGATCGCAGTGCCCATCGGGGCACTGGCTGGGATTGCACTGCCCATTGGGGCACTGGCTGGGATCGCACTGCCATCGGGGCACTGGCTGGGATCGCACTGTCCATCGGGGCACTGGCTGGGATCGCACTGCTCATCGGGACACTGGCTGGGATCGCACTGCCCATCGGGGCACTGGCTGGGATCGCACTGCTCATCGGGGCACTGGCTGGGATCGCACTGCCCATCGGGGCACTGGCTGGGATTGTCCTACACCGGCCTACAGGGCTATGTAGCAAATTGTCTGGGTTCTAATCCGGGTGGCCAAACAGAACACAGATCCTATCAGATTACAGATCGGATCTGATAGATTACAGTTCCACCCAGTCAGATTACAGATATGGTCAGACAGGTGGAACATAACAGGACATCCGGCACTGAGAACTGCAAATACTGCAAAAGTTCAATTAGGATCTCACCATTTAGAATGTTTTACACTAGATTTTATAAATCAATTTATTGCTTGGATTCAATTTAATTCATCAGTAGTTTTTTATATGGAATGTATTTTATAAATTAGTGAGCCTCTGATTCTAATTAATACTGAGATTTCTGCCTGAGTTGATCAGTTTATAAATTCATGTCGATTACAATAAGACCATCCATTTTGTCTGAGGACAGTGTCATGGCGTATTATGGTAATATATTCACCAAGATAGATTGCCATTTCTTCTTATTCCATCTGTGGCTAATTTCCAAGACAGTAACCTCAGGGATCAGGGTGGGTTTATAGTAATTGGGACAGAGGATAAACACTGCCCGATATGAAGAGCAAGCAATGAAGTTAGACCCTGTTTTCCCAAAAAAGGACTGTCTAGTTTACAGGCAGCCCTGACAGGATGGTAAAGGCCAAGCATTCATCGCTGCTGACAGATTTGCACAGTTAGTGCAGATAGCAGTCGGCCTGTTCTAGTGGCTGTAACAGTTGTGAAACAATCTGATCTGTGGAATCTTCTAGTAGAAAAATAACCCTCAGCACCATGCATGAATTGCATCAACATATCCAAGTGTGTCGCTGCCCCAGTTGTGGCAGAATGCTCTGCTCTTTGCCTCTAAATGTTTGAGAACAGGTCCCCGCGTCATCTTTTCACCGTTACCACCAAGTCCAATTGACGTTAAGGTTAACGCTTCCTTCTCAGATGATGGTTGGGATTTAGGTTTCCAGCGTACTGTTAGACACATGGCCCTGGAATTCTCCGGGTCTCTGGGGGGGGTTAGGGCGGGAGACGGGCGGAACCCGTCCCCCCGGGGCAATGGTGTAAGTGGCCAATGTCAGCAGGTCATGCTGTCTCCCCCGGTTCTGCCGCTCTCCTGCCCGAATTATGGGAAAACACTTTGTGGAATTTCAGGGCCCTGGGATTCACTTGTAATGTCTGCAATAAAAAGGAATTGCATAAGAAATGTAAGCAAATGAACTCCTATATATATATAGAAGATGTGGCTAAGAAGATGAGACTGTGGGGTAGATTTCACAAAGCGACGCAGAGCTTTGTGCGACAGAAGCGGAGATCGGGAAATCGGGGGTGCAGCTCAGCCGAGCCTGTTCATGGGCTGCACAATGCTCTGTCTGTACCAGCATTCCTCATCGCTGCTTCTTTGGTAGGGTTGCCAACTCTCCAGGATTGCCCTGGAGTCTCCAGCAAATGAAGATTAATCTCCAGGACACGGGCGCCAGCAAACCCGGGGAAAAATCATAGCGGCATTAAATAAAAATTGTGTGCTTTGTTTTTTCATTGTCTTTGAAAACTTCCGTTTATTAATTATAAAAATATTGGTGATGGGAGAATACAAGGATATTTGACGGACGTGTTTATTCGCAACACCAAAGTTCTGACGAATCCCCTTGGATGACAAGACCTGATTGCTGATTGGTCCCCTTGGAGGACAAGACAAAACCAGCAGTTTCTCTGGAATGTGTAATTAGATCCTCCCTGCCTATGTAATCAATTACTTTGCAAAGTGTAATTTGAGCCATTCTGACTGCCTACTCCAGACAGAACAGAGCTCACTTGGAAAAAACAGGGCTTACCCTCATGGGTTAAGACTTTCTCCCACCCCCCAGACAAGTTCCTGCCCCCACTGCTCAAGTTCCTGACCTCTCCACAAGTTTCTGACATTCTCCCCGCCCCAAGTTTCTGACCTTCCTCCCCCCCCCCGCAACCCCACCGAGTTCCTGACCGCACCCCTTGCCCAAGTTTCTGACCTCCCTCCCCCCGCCAACCCCAGGTTCCTGACCTACTCACACTCCTCCCCCCACATTCCTGACCTCCCCCTGCCCAAGTTCCTCCCTCCCCGGGTTCCTGACTTTCACCCCCCAACAAGTTCCAGATCTTCCCTCCCACCCTCCATAGATGGGGCATTGTGCGTGGGTCACGGATTGTTAACAGGTTTATTGGGTATGAAGTGAATAGTGACAGCTTTCCAAGAAATCAACCAGGTCCAGGGGTAGGAGAGGGAGAATGTGGTGTGGGTGTAAAATGGGTGGGGTTGGAAGAACGTGATCTGTCTCACCATCTGGATCACGTTCTCGCTCTCATCACCCCCCCTTTAGACTTGGATCACGTTCTTACCCCATCCCTGCTGTACCCGCCGTGCTATTTACCCCTCCCCCTCCTGAGTTCCTAACCATCTCTCTGATTTCCTGACCTCCTTTCCCCTCCCCTCCACTCTCTCTCCCCCTCCGATCTCTCTCTCTCCTACAATCTCTCTCACCCTCCCCTCTCTCTCTCCCCCCTCCGATCTCTCTCTCTCCCCTCCCCCCTCTCTCTCTCTTCCCCCCTCTGATCTCTCTCTCTCCCCCTCCGATCTCTCTCTCTCCCCTCTCTCTCTCCCCTCTCTCCCCCTCTGATCTCTCTCGCCTCCCCTCTCTCTCTCCCTCCGATCTCTCTCTCTCCCCTCCCTCTCTCTCTCCCCTCTCTCTCTCTCCCCCCTCTGATCTCTCTCTCTCCCCTCTCTCTCCCCCTCCGATCTCTCTCTCTTCCCTCTCTCTCTCCCCCCTCATCTCTCTCGCCTCCCCTCTCTCTCTCTCCCCTCCGATCTCTCTCTCTCCCCTCCGCTCCCTCTCCTCCCCCTCCGATCTCTCTCTCTCTCCCCCTCTGACCTCTCTCGCCTCCCCTCTCTCTCTCTCTCTCTCCCTTCCTCTCTCTCTCTCCCCTCCAATCTCTCTCTCTCCCCTCCCCTCTCTCTCTGTCCCCCTCCGATCTCTCTGTCCCCCCTCTGATCGCTCTCTCTCCCCTCTCTCTCTCCCCCTCTGATCTCTCTCCCTCCCCTCTCTCTCTCCCCCCTCCAATCTCTCTATCCGCTCCCCTCTCTCTCTTTCCCCCTCCGATCTCTCTCTCTCCACCCTCTGATCTCTCTTGCCGCCCCTCTCTCTCTCTCTCCCCCTCTGATTTCTCTCTCTCCCCTCTCGCTCTCTCTCCCATCTCTCTCTCCCCCTCTGATATCTCTTGCCTCCCCTCTCTCTCTCCCCGCTGATCTCTTTCTCCCCTCCCCCTCTCTCTCTTCCCCCCTCCGATCTCTCTCTCTTCCCCCCTCTGATCTCTCTCGCCTCCCCTTTCTCTCTCTCCCCCTCCGATGTCTCTCTCTCCTCTCCCTCCGATCTCTCGCTCCCCCCTCTGATCGCTCTCTCTCCCCTCTCTCTCCCCCTTCGATCTCTCTCTTCCCTCTCTCTTCCCCCTCTGATCTCTCTCGCCTCCCCTTTCTCACTCTCCCCTCCGATCTCTCTCTCTCCTCTCCCACTAATCTCTCTCTCCCCCCTCTGATCGCTCTCCCTCCCCTCTCTCTCTCTCCTCCTCCGATCTCTCTCTCTCCCCTCTCTTTCTCTCTCTCCCCCTCTGATCTCTCTCCTCTCTCTCTCTCTCGCCCCCTCTGATCTCTCTCCCCTCTCTCTCTCTCTCCCCTCTGATCTCTCTCCCCTCTCTCTCTCTCTCCCCCTCTGATCTCTCTCTCCCCTCTCTTTCTCTCTCTCCCCCTCTGATCTCTCTGACGTGCCATCAATAACTCAAGGACAACAAGTTAAAGGATTCAACTGAAGGCTTTTAATCGCTAAGAACATTGCACGTCATTCCACATCGGATTCGTCTGGCAGAATGACTCATACAGCTCTTGAGACCTTTATATGACAAAAGACAGGGGCGGAGCCAATACACACAATAGGGGAAAAGGGGGCGGTACACACAATACAATGCAGGTAAAACACAGGGGCTGATGAAGGCATATATTTCATCACATTCACCCCTTCTACAGATTTAGTCTGTCCGGGGGTGTGATAGTCCTTCCTGAACATCGCAGCAGTACCTCGGGTTCCGACCGGGAGTCCGTGGTGCCCTCCTGGGCATACCCATGTGCTGGGGGTGTTGCAGGTACTTCTGGGGGTGGTGAGGATACCTCTGGGGATGGTGGAGGTTCTTCTGGGGGTGGTGAGGATGGGTCGTCGTCGCTTCCTGCCGAGGCGAGGTCCTTTATGGACACGGTGTCCTCACGCCCGTCGGCGTGCTTGACGTACGCATACTGTGGGTTTGCGTGGAGTAGGTGTACTGCCTCCACGAGGGGATCCGTTTTGTGGCCCCTCACATGCTTCCGTAATAGGACTGTCCCTGGGGTGGAGAGCCACGAAGGTAGGGACACTCCCGAGGATGATTTGCGGGGAAAAACAAACATCTTCTCATGAGGAGTGGCGTTAGTAGCAGTACACAGTAGCGACCTTATCGAGTGGAGTACGTCTGGGAGGACCTCTTGCCAGCGGGAGGTAGGGAGGCCTTTAGACCTTAGTGCTAAGGTGACCGCCTTCCACACCGTCGCGTTCTCCCTCTCCACTTGCCCATTACCCCGGAGGTTATAACTAGTGGTCCGACTTGTGGCTATCCCCTTCGACAGCAGGTATTGGCGCAGTTCGTCGCTCATGAACGACGCCCCCCTGTCAGTGTGGATGTAGTTCGGCATGCCGAACGTGCAAAACAGGCTGCCGAGGCACTTGATGACCGTGGCACTGGTCATGTCTGGGCAGGGGTAGGCGAATGGGAAGCGGGAGTACTCGTCCACAATGTTGAGAAAGTACACATTGCGGTCGGTGGAGGGGAGTGGTCCCTTGAAATCTAAGCTCAGGCGCTCGAATGGCCGTGTAGCTTTGATCAGGTGGGCTCGGTCGGGCCTGTAAAAACGGGGCTTGCATTCCGCACAGGTGCGGCAGTCCCTGGTCATAGACCGGACCTCCTCGATGGAATAGGGCAGGTTACGGGATTTTATAAAGTGAAATAGCCGGGTGACCCCCGGGTGGCAAAGGCCATTGTGGAGGCCCTGTAGCCTGTCCCCCTGGATGCTGGCACGCATCCCTCATGATAGGGCGTCGGGGGATTCGTTGAGGGCCCCCGGCCTATATATTATGTCGTACTCAAATGTGGAGAGTTCGATCCGCCACCTGAGAATTTTGTCGTTCTTGATCTTCCCCCTCTGTTTGTTGTTAAACATGAAGGCTACCGACCGCTGGTCGGTAAGCAGGGTGAAGCGTTTGCCGGCTAGGTAGTGCCTCCAGTGCCGCACTGCCTCCACTATGGCCTGGGCCTCCTTCTCTACCGAGGAGTGCCTGATCTCGGGCCCTTGGCGGATTCTTGAGAAAAAGGCTACGGGCCGCCCATCCTGGTTGAGGGTGGCTGCTAAAGCGAAGTCGGACGCATCGCTTTCGACCTGGAAAGGGATGTTTTCGTCCACTGCCCGCAGTGCGGCCTTCTCAATGTCATGTTTAATGCTGTTGAAGGCGGCATGGGCCTCGGCCGTGAGCGGGAAGGACGTTGATTTCAGGAGGGGACGGGCCTTGTCGGAATAATTGGGGACCCATTGGGCGTATTAGGAGAAAAACCCCAGGCACCTTTTCAGGGCCTTGGGAGTGTTTGGTAGGGGTAGCTCCCGTAGGGGGCGCAATCGGTCGGGGTCCAGACCGATTTCCCCGTTTTCCACCACGCAGCCCAGGATACAGAGGCGCGTGGTGCTAAAGACACACTTATCCTCGTTGTAGGTGAGATTGAGTCTGAGGGCGGTTTTCAGAAATCTCGCGAGGTTCGAGTCGTGGTCTTGCTGGTCGTGGCCGCAGATGGTGACGTTGTCTAGGTATGGATAGGTGGCTGTTAACTGGTTCTCATCGACCATGCGGTCCATCTCCCGCTGGAAGACCGAGACCCCATTCGTTACCCCAAAGGGGACTCTGAGGAAGTGGTAGAGGCGTCTGTTCGCCTCGAAGGCGGTGTATGGACGGTCCTCCAGCCTAATGGGGAGCTGGTGTTATGCCGATTTTAGGTCGATGGTGGAAAACACCCGGTATTGCGCAATTTGGTTAACCATATCCGCTATGCGGGGCAGAGGGTAGGTGTCTAGCTGGGTGTATAGATTAACCGTCTGGCTATAATCTATCACCATCCGCTTCTTTTCGCTACCCTTAACTACTACTACCTGGGCGCGCCACGGGCTGGTACTGCATTCGATGATACCCTCCTGCTTGAGTCTTTCTACTTCAGACGTAATGAACCGTCTGTCCTCCCAGCTGTACCGCCTACTCTTGGTCGCTATGGGTCGACAGTTGGGTGCGAGGTTGGCGAACAGAGAGGGCGGCTTGACCTTCAGGGTAGCCAGACCGCACACTGTGAGGGGCGGCTGGGACCCACCGTAGGTAAGCGTGATACTTTGGTGGTGGCACTGGAAGTCCAGACCCAAGATCACGCTCACACAGAGATCTGGCATTATCAACAGTTTAAAATCTCTGTAATCAGTGCCTTTTACCGACAACATAATCGCGCAGAAACCTGTAATTTTTGAGGTATGAGTCTTATCAGCCATGGCGATTTTGCCCTGTGTAGGGACTATCGTTAGTGAAAGTCGTTTTACCAGGCTAGGATGAATAAAGCTTTCAGTGCTCCCGCAGTCAATCAAGCATTTAACCTTGTTCCCGTTTACCTCTATGTCCATCATCGATCTAGACAACGGATGCGGCCTGAATTGATCCACTGTGATTGAGGCCACCAGTGGGTCCTGGGGGTCCGTGTAGTCGGGACAAGATGGTGGACTCCATGAGGGTTGATAAGATGGCGTCCAAGATGGCCGCTCCCACGGCGCGCACGCGGCGGTGGCGGAGTTGGAGGCGGGGTTCCCTCTGCAGACTTTACTGAAATGTCCTTTCTTCCCGCATTTAAAACAGGTGGTGCCCTTCACTGGGCACAAATGCCTGGAGTGTTTGTCCTGGCCGCAGAAGTAGCATTTCGGGCCCCGATGCATCGCGGCAGTAGTGGGGCTCCTGGGTGGAGGCTGGGGCTCCGACGGTGCTGGGCTGGCCTGAGACCTGGGAGGTGAAGATGGCTTCCAAGATGGCGGCCCCCACGGCGCGCACGAGGCGGAGTGGGCCGCGTCGCCTGAGGAACAGGATTCAGAGTTCCTCTGGGCCACATCCAGCGATCGTGCTATGCCCATAGCCTGTTTTAAGTCCAGTCCCTCCTTTTCAAACAGTTTCTGCCGAATGTAATTTGAACTGAGGCCCGCAATAAAGGAGTCTCGGATCAGCTCCTCCGTGTACACGGTGGCAGACACGGCCTTACAGTTACAGTCTCTGCCCAGTACTTTTAGGCTTAGCATGAAGTCCTCTAGTGACTCACCATGCCGCTGCGTGCGAGTAGTCAGAAGATGCCTGACGTGCACCTCGTTTATTGGCCGCACGTAGTGGGCCTTCAGAATGGTGCAGGCATCCTCGTAGCTGGTGGCATCTCGGATGAGAGGGGAGACCCGATGACTCACCCGGTTTCGCAGGATTCCCAGTTTCACGTCTCCGGTGGCGGTCGCGGCTGCTATGGCGGTGGCTGAGGTTTCGATGAAAAATTCGAAGCATTGGAACCAGTGTCCGAACTGCGTCTGTGGCATGGGGGTCCAGATCCAAGCGCTCTGGTTTCAGGAGTCGATCCATCTTGGTGTTTTAGCGATTAAAATTGATGTGCCATCAATAACTCAAGGGCAAGAAGTTAAAGGATTCAACTGAAGGCTTTTAATCGCTAAGAACATTGCACGTCATTCCACATCGGATTCGTCTGGCAGAATGACTCTTACAGCTCTTGAGACCTCTATATGACAAAAGACAGGGGCGGAGCCAATACACACAATAGGGGAAAAGGGGGCGGTACCCACAATACAATGCAGGTAAAACACAGGGGCTGATGAAGACATATATTTCATCACATTCTCTCTCCCCTCTCTCTCTCTCTCTCCCCCTCTGATCTCTCTCTCTCCCCTCTCTCCCCCTCTGACCTCTCTCTCTCTCTCCCCCTCTGATCTCTCGCTCCCTCTCTGATCTCTCTCTCTCCCCTCTCGCTCCCCCCTCTGATCTCTCTCTCTCCCCTCTCTCTCCTCCCTCTGATCTCTCTCTCCCCTCTCTCTCTCTCCCCCCTCTGATCTCTCTCCCCTCTCTCTCTCTCTCTCTCCCCCGCCTGAACTCTCTCTCTCCACCCTCTGATCTCTCTCCCCCTCTGATCTCTCTCTCCCCGCTCTCTCTCTCTCTCCCCCCACTGATCGCTCTCTCCCCTCTCTCTCTCTCTCTCCCTCCAATCTCTCTCTCTCTTCTGATTCTCTCGCTCTCCCCCGTTCCGATTTCCTCTCTCTCTCTGAAGGCTGCAATAATGTTTGTGTAGATAATCACAGTGATATTCTAGACAAAAGTCCTGGAGGCTCCTTTGGTCTAGTCGTTGATTTTTGAAAGATAACCCAGAAACCCTAGTTGCAGGCTCAGGCTCGAGCGGCAGGTAGCAATGGCAGCAGCTCCAGGCTCAGCAACGTGGTTCAGCAGGCCCCACTTCCAGCTTCCTCATATATCGTACTGTGCATGTGGGACTGGATCGAGTGCGTGTGCGCAGTACCAAACAGGCGCGCATGCACAGAGTGAGTCAAAATACAGCGTGCAAATAATCGCTCTGATATCTGACCGAGTGACACCTCCAGGAATACGTCCAACCAGAATCTCTTAAACTGAGACCAGGCCGCCAGGGGTAGGGAGGGAGAGCGAGTGACACCATTTAACCACATCTCCTGGTGGTTGGTCCCAGAGCATTCAGGGAAATGTTCACAGTGGGGCTATCCAGTATTCTAAGTTGTAGCATATAAACCCACCCTTTGGACCACCTAACAAACCTGCCCTTTGAACCATCTAACAAACCTGCCCTTTGAACCACCTAACACACCTGACCTTTGACCCATGTAACCTGCCCTTTGAACCACATAACAAACCTGCCCTTTGACCCACATAACAGACCTGCCCTTTGACCCACATAACAAACCTGACTTTTGACCCATGTAACAAACTTGCCCTTTGAACCACATAACAAACCTGCCCTTTGACCCACCTAACAAACCTGCCCTTTGACCCACCTAACAAACCTGCCCTTTGATCCACCTAACAAACCTGACTTTTGACCCACATAACAAATTTACCGTAAAGCTTGTGGATTATTATCTGGGATTACTCGAGTTATTTTGTAATGAACCTTGCATACTATTTAAATGAGCAAAGGGATTAAACAATGGATAATTATTTCCCAAATGTGTTTTGTACTGTGATGTGTGGGCCACCTCTTTAAATGGGCATTATATCCTCATGTACCTCATTGATTTAATGTACACAAAGGGCATATCTTTTGGATTAGAATGCCAGAAATGCTGGTCAGTAACACAGCGTTGTTTATATACAGATGAAGTAGGGAGTATTTAACGTTTCGACTGCATGCTCATGGTGTAAATAGAATTAGTGAGTGTTAGGAAACAAACCGCTGGCAAAGTAAAAAGCACAAGGGAAATGAATAGCAGAGGAGTGCAATATATTGATGAGTCACATTCTTAAGGCCACTTAGATATATACACATTGTAATAAAATCCCTGAGGCTGTGCCAAAATTCTTATTAATAAGGCTAGTTAGTTAGATTTCTGTAAAAGCTTTGTTGTGTAGAAGAAAAAAAAATTGAAGTTGATCATCATCTGTCCAAGGTTTTGTGGCAGGCGTTTGTACAGGGAGCTGTTCTCAAGAAACTTGTTATTTTACTTATTTCAATTCAATTGGGTGGATACAGAGAAACTATTTCCTCTGGTGGGAGAATCCAGAACAAGGCTGCACAATCGTAAAATTAGAGCCAGGCCGTTCAGGAGTGATGTCAGGAAGCATTTTTTCACACAGAGGGTAGTGGAAATCTGGAACTCTGTTGTTGCTGGGGATCAGTTAAAATTTTGAAGACTGAGGTCGAGAGATTTTTGTTAGGTAAGGGTAATAAGGGATATGGAGTTAAGGCGGGTAAATGGAGTTAAGATACGGATCAGCCATGATCTAATTGAATGGCGGAGCAGGCTCAAGGGGCTGAATGGCCAACTCCTGTTCCTATGTTCCTAAATCCACTTGATATGTTCCACAGTGACATGACTGTTAGTGTAATAACCAATTCAGTATCAAGATGCATTGACAGTATCGGAGAGCATCAGGAATAAGGCCCTGGGGTCTAAAGATCGCGCTGGGGGATTAAAAATTCTTAACCGTGATCTTCATGCTTATACTAGGACGGTGCCTATTTGAGGAACCTAAGGGTTCCACCCATTTCTTCTTTGCTGCATCTGGTAACTGAGCGAGTCCCAGGAGCAATGAGGTGGGAAGTCTCCTGTTACCTGGGTTTGAAGTGGTTTCAGCCTCACACCAATGATAAACTGGTGTGGTGTAAATCGGGAGCTTGGGCCCGAAGTGACTCCAGAGTGAAGACGGCTAAGATTACCGCCTCCAGGAGTCTCCTTTCCCCTTTATTCTCGTGCCAGCCCAGGTCCTGACTCCGCAGTCAGTCTGCATCCACCCTGTAACTGCAGCGCCGAGGCACAACCAAATCATTTCACATCCATACTACTGGTGCAGAGCAAATGCATCCACATTGTCTTCATCTGATCAGGTGTTTTTATAAGTTGTGTTATATTAAGAAAGAAAGGCTTGTATTTATAGAGCTCCTTTCATAACCTCGGGACATCCCAAAGTGCTTTACAGCCATTGAAATACTGTTGAAGTGCAGTCACTGTTGTAATGTAGGAAACGAGGCAGTTAATTTGAAAACAGCAAGCTCCCACAAACAGCAATGTGATAATGCCCAGATCATCTGTTTTTAGTGATGTTGGTTGAGGGATAAATATTGGCCAGGACACAACTCCCCTTTGAAATAATGCAGTGGGATCTTTTATGTCCACCTGAGAGAGCAGACGGAGCCTCGGTTTAACAATTCATCTGAAAGACAGCACCTCTGACAGTGCTGCTCTCCCTCAGTACTGCACTGGAGAGTCAGCCTAGATTATGTGCTCAAGTCCCTGGAGTGGGACTTGAATCCACAACCTTCTGACTCAGAGGAAAGAGTGCTACCCACTGAGCCACAGCTGATACCTATGCACATACATATATATATCTTTATTATTATATATATAAAGCAGTTTGTCTGTCTGTCTGTCTGTCTGTCCGCTATACACTCAAAAGTTATAGAGCGTACCTACACTTATATCAAAAGAAAGGTTATGATCAGGGGAGTGTCATAGGTGTATTTACTTTTTGGTCAGACAAAAATTGTTCGGACAGTATACAAAAACGTTCAAAAATCCGCTCATTAGCGGTTGACCAATCCTACCGCTCATTAGCGTTGACTGACGTGATGGTTGACCAATCCTACTACTACAGTTCAGTGACCTGATGGTTGACTAATCGGTGCATCACAGGGGGCGTTTCATTCTGTGTGTGGGCGGGCCTAATCCTGCAGCCTCCCGAAACGTCGCCGCCATTTTTTTTATACTGACAGCGACAGCACCATCACAACAAACCCCCACATTGCGGCTCCGGCACAGTATCCCGCTCCCGGCCCACCGGAGCGGGAGGTGAGTTGGGCTCACTCGGGCCGGGTCGACCCTGACAACCGCTCGGCCCGAGACACAGAGCGGGGGAGCGGCAGCGGCCGGCCGTCAACCGCGCGGCCCTGTAAACTGCCGTTCCACAAAAAAGCCTAGGCAACGCCGGGCCCACCCAGCTAGTAGCTAATAAAGCAGCTATGGCCCTGCGTTTGGGGTTTGAATATACGTTAAGATAAAATCAGACACCAACGGGGCAATGTTAACCTAACCTACCCATTAGGAAACCCATGGGATCGAGTGCAGCCCACACGATTTTATTCCCCATTGAAGTCAGTGGAGAGTTATATTGGGCAGGGTGTAAAACCGCTGTTGCACCCAATCCCAAGGATTCACTGCCAGTGACTTAGCCCAAGGCAGGCTGGTGGTCTGACTGTACAACCTTCTACCGGCAAGCAGTGTGACACAGTCTCCAAGAAATTCAGTCAACACACAAGGACTTCACACTCGGGGCAGTGGAAACTGGTCTGAAACCAGCGCCTTGTTGTATAATCAGCCTCTGAAAGATTTCTCTTCTCATGTCACAAAATCCGCCCTATTCACATCCTCAGTTCTTTCTTTTCATTCAGTCTGTGCTGCATTTGAAAATGTATTCGAAACTTTCGTCATTGCATGGAGCCATGGAGCTGAATATTCATGCTACATCCTTGTCTCCATCACAGATTAGGACTATCTCAAACAACAGCCAGGCATGTTTACATAGAATTACATAGAACGTACCGCACAGAAACAGGCCATTGGGCCCAACTGGTCTGTGCCGGTATTTATGCTCCACACGAGCCTCCTCCCACCCTACTTCATCTAACCCCATTAGCATATCCTTCTATTCCTTTCTCACTTATGTTCTTATCTAGCTTCCCCTTCAATGCACCTGAGACAATATCAATGTACCCGATGTGCGTGAAAACAAGCCCTGCAAAAATGAAGGAAACATAAAGCAAATTATGAAAACATGAACCATATTATGTGACACAAAATAATCCCTGCATCTGCAGAGAACACCAAATGAAAAATGTGTGGAGTTCTAATCACGAGTAAGCTCGAATTCCTGAATTCAGTGCTTGGCGGGGGTTGTCTGCCATGGATCCACCTTTCAGGTGAACAGGGGGAGATAAAAGGACAGAGTCACAGTCAGCGAGGGCTTTGAAGAAAAAGCTGGAGGCCAAGCTTATTCCAGGCTCAGAAGCAAAACGTAGCTAGTCAAGAAAAGACCGAGGTCCATCTAGCTCACCTTCTACCATTCTGGTAGTCACATGATATGATGATAATGGAGTTGTTGACCAATCACAGCAATCAATCTCTATCAATGAGTCTACAACAGACCTAGACATGAGGCGAGGAAAACCCCAGTGATGGAGAGCTTTGGGAACCATAGGCCCAAAGCCACCTGTTCCTCTCAAGCACGCTACACTCACCACATGTCATGTCTCAAATTACTCGCATACCGTATCCCAAAGTGTTATTTCCTGAAAGAAATCTATCTAATTTGCATTTGGATGAATCAGTACTAACTGCTTCCACCATCTCCCTAGGGAGCCTGTTCCACAGATTGACCACTCGCTCACTGAAATATTGTTTCCGCAGATTAGTTTTGAATTTACCCCCTTACTGCGCAGGCCGTGTGCTCTGAGTCTACTGTCCTGGGCAAGGTGAAATAGCTTTTTATATTCCACATCAAATAGGGAATTCTTTACCCAAAGAGTGGTGAGAATGTGATGAGAACAGGGAGTGGTTGAGGTGAATAGTATAGATGCATTTAAGGGGAAGCTAGATAAGCATATGAGGGAGAAGGGAATAGAGGGTTATGCTGATATAGTTAGACGAGGAAGGATGGGAGGAGGGTCGAGTGGAGCATAAACAACGTCATGGACTGGTTGGGCTGAATGGCCTGTTTCAGTGCTGTATATCCTATGTAATTCTATGTAATACATTATTTAGTCCCTTTAGAATCCTAAAAACAGCAATCAAATCACCTCTCAACCTCTTTTCCAGTGAGAACATGCCCAATTTACATAATCGTTCCTCATCCCTCAATCATTTTGGTTGTTCTTCTGTATGTAGGATGGTAATTAGGAATTAAATCAAGCAGGACGGCCCACCAATGTGGGTAAGCATAGACTATACATTATTTTTGTATTATTCAGTGCACTGTTCTGTTTGTTCACCGGCTATGAAATAAAGCAGCTCAATGATTCTTATCTGTCCTCGTCTTACCAGATGTTTTCTCAGTGCACCTTCAAAAGGATTGAAGGGACATGGGTGAACAGCTGGTTCAAGGGGCTCCTATTATTACACCCCTGCGTTAAATACCGTATATGTAGACATTAGGTGGTATGAGTCTACTCCAGTACATAAAGGACATGGGGTCCACTTATGGGAACGACGGACACCACTGAAGCTGAGAAGGTACCCATGGCAAACCTTAGCAAGCAAATAATCATATAAACCTCCGATGATAAACTACTAAGGACGTATGAAAGCTACCAATCAACATTAAGCAGTGTGGAAAAGCTGACAATTAAAATAGAGGGGAACCAATGAAATCACTCAGAATTTTTTTGTAAACCGTTTTGGCTGCCATCTTGGTATCCAGCTAAGCTGAGAATTGTAGTACCAGAAATAAGGTTTGTAACAGACAAAAGTTGCAAAAATTTGCAAAAAGCGATTAAACCTAACTACATAGTAGTATTTTGTGTGTCTAATAATGTTTTCTGTTGGAGGCCTGTGCCTCTTTGAGAAGTTATGGGTTTGAGTTGATGTGACTTCACAGAGCTGTCAGTCAGCTGTATGGAGAGACTTGACAGCGTATCAGGCTGGGGCCCGATTTTAACTCCAGGTGGATTCCCCGCTTAGGCCTGAGTTAAAATTACATAGATACATAGATACATAGAAGATAGGAGCAGGAGTAGGCCATTCGGCCCTTCGTGCCTGCTCCGCCATTCGATGAGATCATGGCTGATCCTTTAATTCAGTATCCCGTCCCCGCCTTCTCTCCGTAACCCTTAACCCCTTTTGCCCGTAGAAATATATCTAATTCCCTCTTAAATATATTTAATGAGCTGGCGTACACTGCCCTCTGTGGCAATGAGTTCCACAGGTTCACCACTCTCTGAGTGAAGAAATTCCCCCTCATCTCTGTCCTAAATGGTTTAGCCCTTATCCTTAAATTATGTCCTCTAGTTCTGTTCTCACCCGCCAAGGGAAACATTCCTTCTGCATCCAGTCTGTCTAGACCTGTCAGAATTTTATACACTTCTATGAGGTCCCCTCTCAATCTTCTAAACTCCAGTGTGTACATCCCTAAACTACATAGTCTCTCCTCATAGGTCATTCCCGCCATTCCTGGTATCAGCCTGGTGAATCGCCGCTGCACCCCCTCCATGGCAAGAACATCCTTCCTCAGATGAGGCGACCAAAACTGTACACAGTACTCGAGGTGTGGTCTCACCAGTGCCCTGTACAGCTGCAGCAAGGTATCCCTGTTCCTGTATTCTAACCCTTTTGCTATGAAGGCCAGCATACCGTTTGCCTTCTTGACCGCCTGTTGCACCTGCATGCTCGCCTTCAGTGACTGGTGTACAAGAACACCCAGGTCTCTCTGTACTTCCCCCTCTCCCAATCTATTGCCATTTAAATAATAATTTGCCCTCCCGTTCCTGCACCCAAGGTGGATAACTTCGCACTTGTCCACATTATAGTGCATCTGCCATTTATCCGCCCAATCGCCCAGTCTGTCCAAATCGCTCTGGAGCTTCCTGGTCTCTTCCTCTGAGCCCACCCCCCCTCCTAGTTTAGTGTCGTCTGCAAATTTGGAAATGCTGCATCCGACTCCCTGATCCAGGTCATTAATGTAAATTGTGAACAGCTGGGGGCCCAGGACAGATCCCTGTGGTACCCCACTTGTTACTGCCTGCCATTCAGAAAATGAGCCGTTTATTCCAACTCTCTGTTTTCTATCTGACAGCCAGTTCCCTATCCACGCCAAAACTTTCCCCTTTATCCCATGAGCCTCAATTTTCCATGCTAATCTTTTATGTGGGACCTTATCGAAGGCCTTTTGGAAGTCCAGGTACACCACATCTACTGGCTCTCCCCCATCTATTCTACCAGTTACTCCCTCAAAAAATTCCAATAGATTAGTCAAGCACGATTTACCCTTTGTAAATCCATGTTGACTCTGTCCTATCCTGTCCCCATTTGCTAAGTGCTCCGCTATTTCATCCTTAATGATGGACTCCAGCATTTTGCCCACAACTGATGTAAGGCTTACAGGTCTGTAATTACCTGCTTTTTCCCTACCCCCCTTTTTGAATAGTGGGGTAACGTTAGCTACCCTCCAATCCATCGGCACTGTTCCCGAGTCTAATGAATTCTGAAAAATCATCCTTAGTGCATCCGCTGTCTCTAGGGCCACCTCCTTCAGTACCCTAGGATGCATGTTATCAGGCCCTGGGGATTTGTCCACCTTCAATCCCTTTAGCTTCCTTAACACCATATCCTTAGAGATATTGATTTGCGTCAGTTCCTCCTTTGCCAATGTCCCTATTTTTCCCGATATCCCAGGGAGGTTTTTTGTGTCTTCCTTCGTAAAGACTGACCCAAAGTATGCATTTAGTTGATCTGCCATTTCCTTATTTCCCATTATATATTCCCCCGTATCTGACTGCAATGGACCAACTTTGGTTTTCACCAGTCTTTTCCTTTTGATATACTTATAAAAGCTTTTGGAGTTAGTTTTTATATTTTCCGCCAGCTTGTTTTCGTAAGCTATTTTGCCCCTCTTGATTATGCCCTTTGCCCTCCTTTGCTCTATCTTAAACTGTTCCCAATCTTCCGCTCTGGCGCTTTTTTTGGCTATTTTATACGCCCTATCTTTGGATTTTATGCTGTCTCTAATTTCCCCTGTTATCCACGGTTGAGTCACCTTTTTAGATTTCCTTTTATGCCAGATTGGTATAAACAATTTTTGCAATTTTGTCATTCTATCTTTAAATGTTTGCCATTGTTTATCTACCTCCAGTCCTCCCAGGAACGTTGTCCAATCAGACCTACTCAGTTCCCGTCTCATGGCATCATAATTCCCCTTGTTTAAATTCAGGACCTTAGTCTCTGAGTCAATTTCTTCGCTCTCCATTTCGAGTGAGAAATCGATCATGTTATGATCGCTCTGACCCAAGGGTCCCCGTACAACAAGATTACTGATTAGTCCCTTCTCATTGCACAGTACCCAGTCCAATATAGCCTGTTCCCGAGTTGGTTCCTCGACATATTGATCCAGATAACCATCCCTCAAACACTCAAGGAATTCCTCCTCTTCATTATTTTTACTGATTAGGCTAGTCCAATCTATATGTAAGTTAAAGTCACCTATGATGACAGCTGTGCTCTTATTGCACGCTTCTCTAATTTCCCTCGTGATGCCCTCCCTAACCTCTATTTTACTATTTGGAGGCCTATATACCACTCCTATTAATGTTTTTCGCCCCTCGCTATTTCTTAGCTCCACCCATATAGATTCTGTATTAACTGAGTTAATATCCTTCCTTTCAATTGCATTTATCCCCTCTTTTACTAGCAATGCTACCCCTCCTCCCTTTCTTTTTTGTCGATCCTTCCTAAATACTGAATACCCCTGTATGTTAAGCTCCCAGCCCTGCTCACCCTGCAACCATGTTTCCGTAATCCCAATTAGGTCATAATTATTAACCTCTATTTCCACAGCTAATTCATCTACCTTGTTCCTGATGCTTCTCGCATTAAGGTATAAAACCCTCAGGCTTTTTTTATGCTCACATTTTTTATGAATTAGTTTGGCCCTTTGTTTTTTGTTCCTCACCCTTTTATCATTTATTTCTGTCTGCCTTTCACTTTCCTCTATTTCACTACATAGGTTTCTAGCCCCCTGCCATACTAGTTTAAATGCTCCCGAACTGCTTTATCAAAAATTACCCCGAGAACATCAGTTCCATCTCTGCACAGGTGTAGACCGTCCCTTTTGTATAGGTCACACCTACCACAAAACTGGTTCCAATGCCTCAAAAATTTAAAACCCTCCCTCTTACACCACTGCTCAAGCCACGTATTTAGCCTAACTATCCTGTTCTCTGTACTCTTACTAGCACGTGGCACTGGTAGTAATCCAGAGATTACTACCTTCGAGGTCCTACTTTTTAGCTTGGCTCCTAACTCCCGAAATTCTACTTGTAGGACCTCTTCCCTTTTTTTAGCTACGTCGTTGGTACCAACATGTATCACGACAACTGGCTGTTCCCCCTCCCCCTCCAGAATGTTCTGCACCCGCGCCGAGACATCCTTGACCCTTGCACCAGGGAGGCAACATACCATCCTGGAGTCTCGGTCGCGACCACAGAAACCCCTATCTATTCCCCTTACAATCGAATCCCCTATTACTATAGCCCTGCCACTCTTTTTCCCTCCCTTCTTTGCAACAGAGCCAGTCATGGTGCCATGAGCCTGGCTGCTGGTGCCTTCCCCCGATGTGTCACCCCCCCCGACAACAGTACCTAAGGCGGTGAACCTGTTGCTAAGGGAGACAACCCCAGGGGATTTCTGCACTACCTTCCTGCCCTTGCTCTGCCTTTTGGTCACCCATGTACTGTCTACGCTGGCCTTAACCTGCGGTGTGACCAACTCACTAAATGTGCTATCCACACCCCTCTCAGAATCGTGGATGCTCCAAAGTGAGTCCATCTGCAGCTCAAGGGCCGTCATGCGGTCCCACATGAGCTGCAGCTGGACACACTTCCTGCACACATAGTCGTCAGGGACACAGGAAGCGTCCCTGATTTCCCACATGTTACAGGAGGAGCATGACACAGGTCCGAGCTCTACTGCCATGACTTAACCCTTATATTACTTTTAATTTTCTAGTTTTAGTTTATTTATCGACTTTTGTTTTCCCAAAGCTTACTTAGACCAATGTATACTGTACTCCTCTTATTCCTTTTTAAACTAACCAAATCCCACTAGTTTTGGTTTTACTTCCTAGGAAGGTTTGAGGAAAGTACTTACCAGTTAGTCTTACCTCCCTGGTCTTTCGCTGACTTCCCGGTCTTGTGTCCCCTTGGTCCTACGCCGACTTCCCGCTCCTCCCGGTTCCTGCCCTGCTGAAAAGAAACTGAGACCAAAAAATTTGTGACCTCTGTTTTTAGACAGCTGCTAAAAGACTACTAGGTTAGAGGAGGGGGGCGGTGGGGGTTCCTACTCTGTAGGAACTCGGGTTTAAGCCACCACCCTCCTTAAATACCTTTCACCTGGGTGCTTCCCACCAGGTCCGCTTCTGAAAAAAAGCTCAAGAGCTGGACTTCCGCCTCAGCTGTTTTTTAAATGGCCCCGAGTCTCGCCGACTGCTGCCTCTCCGCTGCTGCTCTCTCCCGACTGGTCTCGGGCCTCGCTGGTCGCCGGGTTTCCTGCCGAGCTCCTCCTCGCTGCTCCCGCTGGTCCCGACTGGTCTCGGGCCTCGCCTCTCTCCGGTTTTTATACCGGTCTCACACTGCTCCCGACTGGTCTCGGGCCTCGCTGGTCGCCGGGTTTCCTGCCGAGCTCCTCCTCGCTGCTCCCGCTGGTCCCGACTGGTCTCGGGCCTCGCCTCTCTCCGGTTTTTATACCGGTCTCACACTGCTCCCGACTGGTCTCGGGCCTCGCTGGTCGCCGGGTTTCCTGCCGAGCTCCTCCTCGCTGCTCCCGCTGGTCCCGACTTTTGGGTCTCAACATGCATATGTAAAGAAGGACCCTGTTGGGTCCGGGCACGTGTCCTTGCTGCCTGCTCAGGAGAGCAGGTTAGAATGGCACATCTTGCGATTGTGGCGGCTTTCGGACAGGCAAGAGCCAGGCGAATTTAACTGCCCACCCGCTAGGGTTCTGCTGAGCGAGTTGCGTTAAAATCTGAATTTCTTTTTATGATTGGCTGGACTTGTTGCCAGTCACAGGATTCATTCTTAGTAAACTCCACCCCTTCCCCCCCCCCCCCACCCCGCTCCTGTGATAGCAAAAGTCCTGGGGATTGACAGCAATGAATAGCCAAGCAAGCACCAACCCTTCAAATTTTTCTGAGGTAACTTTAACGGGAAGAATTATGGGTACTTTATTTGAAAACAAGTCCCAGAATACAGCTTCAGGCTGCTTCCCATCTAAGTCTAATGTATACACTGGAGCTGAGGGGCACATAAAGCACCTGGAGCTACTTGTTTTGGAGCTGTGGCCTATCGGAATGATGCACACTGAAGCATTCAGGGAATTGTGGATCAGCCAATGTGACAAGCACAGAATAACAGTCAGAATGCCCCAGCCAGCAAGCTGGATGGACCAGTTGGTCTTTTCCTGCCCCTCAATTTTGTATGTTTCATATATGGTTATCATAACTGTGAAATGTTTATCAGATGAGAAATCCTAATTCCCTCTTTTTTTCTCAGAACCAGTCAACCAGTCACATAGTTCACTGTCTCCAAGCACATCTAAAGAAAGAATTTGCATTTATATAGTGCCTTTCACAACCTCAGCACATCCCAAAGTGCTTTACGACCAATGAAGTACTTTGTTATGTAGGGAAAGAGAACTTGGATAGAGAACTGGTTGGCAGAGAGAAAGCAAAGAGTTGGAATAAACGGGTCTTTTTCCGAGTGGCAGGCAGTGACTAGTGGGGTACCGCAGGGATTGGTCCTTGGACCCCAGCTATTCACAATGGCCCAGAAATTCGGGTCTCCACGGGTGAGTACGCACGGGGTACTCACCCTTAAACCCAATGGAAGAGCCGGTTTCCTGCATGCACTGGGCATAAGGACATAAGAACATAAGAAATAGGAGCAGGAGTAGGCCAATCGGCCCCTCGAGCCTGCTCCGCCATTCAATAAGATCATGGCTGATCTGATCCTAACCGCCAATCTACGATCACTGAACCATCTCCCGAATCTAACAGAATTAGACACACGAAATAGGAGCAGGATCAGGCTACATGGCCCCTTGGCCCGCTCCGCTACCCACAGGGCCATGACCGATCCGAACCTAGACTCATGTCCAAATTCCTGCCCGTTCCCCATAACCCTTAATTCCCTTTACTTCTAGGAAACTGTCTATTTCTGTTTTAAATTTATGTAATGATGTAGCTTCTACAGCTTTTTGGGGCAGCATATTCCATGGACCTACCACCCTCTGAGTGAAGTAGTTCCTCCTCATCTCAGTTTTGAGAGAGCAGCCCCTTATTCTAAGACTATACCCCCTAGTTCTAGTTTCACCCATCATCGGGAACATCCTCCCCGCATCCACCTGATCCAACCCCTTCACAATCTTATATGTTTCAATAAGATCGCCTCTCATTCTTCTGAACTCCAATGAGTAGAGTCCCAATCTACTCAACCTCTCCTCATATGTCCATCCCCTCATCCCCGGGATTAACCGAGTGAACCTTCTTTGTACTGACTCGAGAGCAAGTATGTCTTTTCTTAAGTATGGACACCAAAACTGTATGCAGTATTCCAGGTGCGGTCTCACCAATACCTTGTACAACTGAAGCAATACCTCCCTATTTTTATATTCTATCCCCCTAGCAATGAAAGCCAACATTCCATTGGCCTTCTTAATCACTTGCTGCACCTGCATACTAACCTTTTGAGTTTCGTGCACCAGGACCCCCAGATCCCTTTGTACTTCAGTACTTTCCAGTTTCTTGCCATTAAGATAATAACTTGCTCTACGATTTTTCCTGCCAAAGTGCATAACCTCACACTTTCCAGTATTGTATTCCATCTGCCAAATCTCTGCCCACTTACTTAGCCTGTCTATGTCCCCTTGCAGGTTTTTTATGTCCTCCTCACTCACTACTTTCCCTCCCATCTTAGTATTATCTGCAAACTTTGATATGTTACACTCGGTCCCCTCCTCCAAATCATTAATATAGATTGTAAAGAGTTGGGGACCCAGCACTGACCCCTGTGGAACACCACTAGTTACTGATTGCCAGTCCGAGAATGAACCATTTATCCCAACTCTCTGCTTTCTGTTAGATAGCCAATCCTCTATCCATGCCAGAATATTACCCCCAATCCCGTGATTTTTTATCTTAAGCAATAATCTTTTGTGTGGCACCTTGTCAAATGCCTTTTGGAAGTCTAAATACACTACGTCCACTGGTTCCCCTTTATCCACCCTATATGTTACTTCCTCAAAGAACTCCAGCAAATTTGTCAAACATGACTTCCCCTTCATAAAACCATGCTGACTTTGTCCTATTAAATTATGATTATCCAAATGTCCTGTTACTGTCTCCTTGATGCGCTATCAATTACTCAAAAGACTGAGGTTAAGTGAGTAACTAACAGGCTTTTATTAACAAGAGAATGAAGGTGTGCCTCGAGTGGTCGACCAGTCCAGAATACAGAGGGACTGTGGAGCAGTCACCTTTATACCTGGACTCGTGGGAGGAGTCAGCCGAGGCATGTACAGACATGTACACAGTGGAATACAAACAGTGGTTTACCACATTCACTCCTTGTTTAAAAATGAGTCCGGCGGGGTGACGTGTATTAAAAGTTTGTGTATTGGAGTCTCTCCGGAGGTCTTGTCTGCCGCTGTGCTCGACGTGGCGACGGCAGAGGTAGTGAAGCTTCCGGCGTCGAGTCCCGCGTAGGCTGGGGCACTGGTGTGTAGTCCTCGTGGGTGTCGAGCGGGTCGCGGGGCCCCGGCGTGCCGTCTGCTGGGGTTGGATATTGGATCGTGGGGGGGGGGTGGTAGTGGGTAGTGGGTTACTGGGGTCCCCGAGGGTGCGAGGTCGCGTATGGAGACTGTGTCCTCCCGCCCGTCCGGGTACGCAATGTAAGCGTACTGGGGGTTGGCGTGGAGGAGGTCGACCCTCTCGACCAGGGGGTCCATTTTATGGGTCCTCACGTGTCTTCTCAGTAGGACCGGCCCTGGGGACGTCAGCCATGGCGGTAGCGATGTCCCCGATGTGGACTTCCTTGGGAAGACAAACATTTTCTCATGAGGGGTGGCGTTAGTGGCAGTGCAGAGCAGTGACCGAATAGAGTGGAGCGCATTGGGGAGCACACCCTGCCAGCGGGAGGTCGGAAGGCCCCTAGACTTTAAGGCTAGCAGGGCGGCCTTCCAAACTGTCGCATTCTCTCTTTCCACCTGTCCGTTCCCCCGGGGATTGTAACTGGTGGTCCTGCTTGTGGCAATACCCCTAGCGAGCAGGTACTGGCGGAATTCGTCGCTCATAAACGATGAGCCCCGGTCGCTATGGATATAGCTGGGGAAACCGAACAGGGTGAAGAGGTCGTTTAGACATTTAATGACCGTGGCACTGGTCATGTCCGGGCAGGGGATGGCGAACGGGAAACGGGAGTACTCATCAATAATGTTGAGGAAGTACACTTTACGGTCGGAGGAGGGGAGAGGCCCTTTAAAATCAACGCTCAGGCGCTCGAAGGGGCGAGTGGCTTTTATCAGGTGAGCCCTGTCTGGTCTATAAAAGTGCGGTTTGCACTCAGCGCAGACTTGGCAGTTCCTGGTCATGGTCCTGACCTCCTCAATGGAGTAAGGCAGGTTGCGGGCCTTGATGAAGTGGAAGAACCTGGTGACCCCCGGGTGGCAGAGGTCATTGTGGAGGGCCCGCAGTCTATCGATCTGCGCGCTGGCGCAGGTGCCACGCGATAGAGCATCCGGGGGTTCATTGAGCTTCCCGGGCCGGTACAAGATCTCGTAATTGTAGGTGGAAAGTTCGATTCTCCACCTCAAGATCTTGTTGTTTTTGATTTTGCCCCTCTGCTTGTTGTTAAACATAAAAGCAACTGAACGCTGGTCAGTGAGCAGGGTAAATCGTTTTCCGGCCAGGTAGTGCCTCCAATGACGGACAGCCTCCACAATAGCCTGGGCCTCCTTCTCAACAGCGGAGTGTCTGGTCTCCGGGCCCTGGAGGGTTCGTGAAAAGAAGGCCACGGGTCTCCCCGCCTGATTAAGGGTAGCGGCCAGGGCAAAGTCGGACGTGTCGCTTTCCACCTGGAAGGGGATGGATTCGTCCACTGCATGCATGGTGGCTTTGGCAATGTCTTCCTTGATACGGTGGAAGGCTAAGCGGGCCTCTGCCGTCAAGGGAAAAGAGGTGGACTTGATCAGCGGATGGGCCTTGTCCGCATAGTAGGGGACCCACTGGGCGTAATAGGAGAAAAACCCTAGGCACCTCTTCAGGGCCTTGAGGCAGTGGGGCAGTGGGAGTTCCATAAGGGGACGCATCCGGTCGGGGTCGGGACCGATGACTCCGTGTTCCACAACACAGCCAAGGATGGCGAGGCGGGTTGTGCGGAATATGCACTTCTCCTTGTTATACGTCAGGTTCAGGAGTTGGGCGGTGCAGAGGAATTTTTCGAGGTTTGCGTCATGGTCCTGCAAGTCATGGCCGCAGATGGTCACATTGTCCAGATATGGGAAAGTGGCCTGCAACGCATTTTGATTGACCATCCGGTCCATCTCCCTTTGGAAGATGGAGACCCCGTTGGTGACGCCAAAGGGAACCCTAAGGAAGTGATAGAGGCGGCCGTTTGCCTCAAAGGCAGTATACTGGCGGTCCTCAGGGCGGATAGGGAGCTGGTGGTACGCTGATTTCAGGTCAATGGTCGAGAAGACGCGGTACTGCGCGATCTGGTTGACCATATCAGCTATGCGGGGGAGTGGGTAAGCGTCCAGCAGGGTGTAGCAATTTATTGTCTGGCTGTAGTCGATGACCAGGCGCTGCTTCTCGCCGGTCTTAACGACCACAACCTGGGCTCGCCAGGGGCTGGTGCTGCCCTCAATAATCCCCTCCTTCAGGAGCCGCTCCACTTCGGTTTTGATGAAAACCCTGTCCCCGGCGCTGTATCACCTGCTCTTTGTGGCGATGGGCTTACAGTCGGGGGTGAGGTTAGCAAACAGTGGGGGGGGGGGGTGACTCTGAGTGTGGAGAGGTTGCACCTGGTGCACGGCGGGCAATTTGGAAGCTGCTGGCTGCGGACTGTGAGTGGGGGGAGGGGTCCACCGTACGCCATCGTAACACTTTTAAGGTGGCACTGAAAATCTAACCCCAGTAGGACGGCAGCGCAGAGGTGGGGCAGGACCAGAAGTTTAAAATTATCGTACACAGTCCCGTCTACTAAGAGTGTCACCACGCAGTAGCCGCCAATGTCCGCCGACTGGGACTCGGAGGCCATAGAAATCCGCTGGTGCGCAGGCAGGACTGGGAGAGAGCAACGCCGCACCGTGTCGGGGTGGATGAAGCTCTCCGTGCTCCCAGAGTCAAAAAGGCAGATTGTTTCGTGACCATTTACCTTAATGTCCATTGTGGACCGGGCCAGTTGGTGTGGTCTCGCTTGGTCCAGCGTAACGGAGGCCAGCGTAGGGGTCGGTGTGTCGTTGCGGGTATCAGATGAGGCGGTGTTGGGGGCCAAGATGGCGGCTGGCGACCAAGATGCGGCGTCCATGGTCCCCATGTGGCTGGAGGCGTCCAAAATGGCTGCTGTTCCGGTGGTTCGCACATGGCTGGGGAGGCCCAAGATGGCGGCCCGCACGGCCCACATGCGGCGCTGCTGGGGTTCAGGGTGGCTTTGGCCCTGCAGACGCTGGCGTAGTGTCCCTTCTTCCCGCAGCCCAAGCAGATCGCATTTTTCGCCGGGCAGCGCGCTCTGGGGTGTTTGGCCTGGCCACAGAAGTAGCATTTCTGGCCCTGGGACACTGCTGCGGTAGTTGGGCCGTTGCTGGGATGTGGCTGGGGTGGCACAGCGCTATGAGACGGTCCTACCGTGTCCCAGGCTGTCGTTCCCCGCGGCGTCCACGGTGCAGAGGAGTAGGCATCCATGCCCCGGTAGGCTGCGTCCAATGATAGTGCGAGTTCAGAGGCCTTGTTGAGGTCGAGGTCACTCTGCTCCAACAGTCGCTGTCGGGTGTAATTGGACCTGTGGCCCGCCACAAAAGCGTCCCGGATAAGTTCCTCTGTGTACACGGCGGCCTTTACATCCTTACAACCACAGGCCCGGCCAAGCACAGACAGTGCCTGAAGGTATTCCTCGGTCGATTCCCCAGGTTGTTGTTTATGACTCCCCAGGAGGTGCCTGGCGTACACCTTGTTCACTGGGCGCGTGTACTGGTCCTTGAGGAGCTTGAGAGCAGCTGTGTACGAGGTCGCGTCCTGGATGACCGAGTACGCTCGGTGGTTCACTTTGGAGATCAGGACATCCAGTTTGTCCTCATCCGATTTGACCGTTGCAGCGGAGGCGATCAGGAATTTTTCAAAGCACTTAAGCCAGTGAGCAAACTTGGTGGATGCGTCCGCCTCCCGATGGTCTAAGTCCAGGCATGCTGGTGTGAGGATCTTCTCCATTATAAAAAATCTTGTTAATAAAATTGATGCGCTATCAATTACTCAAAAGACTGAGGTTAAGCGAGTAACTAACAGGCTTTTAAAACAAGAGAATGAAGGTGTGCCTCGAGTGGTCGACCAGTCCAGAATACAGAGGGACTGTGGAGCAGTCACCTTTATACCGGGACTCGTGGGAGGAGTCAGCCGAGGCATGTACAGACATGTACACAGTGGAATACAAACAGTGGTTTACCACACTCCTTAATAATGGACTCCAATATTTTACCTACCACAGATGTTAGGCTAACCGGTCTATAGTTTCCAGCCTTCTGTCTACTGCCCTTTTTAAATAAGGGCGTTACATTAGCAGTTTTCCAGTCTGCCGGGACCTTTGCTGATTCCAGGGAGTTTTGGAAAATTATTACCAATGCATCCACAATCCCTACCGCCACTTCCCTCAAGACCCTAGGATGTAAGCCATCAGGTCCAGGTGATTTATCTGCCTTGAGTCCCATTATTTTACCGAGTACCACTTCCTTAGTGATTTTGATCGTGTTTAGCTCCTCCCCCCCTATAGCCCCCGTTTGTCCAGTGTTGGGATATTCTTAGTGTCTTCTACTGTAAAGACTGATACAAAATATTCATTCAGTGTTTTGGCCATCTCCATATTTCCCACCATTAATTTCCCAGTCTCATCCTCTAAGGGACCAACATTTACTTTAGCCACCCTTTTTCTTTTTATATAACTATAAAAACTCTTACTATCTGTTTTTATATTTTTTGCTAATTTACTTTCATAATCTATCTTCCCTTTCTTAATCAATCTTTTTGTTACTTTTTGCTGTCTTTTAAAGTTTTCCCAATCCTCTATCCTCCCACTTGATTTGGCTACCTTATATGCCCTTGTTTTTAGTCGAATACTATCCTTAATTTCTTTACTTAGCCATGGATGGCTGTCTTTTCTTTTACACCCTTTTCTTCTCAGTGGAATATATATTTTTTGGAAGTTGTAAAATAACTCCTTAAATGTACACCACTGATCATGTATCGTCTTACACTTTAATCTATTTTCCCAATCCACTCTA
The DNA here is from genome assembly GCF_052327205.1 of Somniosus microcephalus. Taxonomy (NCBI): domain Eukaryota; kingdom Metazoa; phylum Chordata; class Chondrichthyes; order Squaliformes; family Somniosidae; genus Somniosus; species Somniosus microcephalus. Next base: position 91,184,464 of record NC_140994.1, on the reverse strand, counting down.
CTCAATTCCGCTCTCATACCTTCATAGTCTCCTTTATTCAAGCTTAGCATGCTTGTTTGAGATCCAACCTTCTCACCCTCTAATTGAATATGGAATTCAACCATGTTATGGTCACTCATTCCAAGGGGATCCTTTACTAGGACATTTTTAATTAATTCTGTCTCGTTACACAGGACCAGATCTAAGGTTGCTTGCCCCCTGGTCGGTTCAGTTACATACTGCTCAAGAAACTCATCCCTAATACACTCAATGAACTCATCCTCAAGGCAGCCCTGCCCAATTTGATTTGTCCAATTAATATGATAGTTAAAATCCCCCATATTTATAGATGTTCCCTTATTACAAGCCTCAACTATTTCCTGATTGATACTCCGTCCAACAGAGTTGCAACTGTTCGGAGGCCTATAGACTACGCCCACTAGTGTTTTTTTCCCCTTATTATTCCTTACCTCCACCCAAACTGTTTCATTATCCTGATCTTTTGACCCAATATCATTTCTCTGTATTACAGTGATTCCTTCCTTTATTAACATAGCCACCCCACCTCCCCTTCCTCCCTGCCTGTCCTTCCTGATCGTTAAATAACCTGGTATGTTTAATTCCCAGGCATTGTCACCCTGCAGCCATGTTTCTGTAATGGCCACAAGATCATACCCATATGTAGTTATTTGTGCCATTAACTCGTCTATTTTGTTACGAATGCTACGTGCATTCAGATAGAGAACTTTCAAATATGTTTTGTGTCACTTAGTTCCTGCTTTTGCCCTTTTTATTACTTTACCTTCTACTCCATACCTTCTGCCCCTTCCTGACACATTCTGGTTTTTAATTTCCCCACTGCTACCTAAGTCTATGACCTTCTCTGTTGTCATGTTTATTATTTGCTCTCTAGGAACCTCCCCCCCACTAGTTAGTTTAAAGCCCTCTCTACAGCCCTAGTTATATGATCCACCAGGACTCTAGTCCCAGCACTGGCCAAGTGAAGCCCGTCCCCGCGGGAAACCGGCACTTCCGTTCCCCTGAACGAAGGGGTTCAGAGTTCGAACGCGTGCACGGGAAAGGCTGCGCGTGCGCATCGAACTTACTTTTTTTTACAGGTTTTCCCGGGAGGGTAAGTCAGCAGAATTTACACATATAAAAAGCAGGTGTAAGGCCTGCTTTTTACAAGGTAAGTGGTGAATTAATTAAAATTAAAACATTTTTTCCACAGGTTTATTATTTTTAAATACTTTAAAGCAAGGCAAGTTTATTTTTAGCCCCGTTAGAAAATAAAATAATTTTTTTCAAAAATTTAAATTATTGTTTAAAATAGTTATTTCATGTAATTTATAGTTTATTTAAAAAATGTGATGTTGTTTTTAAATTTATTTGAAGATTTAGTGATTTTTGGGGACCATAGTATTTATAAGTTTTGACAGCTCTTCTTGTCAAACTTATGAATGGAGCATTCCCTGCTCCGATTGGCTCCCCGTGGGCCACGTGATCCCAGGGGCCGCATCGAACTAACTGCGCCCCTGGGATACGCAGGCACTGCACGCCGGCAGCTGGTGCAGGCCCAGGATCGGAAATCCACGCGGGCCCACAGCTCTACGGCCGGCGCGCAAGGTAAGTGCAGGTCGGGGGTTTACACCCGCGGGAAGCCCCTGACCCGAATTTCTGGGCCAATATATATTAATGATCTGGACAAGGGAACTAGATGTAATATCTCCAAATTTGCAGATGACACAAAGCTGGGTGGGCGTGTGTGCTGTGAGGAGGATGCCGAGAAACTCCAGGATGATTTGGACAGTTTGGGTGATTGGGCAGAAGCATGGCAGATGCAATATAACGTGGATAAATGCGAGGTTATCCACTTTGGTGGCAAAAACAGGAAGGTAGATTATTATCTGAATGGCAATAGATTGGGAGAAGGGGAAGTGCAATGAGACCTGGGTGTCCTTGTGCACCAGTTGCTGAAGGTAAGCATGCAGGTGCAGCAGGCGGTTAAGAAAGCAAATGGTATGTTGGCCTTCGTAGCGAGAGGGTTTGAGTACAGGAACAAGGATGTCTTGCTGCAGTTGTACAGGGCCTTGGTGAAACCACATCTTGAGTATTGTGTGCAGTTTTGGTTGCCTTATCTGAGGAAGGATGTTCTTGCCATGGAAGGAGTTCAGCGAAGATTCACCAGGCTGATACCTGGGATGGCAGGAATGACGTATGAGGAGAGATTGGGTCGATTGGGCTTGTACTCGCTGGAGTTTAGAAGAATGAGAGGGGATCTCATTGAAACTTATAAAATTCTGACAGGACTGGACACACTAGATACAGGAAGGATGTTCCCGATGGCCGGGGAGTCCAGACCCAGGGGTCACAGTCTAAAGATAAGGGGTAGGCCATTTAGGACAGAAATGAGGAGGAATTTCTTCACCCAGAGAGTGGTGAACCTGTGGAATTCTCTACCACAGAAGGCAGTAGAGGCCAATTCATTACATATATTCAAGAAGGAGTTGGATATATTTCTTACTGCTAAAGGGATCAAGGGGTATGGGGAGAAAGCAGGGACCGGGTACTGAATTTGGATGATCAGCCATGATCGCATTGAATGGCGGAGCAGGCTCGAGGGGCTGAATGGCCTACTCCTGCTCCTATCTTCTATGTTTCTATGAAACGCGGCAGCCAATTTGCACACAGCAAGCTCCCACAAACAGCAATGAAATAAATGAGGAATGAAACTGTTGAGAGATGTTGGTTGAGGGATAAATAGTGGCCAAGATGCATCTCTCACATATATCTTCTCAAATCCTTGGAACAACCATGTGCGTCCATTCCCCCTCCATCCCCAACATCTTATAATATCAGAACCTCCATCCCCAACATCTTATAATATCAGAACCTCCATCTCCAACATCTTATAATATCAGAACCTCCATCCCCAACATCTTATAATATCAGAACCTCCATCTCCAACATCTTATAATATCAGAACCTCCATCCCCAACATCTTATAATATCAGAACCTCCATCCCCAACATCTTATAATATCAGAAGCTCCATCTCCAACATCTTATAATATCAGAACCTCCATCTCCAACATCTTATAATATCAGAACCTCCATCTCCAACATCTTATAATATCAGAACCTCCATCCCCAACATCTTATAATATCAGAACCTCCATCTCCAACATCTTATAATATCAGAACCTCCATCCCCAACATCTTATAATATCAGAACCTCCATCTCCAACATCTTATAATATCAGAACCTCCATCCCCAACATTTTATAATGTCAGAACCTCCATCCCCAACATCTTATAATATCAGAACCTCCATCTCCAACATCTTATAATATCAGAACCTCCATCCCCAACATTTTATAATGTCAGAACCTCCATCCCCAACATCTTATAATATCAGAACCTCCATCTCCAACATCTTATAATATCAGAACCTCCATCCCCAACATCTTATAATATCAGAACCTCCATCTCCAACATCTTATAATATCAGAACCTCCATCTCCAACATCTTATAATATCAGAACCTCCATCCCCAACATCTTATAATATCAGAACCTCCATCCCCAACATCTTATAATATCAGAAGCTCCATCTCCAACATCTTATAATATCAGAACCTCCATCTCCAACATCTTATAATATCAGAACCTCCATCTCCAACATCTTATAATATCAGAACCTCCATCCCCAACATCTTATAATATCAGAACCTCCATCTCCAACATCTTATAATATCAGAACCTCCATCCCCAACATCTTATAATATCAGAACCTCCATCTCCAACATCTTATAATATCAGAACCTCCATCCCCAACATTTTATAATGTCAGAACCTCCATCCCCAACATCTTATAATATCAGAACCTCCATCTCCAACATCTTATAATATCAGAACCTCCATCCCCAACATCTTATAATATCAGAACCTCCATCTCCAACATCTTATATTATCAGAACCTCCATCTCCAACATCTTATAATATCAGAACCTCCATCCCCAACATCTTATAATATCAGAACCTCCATCTCCAACATCTTATAATATCAGAACCTCCATCCCCAACATCTTATAATATCAGAACCTCCATCTCCAACATCTTATAATATCAGAAGCTTCATCCCCAACATCTTATAATATCAGAACCTTCATCCCCAACATCTTATAATATCAGAACGTCCATCTCCAACATCTTATAATATCAGAACCTCCATCTCCAACATCTTATAATATCAGAACCTCCATCTCCAACATCTTATAATATCAGAACCTCCATCTCCAACATCTTATAATATCAGAACCTTCATCTCCAACATCTTATAATATCAGAACCTCCATCTCCAACATCTTATAATATCAGAACCTCCATCCCCAACATCTTATAATATCAGAACCTCCATCTCCAACATCTTATAATATCAGAACCTCCATCCCCAACATCTTATAATATCAGAACCTCCATCTCCAACATCTTATAATATCAGAACCTCCATCCCCAACATCTTATAATATCAGAACCTCCATCCCCAACATCTTATAATATCAGAACCTCCACCCCCAACATCTTATAATATCAGAACCTCCATCCCCAACATCTTATAATATCAGAACCTCCATCCCCAACATCTTATAATATCAGAACCTCCATCTCCAACATCTTATAATATCAGAACCTCCATCTCCAACATCTTATAATATCAGAACCTCCATCCCCAACATCTTATAATATCAGAACCTCCATCCCCAACATCTTATAATATCAGAACCTCCATCTCCAACATCTTATAATATCAGAACCTTCATGTCTTCATGAGCATTGCCAAGGGGTTTCTGCTAGTCTATTGATGATTATAAATAAAGAAAATACAATCAACTTCTTGGCGCAAGGAGTTTGGAATGGAAACTGTTCTAAATGCTACAGAGAATTCAGAATGCTTCAGATTTCTGGGTTTAAGTATGTGACTGTTATAAAAATGATTTGAGGTTCACAACAGTCTACAAAAACAAAGAAGAAGAATGTGATGTAGAAACTAGAGAAGATCCCAGACATGGCCTTTAGACATTGCTGGGATTTATAGATAGGTGCAATACAATTAATTTGCATTTAATTATATCCTTGTCTGGTGGGGGTAGATTTGTAACTTGTGGTCCAAGTGGAACACTAGTTGGAGATCAACTGCCCATTACTAAAACCATCTGGTTTTCATTCAAATCAACGCAAATGAACACTGGGCGGTTTCTATAATCCACATGCCAATCCACAATGCCAGTTTTACAGCCGGACGTTAAGCTGAAAATCTAACCCGTGGTGTCATAATGTTGTCGGCATGTTCTAATCCCTGAGACCCTGTGAAGAGTTGGAAGATTCTACTGATCAAAACTGTGTTGTAAAACAAAACAAAAACTAGAGGAATTTGATTTTGTTCAAAGCATTGGTTAGGCCAAAGTTGGAGTAGTGTGGGCAGTTGTGGGCACCCCATTATACGAAGGATGTTCGAGCCATGGCAAGGGGACAGTTATGATTCAGCAAAATGATACCTGGAGTGAAAGGTTATAGATAGAAATAAAGAGTTGAAAAATTGTGTTTTTTTTTTACCAAATAGAGGAGGTTAGGACAGAATCTAATAGAGGCCTGCAAAATTATGAAAGGTCTTGAAAGTTCAAACAATGAAAGAATGTTTTCACTGGTTGGTGAGTCAGTGCCAATGGTTGTAGACTAAAGGTTATCGCCAGTAGAACAAAGGAGGAAGCTGGAATAAATTTTTCTCACAGTGGGTCATTAAAATGCCTCACCACAAGTGGCTATTGAGGCAGATTGTATACATTTGAAAAGGAAGAATATAAAAGGCAACAGAGAAAGCAAGGGAAACAGGATTAGAGTACACAGATCCGGCACTGCTATGGTGGGCCAACTGGCCTCCTTCTGTGCTCTACATTCTATAATTCTGTAAACTACACAAGGAAATCTCAGAAGCTTAAATTGCATGGCAAACAATATTCCGATTGATGCTTCAGACAAATGGGCAATTACAAGAGAAAACTCCTTCAATAATTGTGCTGATTTATAGTATAAGGCACTTAAACAAGACTCTTCACATCTACCTGTAGAATTAAAAATCTTGCCTACAGCACATCGCATATTAGATTTGTCTATTACAGATAAAGGTCAGATGTCATGCATTTTCTCATTGGCTCCAGAAACAACTTTATTCTACAAACATCCATCGAAAATTAACCATTCGAAAGGCTGCAATTTCAACCAATTGCATCATTTTGTTTTTCAGCTATTCATTTTTATTTCTGACCTAGCTGACTATATAGCTGCATAAGTAATGTTTGTAAATAACAAATGAATAAAATGTTAATAATTCTGTGAAAAAAACAATTAAACTTGCTCATAAATCAGCCTATTTATGTTAGAAGTTACTCCAATGTGTTTTCCCCACCGGCATACCTGGGGCCTAAATTCTGTTACATTCCCCAGGTCCCTGAGTGAAGAGGCTCAACCAAGCACCAGACTCCCACAGTGCACCAGTGTTATGTTGTGCATGTCACACTAGTGAACTACAACTCCCAGAATGCACCATTGTCAATGTACTTGGATAGACTGCAATTCCCCACAAGAGACTGCACAAGTGAAAGCTCATGGAATTGGAGGCAACCTATTGATAGGGGTAGCGAATTGGTTAGGAGGTAGAAGACAGAGAGTAGGAGACAGAGAGTAGAGATAATAAGAACATAAAAACATAAGAAATAGGAGCAAGAGTAGGCCATATGGCCCCTTGAGCCTGCTCCGCCATTCAATAAGATCATGGCCAAACATCAACTCCACTTTCCCACCCTATCTCTATATCCCTTGATTGCGATAGTGCCCAAAAATCTATCGATCTCAGCCTTGAACATACTCATTGACTGAGCATCTACAGCCCTCTGGGGTAGAGAGTTCCAAACCCTCTGAGAAACACGGAAAAATACCAGAAAGCAATTAGCAATGAATCAACTCAAGCTCTCTTGGACACCTTTCTGGATAACATATACACTCACAATAAAGAAGGCGTAAACCGGGCAGTGAATAACCTAAACAATATTTTTGATAATTTGGCAACAAGGTCAAACTTGAAAGCTCGCAAGAACAAACCCAAAACAAAAAGCTATGAAAAATGGTTTGACCCAGATTGCCATAACATGAGGAAAAAACTTAGAAAAATATCAAACCAAAAACACAGACATCCAGAAAACGAGGAATTACGCCTTACTTATTGTCAGGCACTAACACAATACAGAAACACACTCAGAACCAAAAAAGTGCAATATATTAAGAATACTCTCAGCTCCATTGAGGAATCCATTGATTCCAATTGTTTCTGGGACAACTGGAATACATTACACAAAAAACAACACGACGAATTGGCCATTCAAAATGGAGACACATGGGAAAACCACTTTGAAAAATTATACCAGAAAAACACACTAAGGCCAGAGCAACACCAAATATGCAAAAAACTGGAAAAGCTCGAAATGGCCATAAAAGATAACCAAAACCCGCTAGACTCCATAATAACAGAAAAAGAACTTTTTGAAAAACTCAAGGACCTGCGACCAGGAAAAGCTTGCGGGGCAGACGGCATACTAAGCGAGATAATTAAACACACAGACGATAAAATGAAACTGGCTATCCTAAAACTCTTCAACTTGGTTCTGAGTGTCGGTTACTTCCCTGATATCTGGAACAAAGGACTCATAACGCCCATATACAAAAGTGGGGACAAAGTCGACCCAAATAACTATCAAGGCATCTGTGTAAACAGTAACTTGGGGAAGGTATTCTGTAGTATCATAAACAAAAGACTTATAAACTTCCTTGAGGAGCACAATGTCTTGAGTAAAAGCCAAATTGGATTCCTGCCAAACTATAGAACATCAGATCATATCTTCACCCTACAGACCCTAGTCGACAAACACGTTCATCAAAACAAAAGCAAAATCTACGCATGCTTTTTAGATTTCCAGAAGGCTTTCGATTCCATCTGGCATGACGGTTTATTCCTGAAACTTATCGAAAGCCGGGTAGGGGGAAAAACATATGATGTAATTAAATCAATGTATACAAACAACAAATGTGCAGTTAAAATTGGAGACAAACAAACAAAATACTTCCCACAGGGGTGGGGGGTGATGCAGGGCTCGCCAATCTCACCGACACTCTTTAATATTTACATAAATGAATTGGCAAAACTACTTGAACAATCTACAGCACCCGGCCTCACCCTATACGAATCCAAGGTTAAATTCCTCCTCTATGCAGATGACCTGGTTCTGCTGTCACCAACTAAGGAGGGTCTACAGCAGAACCTGGATCTGCTGGAGTCGTACTGCCAGACTTGGGCCCTGACAATAAATCCCCAAAAAACCAAAGTCCTTGTGTTCCAGCAAAGATCCAGACATCAGGGACCCAAAATAAATTTCACACGAGGAACAACCAAAATTGAACAAACCACTAACTACACATACTTGGGCTTAAAAATCAGTTCTACGGGAAATTTCAAACTGGCTGTGAATGAACTGAAAGAGAAAGCAAGAAGGGCTTTCTATGCCATTAAAAAATCAATCCAAATAGAAATCCCAATTAGCATTTGGCTCAAAATTTTCAAATCAGTAATTGAACCAATTGCACTCTATGGCAGTGAGGTGTGGGGACCGCTAACACAACAAGAATTTGCAAAATGGGACAAACACCCAATTGAGATCCTACATGCAGAATTCTGTAAAAGTATCCTCCGGACTCAAAGGAAAACCGTAAACAATGCATGCAGGGCAGAACTAGGCCAATATCCATTAATAATCACTATCCAAAAAAGAGCCACCAAATTCTGGAAACACCTAGAAATGAGCAACCCCCAATGCTATCATTACGAAGCCCTGAAATGCCAAGAGAGGACCATAAAGAAGAATACCCTCAGTCAACTAGTCCTGGGACTCAGTGAAGTAACTACTAACACTACTAACAATAACCAGCCCCAGGACAGTGACAGCGTAACACAAAGAATTTGACCCAACACAATCGTTGCTAAGCAAAAGGAAAAATATCTGTCATATTGGGCGGAAACAACAAAAACCCAAAGCAAACTCAATTGCTACTTGGCCCTAAACAGACAATACAACATGGCTGATTACCTGACCATGGTAAAGGATAGCAAACTAAGAAAAACCTTGACAATGTACAGACTTAGTGAACATAGCCTGGCGATCGAAAAAGGTAGACACAGGCAGACCCGGCTACCAAGAGAGGACAGGATATGCTCTCACTGCAGTCAGAGAGTGGTGGAGACAGAGATGCACTTCCTCATAGCTTGTAGAAAATATCAGGGCATAAGGGAGAATTTCTACCCAAAATTCACAAAAATATGCCCGGAATTCAGAAATTTGAATGACGACCAAAAACTCCCATACCTACTAGGGGAAGAGAGAAATTGTGTAACACTAGCGGCACACTATGTTACAGCTTGCCATAAATAGAGGGACAACCACTAAATAGAAGAAAAGAGTATATATAAATTATATGAAAGTATATTTATACACTCAGGGATATATCTGTTTATACACTGTATGGATAGATCTGTATTTTTATGTACAAACATGAATGTTTTTCGATGCTTTGGCAACATAAGATGTAACTTGCCATGCCAATAAAGCGATTTGAATTGAATTGAATTGAATTGAATTGAGTGAAGAAATTTCTCCTCATCTCCGTCCTAAATGTCTGAACCATTATCCTAAAACTATGCCCCCTAGTTCTAGACTCCCCAGTCAGGGGAAACAGCCTCTCAGCATCTACCCTGTCAAGCCTTGTAAGAATTTTACACATTTCCATGAGATCACCTCTCATTCTTCTGAACTCCAGGTCTGTACTCCAATTGGCAGGATGTGACTAGTGGTGTCCCCCAGGGATCTGTACTGGGACCTCCGCTTTTCTCTGTATTTATAAATGACTTAGATGAAGGAATAGAGAGCCGTATATTCAAGTTTGCTGACAACACCAAGTTAGGCAACACAGTTAGTGTAGATAGGAGCAGAAAGTTGCAATGGGACATTGATAAGATTAAGTGAGTGGGCAAAACTGTGGCAGATGGAGTTTAATGTGGGGAAGTGAGAGGTCATCCACTTTGGACACAAGAAAGATAGATCAGAGTATTCTCTAAATGGTGAGAAGCTAGGAACTGTGGAGCATAGAGATTTAGGGGTCCATGTATAGAAATCATTAAAATCTAGTGGGCAGGTACAAAAAATAATGAAAAAGGCTAATGGAATGTTGACATTTATCTCGGGGGCTGGAATACAAAGGGGTGTAAAGTGATGCTTCAGTTGTACAGAGCTTTGGTTAGACCCCACCTGGAGCACTGCATTCAGTTCTGAGCTCTGCACCTCACGAAGAATATACTGGCCCTAGAGGGGGACCAGCGCAGATTCACCAGAATGAAATTGGGGCTAAAAGGGTTAAATTATAAGGACAGGTTGCACAGACCAGGCTTGTATTCCCATAGAAGATGAAGGGGTGATCTAATTGAGTGTTTAAGATGATTCAAGGATTTGATGGGGTAGATAGAGAAACTATTTCCTCTGATGGGGGAGTCCAGGACAAGGGGGCAGAACCTGAAAATTAGAGCTCGGTTATTCAGGGGTGATGTCAGGAAACACTTCTTCACACAAAAGGTGGTGGAAATCTGGAACTCTCCCAAAAAGCTGGGGGTCAATTGAAAATTTCAAAACTGAGACTGCTAGATTTTTGTTAGGTAATGGTATTGTATTCAGGGATATGGAACCAAGGCAGGTAGATGGAGTTAAGATAAAATCAGCCAAGATCTCATTGAATGCTGGAACAGGCTCAAGGGGCTGAATGGTCTTCTCCTGCTCCTATGTTTCCTGTGTTTCCCTGAATGCTGCTTGAACACATTCTCCTTCTTTTCAGTCTACTACAGTACTGGACGGGCAGGGCAGCATTTAGAAATGGGTAATCATGACAATACATCATGAATGGCCAGTCTTGCTGTCATCCACGTATATATATAATATATATAAATAAAAGCTCTGGTACCTTAAAAACACACTCCAATTCCTGAATGGACAAGGGAAGTTTAATTGTTTCACATACAGACTTCTGACTGGAACTCACTTCTAGGGGGGAGAAACAGCTGACCTCGCAGTTGTCCATTCTCCTTCGCTCTATTAAACATGTAAGGCACGACTTCCCTTGAGGTCCATTTATTTTACACTCAGTATGGCTGGAGATAGTCATGAGCCCTATAAGGCACCTCCAGACTCAAGGCAGATGCAAATGCTTTAGGGAAAGGTGTGCCTTGTGTGGGGTTGAATTGGGGTGAATCTTTCTCTATGGGGTGCACAGGGTAATGCCCCCTGCTTTATTAATGTGCATATAGTTTATCGCATTATGTTTAGAACCTTCTTATTTACACTTTAGCATTACATTTGTATGAATGTTATAGAGCTGTTAGGGTTGGAACAGTGTGTTCCCTTAGCTTTAAAACAGTGTATTCTCCACAGCACATCTGATTCACTAATGTCCTTTAGAGAAGGAAATCTGCTGTCCTTACCTGGTCTGGCCTATATGTGACTCCAGACCCACAGCAATGTGGTTGACTCCTAACTGCCCTCTGAAATGGCCTAACAAGCCACTCAGTTGTATCAAACCGCTACAAAAAAGTATAATAAGAAAGAAACCCGGCGGACCACCCAGCATTGACCTAGGCATCTGATTTGATTTGATTTGGACACAACAAAGACACACCCAGCCCTGTTGAACCTGAAAGGACCTCCTCACTAACATCTGGGGACTTGTGCTAAAATTGGGAGAGCTGTCCCACAGCCTGATATAGTCATACTCACAGAAACATACCTTTCAGCCAATGTCCCAGACTCCTCCATCACCATCCCTGGGTATGGCCTGTCCCACCGGCAGGACAGACCCACCAGGGGTGGCAGCACAGTGGTATACAGTCGTGAGTGAGTGGCCCTGGGAGTCTTCTACATTAACTCCAGACCACATGAAGTCTCATGGCATCCAGTCAAACATGGGCAAGGAAATCTCCTACTGATTACCACCTACTGCCCTCCCTCAGCTGATGAATCACTACTCCTCCACGTTGAACACCACTTGGAAGAAGTACTGAGGGTAGCAAGGACACAGAATGTACTCTGGGTGGGGGACTTCAATGTCCATCACCAACAGTGGCTCCGTAGCACTACTACTGACTGAGCTGGCTGAGTCCTGAAGGACATAGCTGCCAGGCTGGGCCTGTGATAGGTGGTGAGAGAACCAACACGAGGGATAAACCTACTTGACCTCATCTTCACCAATTTACATGTTACAGATGCATTTGTCCATAAGTGTGTTGGTAGGAATGATCACCGCACAGTCCTTATGGAGACGAAGTCTCATCTTCACACTGAGGACACCTTCTATCATGTTGTGTGGCAGTACAACTGCTAAATGGGATAGATTCAGAACAGATCTAGCAGCTCAACACTGGGCATCCGTGAGACGCTGTGGGCCATCAGCAGAAGCAGAATTGTATTCCACCACAATCTGTAACCTCATGGTCTGGCATATCCCTCATTCTACCATTACCAACAAGCCAGGTGATCAACCCTGGTTCAGTAAGGAGTGCAAAAGAGCATGCTAGGAGCAGCACCAGGCGTACCTAAAGGCGCTAACCTGGTGAAGCTACAACACAGGACTACATGCATGCTAAACTGCGGAAGCAGCATGCTATAGACAGGGCTAAGCGATCCTACAACTAATCGATCAGATCAAAGCTCTCCACTCCTGCCACATTCAGTTGTGGTGGACAATTAAGCAACTAACGGGAGGAGGAGGTGCCATGAATATCACCATCCTCAATGATGGGCATCCATGAGGCGCTGTGGGCCATCAGCAGCAGCAGCATTGTATTCCACCGCAATCTGTAAACTCATGGCCCGGCTAATCCCTCACTCTACCATTACCACCATGCCAGGGGACCAACCCTGGTTCAATAAGGAATGTAGAAGAGCATGCCAAGAGCAGCACCAGGCGTACCTAAAAATGAGGTGCCAAACTGGGGAAGCTGCAACACAGGACTACATGCATGCTAAAAAGCAGAAGCAGCATGGTATAGACAGGGCTAAGCGATCCCACAATCAACGGATCAGATCAAAGCACTGCAGTCCTGCCACATCTAGTCATGAATGGTGGTGGACCATTTAACAACGAATGGGAGGCGGAGGCTCCATGAATATCCCCATCCTCAATGATGGTGGAGCCCAGCACGTAAGTGCAAAATACAAGGCTGAAGCGTTTGCAACCATCTTCAGCCAGAAGTGGCGAGTGAATGATCCATATCGGCCTACACCCGAGGTCCCCACCATCACAGAAGCCAGTCTTCAGCCAATTCGATTCACTCCACGTGATATCAAGAAACGGCTGAGCGCACTGGATACAGCAAAGGCTATGGGCCCCGACAACATGCCGGCTATCGTGCTGAAGACTTGTGCTCCAGAACTAGCCGCAGCTCTAGCCAAGCTGTTCCAGTACAGCTACAACACTGGCATCTATCCGACAATGTGGAAAACTGCCCAGGTATCACCTGTCCACAAAAAGCAGGACAAATTCAATCCAGTGAATTACCGCCCCATCAGTCTACTCTCAATCATCAGCAAAGTGATGGAAGGTGTCATCAACAGTGCTATCAAGCGGCACTTACTCACCAATAACCTGCTCACTGATGCCCAGTTTGGGTTCCGCCAAGACCACTCGGCTCCCAAACTCATTACAGCCTTGGTCCAAACATGGACAAAGGAGCTGAATTCCAGAGGTGAGGTGAGAGTGACTGCCCTTGACATCAAGGCAGCATTTGATCGAGTGTGGCATCAAGGAGCCCTAGTAAAATGGAAGTAAATGGGAATCAAGGGTAAAACTCTCCACTGGCTGGAGTCATACCTAGCACAAAGGAAGATGGTTGTGGTGGTTGAAGGTCAATCATCACAGCCCCAGGACATCGCTGCAGAAGTTCCTCAGGGCAGTGTCCTAGGCCCAACTATCTTCAGCTGCTTCATCAATGACCTTCCTCCAACATAAGGTCAGAAATGGTGATGTTCACTGATGACTGCACAGTGTTCAGCGCCATTCATAACTCCTCAGATAATGAAGCAGTCCATGCCCGCATGCAACAAGACCTGGACGACGTTCAGGCATGGGCTGATAAGTGGCAGGTAACATTTGCGTCACAGAAGTGCCAGGCAATGACTATCTCCAACAAGCAAGAGTCTAACCACCGCCTATTGACATTCAACGGCATTACCATCGCCGAATCCCCCACCATCAACATCAGGGGTCACCATTGACCAGAAACTTAACTGGACCAGCCACATAAATACTGCGGCAACAATAACAGGTCAGAGACTAGGTATTCTGTGGCGAGTGTCTCACCTCCTGACTCCCTAAAGCCTTTCCACCATCTACAAGGCACAAATAAGGAGTGTGATGGAATACTCTCCACTTGCCTGGATGAGTGCTGCTCCAACAACACTCAAGAAGCTCGACACCATCCAGGACAAAGCAGCCCGTTTGATTGGCATTCCATTCACCATCTTAAACATTCACTCCCTCCACCACCGGCGTAACGTGGCTGCAGTGTGTACCATCTACAAGATGTACTGCAGCAACTCGCCAAGGCTTGTTCGGCAGCACCCCCCAAACCCAAGACCTCATTCACCTAGAAGGACAAGGGCAGCAGGCGCATGGGAACACCACCACCTCCAAGCTCCCCTCCAAGTCACACACCATCCTGACTTAGAAGTATATCGCAGATCCTTCATCGTCGCTGGGTCAAAACCCTGGAACTCCCCACCTAACAGCACTGTGGGAGTACCTTCACCACACGGACTGCAGCGGTTCAAGAAGGCGGCTCACCACCACCTTCTCAAGGGCAACTAGGGATGGGCAATAAATGCTGGCCTTGCCAGCGATGCCCAGATCACATAAGCGAATTTTTAAAAAATGCAGCTACAATACTGCCACCTACCCAACAATCTGGAAAAATCCCCTAAGTATGTCCTGTACACAAAAAGCAGGAGAAATCCAATCTGGCCAATTACCGCCCCATCAGTCTACTCTCAATCATCAGCAAAGTGATGGAAGGGGTTGTCGACAGTGCTATCAAGTGGCACTTAAAGAAAGAAAAAGAAAGAATTGCATTTATATAGCACCTTTCACGACCACCAGACATCTCAAAGCGCTTTACAGCCAATGAATTACTGTCACTGTTGTAACCTGTTGAAACTTACTCACCAATAACATGCTCACTGATGCTCAGTTTGGGATCCACCGGGACCACTCGGCTCCAGACCTCATTACAGCCTTGGTCCAAGCATGGACAAAGGAGCTGAATTCCAGAGGTGAGGTGAGAGTGACTGCCCTTGACATCAGGGCAGCATTTGACCGAGTGTGGCACCAAGGAGCCCTAGTAAAATTGAAGTAAATGGGAATCAAGGGGAAAACTCTCCACTGGCTGGAGTCATACCTAGCAAAAAGGACGATGGTTGTGGTTGTTGGAGGTCAATCTTCTCAGCCCCAGTACATTGCTGCAGGAGTTCCTCAGGGCAGTGTCCTAGGCCCAACCATCTTCAGCTGCTTCATCAATGACCTTCTCTCCATCATAAGGTCAGAAGTGGGGATGTTCGCTGATGATTGAACAGTGTTCAGTTCCATTTGCAATTCCTCAGGTAATGAAGCAGTCCATGCCCGCATGCAGCAAGACCTGGACAACATCCAGGCTTGGGCTGGTAAGCAGTAAGTAACATTCGCGCCACAGAAGTGCCAGGCAATGACCATCTCTAACAAGAGAGAGTCTAACTACCTCCCCTTGACATTCAGTGGCATTACCATCATCAAATCCCCCACCATCAACATTCTAGGGGTCACCATTGACCAGAAACTTAACTGAACCAGCCACATAAATACTGTAGCTACAAAAGCAGGTCAGAGGCTAGGTATTCTGCGGCTAGTGTCTCACCTCCTGACTCCCCAAAGCCTTTCCACCACCTACAAGTCATGAGTCAGGCGTGTGATGGAATACTCTCCACTTGCTTGGATGAGGGCAAGAACAACATTCAAGAAGTTTGACACCATCCAGGATAAATCAGCCCGCTTGATCGTCAGTCCATCCACCATCTTAAACATTCACTCCCTCCACCACCGGCGTACCATGGCTGCAGTGTGTACCATCTACAAGATGCACTGCAGCAACTCGCCAATGCTTCTTTGACAGCACCTCCCAAAGGCGCAATCTCTACCACCGAGAAGGGCAAGGGCAGCAAGCGCATGGGAACACCATCACCTGCAAGTTCCCCTCCAAGTTACACACCATCCTGACTTCACCCACGACTGTGTGGCTGTTCATGGTTCCAACACCATCATCAAGTTTGCGGATGATACCACGGTAGTAGGCCAGATCACCAACAACGATGAGTCAGCCTACAGGGAGGAGGTCCAGCATCTCGTGAAGTGCTGCGCCGATAACAACCTGGCCCTTAACATCAAGAAAACCAAAGAAATCATTGTGGACTTCAGGAAGTCTAAAGGCGGAAGTCACACCCCCATTCACATCAATGGGGCTGTGGTGGAAAGGGTGGACAGCTTTAAGTTCCTCGGAGTCCACATCACGGAAGACCTCTCCTGGTCCCTCAATACCTCCTCTCTGGTGAAGAAGGCCCAGCAGCGCCTATATTTCCTAAGGAGGCTGAAGGGATGTAACCTGTCACCCCTGATCCTCTCTAACTTTTACCGCTAAACAATAGAGAGCATCCTGACGAACTGTATCACAGTATGGTATGGCAGCTGTAGCTACTATGACCAGAAAGCCCTGCAGCGGGTAGTCAAAACTGCCCAGCGCATTACCGGCACCCGGCTACCGACCATAGAGCACATATACCAGAAACGCTGTTTACGGAGGTCATGGACCATCATCAAAGACCCTACCCGCCCCAGCCACAGTCTGTTCGCCCGCCCCAGCCACAGTCTGTTCGCCCTCCTGCCATCTGGGAGACGCTAAAGATGCATTCGCACCCGAGCGGCCAGATTTAGGAACAGCTTCTTTCCCAGGGCTGTCATCCTACTGAACTCCACAAATAAACTCTAAAGCCTGCACATCTGCCAATGCACTTTATTATGGTTATGTTTATGTTAATGTATTACAAGCCAAATGTATGTTGAATGTTTAAATGTCTTATTCTAAATGTACACTCTCGGGAGCCGCAAGCCTACATTTCGTTGTACTGCACTTGTGCACTAACAATGACAATAAAGTTGATTATGATTATGATTATGATTATGATTATGATATCGCCGTTCCTTCCGTCGTTGCTGGGTCAAAATCTTGAAACTCCCTCCCTAACAGCACTGTGGGAGTACCTTCACCACATGGACTGCAGCAATTCAAGAAGGCGGTTCACCACCACCTACTCAAGGGCAATTAGGGATGGGCAATAAATGCTGGCTTTGCCAGCGACACCCACTTCCCGTGAACGAATATATAAAAAAACGTTTTTTAGATTGCTCTACCGTCCCACAGGAATGGAGGAGATGCTAATAAACTGCTTCCGGGTTAAATAGCTCTGGGGTTCAGGGCAGTGGCATTGTGAGAGTGAGGGTGGGATGTGCTGATCACACTATTACAGCTGGGACAGTCCCTTGCAGGGAAGGGTTACAAAAAACCCTCCCATACACATTTAGGTGGGAATTTACTGGTTCTGTGCACAAGAGCAAGTCTGTAGAACAATCTTTTTAAGTAGGCCTCCTGAGAGACAAGCCTTGACCCCGTCCCTCAAATATGCTGATGAGCTTCTGCACTGTCCCCTGTACCTGGGCTGAGGTTTATTTGGGAAGTGAATACTGATGTGTTTGTTGCAAATAAACCTTGTTCAGTCTTTTACAAAAATCTGTATCTGACTTGTGCCAATCGCTTTGCATCATCTGAAATTCGTGCCCTTTAGGTGGAGCTGGCCCTTCTCTAGATCTCCTGCCCTAGCACATGGCTTGCCACATGTTTACAGGGCTTAGATCACTGCACTGTTATCAGATTGTTCTGGCTGCCCTACCCTGTGTCGGATGGGTCGCTGATAGTGGTGGGCTCAATTTAGAACTACTGCCACGATCACCGTGCCTTGTCTGTGAGGGTGGGGACTAGATGCGGAAGGAGGTGCGTGCACACTCAGCACAGTTGTCTCTTGATTCCCTTGGGTTTAAAGGATCGGCTGGGAGCATCATATGTTGAAAAATCAGGCGGGGAGGATCCCACACTAAACATACAACAAGCCCCAATAAAAGTACCAATCACTATTTGAACCAAATTTATTCAGTAGTGTTGTTTTTAATGCAGTTAGTTACCAATACAGGGAACATTGCTATAACTCCACACTGTATTGCAAGAAAAGATCACTGTTCTTATCAGTCCCCCCTCCCCCCAAGTGTAGTCTTCAGGTGAAGTGGGGTTAGAGGTTGAGGGGATAAACGAACTGGGATGTGCCGAAGTAATACAGTCCCCATTTTAAAGTCTTAAATACTGTCCGTATTTGGACATAATACTTTGATTTTTGATTATTTATCGTTAAGTAGCAAAACTCATGACAATCTAGAAAGGAGAGTAATCAAGTAGGTTGCAGTATAAGAGTTTCTCTGCAGTGCAGGCTGAGGAGCTGGGAGATACAAAACTGAGTCAATACAGTGCCACCATTGGCGGGAGAGTGTAATTACAATGTGACATGTTTACATAGGCAGTTCCCACTATAAATGGGGACCTACGAATTTTAAAGTGTGACAATAATGTGACAACAGGAAGTAAGGCTTTGTAGATAGGAAGTGCTTGTAGACATAAGATTTTTAATATATAGATTCTAACCATGAAATTATACTTCAGTCAAGCCATTCAACGTGCACACAAAGAGCTGCAACGGGTTACGTTGCTTTTTTGATCTTAAGGAAATAAAGGGTAAAGGTCAAGGATAAATACAGAAATAAATTGAGAATCCCCAAAAAAGAGTAACTAATTGAACTCTTGACTCTTGACTCAGAGGTTGTGTGTTCAAGCCCCACCCTAGGATTGTATGCATAGGCTGAGCTTTTCTGCTTCTGCGCTCACCAGCCCTTGAGTTCCTGCCCATTAAAGTGATTGATTGGGTGGAAAGTTGAGAGCGCAGAGGTGGATGACCCCAGCCACAGTCTAGGCTGAGTGGGTGCCGCATGGTCGGAGATGCTGTCCTTTGAGCTCCCATCTGCCTGATCAGGTGGATGTAAGAGAGCCTGTCGCACTAGTTGACGTTGAGCAGGGAGACCTGGCCAAGATTTCTCCCTCAACGAATACCACAAAAAAAGACATGAATTAGCTGGCCATCTTTTGCTGTTTGTGGGATCCTGCCATGTTGTGAAGGTGGCTGCTGTATTCATCTAGGTAAAGCACTGATTCTGTGGACCTGAAGCACTTTGGGACCTGCTGAGAGATGTGCTTGGTGTAATGATATCAGCAAATAGTGATGGTATTTGCCTGTTTGATTATGATGCCTTACCAGCATAGTTGCCTGATTGATTACTTATGCCTGACCAGCAGAGGGCATGTGACAGAGACAAGCAGTTTAGTGTTAGTTTCGTTTTAGATGGATTTCTAGCATGGTGTCTCCTGTAAGGCTGTTAACCAGAGTTGAACAAACGTTAGATTAAAAGACATTCTCTTTCATAAATGTCTCGTCATTGAACCCACAAAGAAATCAATACATGGTGTCAGAAGTGATTGAAAGAGATGAAGAGGAAAAATCTGTAGTTAAATCAGCTCTCCACATATTAGCAAGCCAAAAGAGAACATCGTTACTTACCATTGGAGAATAGCTAACGAAGTGAAAAATGGTAGGATTACACCCACCGGCGAAGCTTCAGTTGACAGGTAATGTGGCTGAAAATTGGAGGAGGTTCAAACAACGTTTGGAGTTGTATTTAGCGGCAATCGGAGCTGACGAGAAAAGTGATAAAATGAAAGCGTCAGTGTTCTTACATGTCGTGGGTGATGAAGCGCTGGAGGTGTATAATAACTTCACATTCGCTGCTGATGGAGACAAAATGAAGCTAGATAAAATAATGGAACAGTTTGAGCCCAACTGCATACCTAAACGTAACGTGACGTTTGAGAGGCACAGATTTTTCACATGTGTACAGAAAACGGGTGAGACTATTGATCAGTATGTGACTGAACTGAGAAACCGAAGCAAAACATGTGAATTTGGGGGACTGACAGACTCGCTGATAAAAGACAGACTGGTGTGTGGTATTCCAGATAATGGTCTAAGGGAAAGACTGCTAAGAGAGCAAGATCTAGACCTGGGAAAAGCCATAGCACTGTGTAGGGCTACAGAGACTGTGAAGTTGCAGGCAAAGGAGCTGTTCAGTGACAATAGCTGCAACGTGGATGCAGTGAGAAAGAACGGACACAAACCGTTTAACAAAAAGAGCGCCAATGTGAAAAAAGAGGCGTGGCCAGCGAACGAAAATGAAAGGGACAATCGAAAGTCATGTAGTCGATGCGGTACACAGCATACACCAAGAAAGTGTCCAGCATATGGTAAAACATGCAATAGTTGCAACAAAAACAACCATTATGCCCGTTGCTGTAAGAACCAAGCGCAACAAAGCAAGGTCCATGCAGTAGATGAAAGCGGGATAGAGGAGTTCTATGTAGATGTTGTGTCGGAAAACAAAGAAGAAAAAAGAGACTGGATGTTGACACTAAAAGTGAATGACATACACATTCCATTTAAATTGGATACTGGAGCACAAGTTAATGTGATATCAGAGACTGATTTTAAGAAAATTAGACCCAGACCAAAGATACATGGAATAAAAGTGAAAGTGACAGAATACTCAGGTACTGATATACCAGTGAAAGGAAGATGCATTGTCAAAGTGACACACAAGGACAGAGAGCACACGCTAGCATTAATCGTGGTGCCAAAGGATGTGCAAGCCATACTAGGTTTTAAAGCCTGTGAGAGACTGAACCTGGTAAAGAGAGTCCTCGTTGTGGAAAGCGAAGGAGAGACAGTCTATGATGAACTCATGAAAGAGTACAACGACCTATTTCAGGGTCTAGGCTGCCTTCCAGGAGAACACACGATCAGAGTAGATAAAAGTATGCCAACGGTCATACATCCATGCAGAAAAGTTCCGTTTGCTCTTCAAAAGCAACTGAAGGCAGAGTTGGACAGGATGGAAAGCCTGAACATGATTCACAAGATAGATGAGCCAACTGAGTGGGTGAGTTCCCTCGTCGTTGTGGACAAAAAGAATGGAAAGCTCATAATTTGCCTGGATCCAAGAGATCTAAACAGAGCAATAAAGAAAGAGCACTTCAAGCTTCCTACACGTGAGGAAATCATGTCACAGTTTGCAAATGCAAAGTATTTCAGCAAGTTAGATGCATCATCAGGATTTTGGCAGATGAAATTGGACGAAGCAAGTTCAAGACTGTGCACGTTCAACAGTCCATTTGGCAGATACAGATTCCTAAGGTTACCATTTGGCATTGCCTCAGCTCCTGAAGTGTATCACAAAACTATCCATATGGTCTATGAGCACCTGGAGGGAGTTGATACATGAATGGATGACATCATAGTATGGGGAACCACGAGAACTGAGCATGACGAGAGACTGAAAAAAGTGCTGGAAGCAACAAGGAAAACAAACCTGAAGCTGAATAGAGAGAAATGCCAGCTCGGGGTGACAGAACTGGCATTCGTGGGAGATATCCTTAGCAGTGAGGACATCAGACCAGATCCCAGAAAGGTGTCTGCCATTGAGAATATGCCAAAGCCACAATGCAAAAAGGATGTGCAGAGGTTTAATGGAATGATCAATTACATGGGTAAATTCATATCCAATCTCCCAGAAAAGATGGCGCCACTGAGACGACTAACTGAAAAGAACATAGAATGGGAATGGAATCATGAGCATGAGAAGTCATGGAGCGATCTAAAGAAACTGCTCACAGAGGAACCAGTTCTGAGGTTTTATGACCCAGCGAGACCCATCAAGATATCATCACATGCATCACAGAGTGGGCTCGGTGCCTTTCTTCTGCAAAAATATGACTACTGGCAACCTATTGCATATGCATCACGCTCAACGACAGACGCGGAGATGCAATATGCTCAAATAGAAAAGGAGCTGCTCAGCATCACATACGCCTGTGAAAGATTTCACCAGTTTGTGGCAGGACAAGCAATCAGTGTAGAGACTGACCATAAGCCCTTGATTGCATTGTTCCAAAAGCCACTAAATAGCTGTCCGCTTAGAATACAAAGAATGATGATCAGGCTGCAACGCTATACACTGAATGTTGCGTACACACCGGGTAAACTGATGTATACAGCAGACACGTTGTCCAGAGCTGTAGACCCAAGTGAGCCCGCAAACACCACAATGGATGAAAAAGTGAACGCCTACGTGGACATGATCACAAGTGCACTGCCCATAGCAGATGCAAAAATGGAGCTCATAAAGACTGAGACAAACAAAGATGAAACAATGAGACGACTGAGGAAAAGCATCTTGGATGGATGGCCCAACATGAAGCAAGGCTGCTCACCTGACATAGCAGAGTACTGGAACTGCAGGGCGGAACTATCAATGGTCGAAGACATCATCTACAAAGGAAGTAAAATAGTAATCCCAAAGAGTCTGAGAAAAGAGATGCTAAAAAGGATCCATGGAGGACATCTGGGAATCGAAAAGTGTAAGAAAAGAGCACGAGAGGTGATGTACTGGCCACGAATCAACCAAGATGTGACAAATGAGGTGTCAAACTGCACAATATGCCTGAAATATCGAGCAAGCAATCCGGTAGAACCACTAAAGCCACACCCAGCGCCAGACAGACCTTACCAGAAGGTAGGCGCTGACCTATTCGTATGTCAAGGGAAGGACTATCTTGTAGTTACAGACTATTACTCCCTGTATCCAAAGGTTTGTAGACTGTACACCACCACTGCAGATGCTGTGATAAGATGTATGAAAGCCATATTCTCCAGACATGGCGTGGCAAGCGAGGTCTTCACAGACAACGGACCCCAGTTTTACAATGCAAGTTTCCGACACTTTGCCAAAGAGTGGGACTTTGTCCACACAACGTCAAGTCCTCACTTTCCACAGTCCAATGGACTAGTGGAAAAATCGGTCCAGACAGTGAAAAAACTGATGTACAAGGCAAAAGACAGTGGAACTGACTTCTACCAGAGCATGCTTGTATACCGCACAACGCCGCTCGAGTGTGGTATGTCACCAGCCCAACTCCTTTTGGGACGTCTGCTAAGGTCAAACCTACCCATCCCGGAGAACCTCCTGAAAACAAAAGAGGGGGATGTAGTGTATGTAACCTGTACCACCTTAAGAGACTACCTTAAGGTGATGAAGTACTTTCTGATGGCTCCTGTATATTGTAGTACCGGTGGTGACCACACCGGTATATAAACCCTGTGGAGCAGTTTGTATTTCAGTTCAGCCCTGACCCTCAATTACTAAAGACCTGTTTAAGTATTCTGTTGTCTGTGTCCAGTTATTCAGCATAACTACATTTGGAAAACACAGACTCAACAGGGGAGAAAGTGAGGAAGTTCAAAGAACAACAGAAAGAAAAGCAAAAGTACTACTATGACAGAGGAACACAAAACCTACCTGAACTCCACACTGGTGACCAAGTAAGGTTCAAAGACAAAACAAACATATGGACTCAGAAGGGAACTGTCCTGAGTGAAGTTCAACCAAGATCATACACCATTCAGACAGATGAGGGTGCTGTTCTGTGAAGAAATCGTCGAGATCTTCTCAAGGGACCAGCCACAGCAAGTCAAAAGACTGATACTGTTGAACAACCTGATCACACAGCAGGTCAAAAGACTGATACTGTTGAACAACCTAATCACACAGCTGAGAAAACATCATCTGAGGCAACAACTCAGATTCAAGGACAATCAATCAGAAAATCCTCAAGACACATGAAGCCTCCTGAGAGACTCATTGAGCAAATTTAAGGACTATTGTTATAGAAGGAAGTAATGTTATCTTATTCTTTCTTCAAGTTCTAGTGTATTTACATATTTCATGTGAACACACAAAGCAAAGTTAAAAAACCTTGATCATGATAATGATAATGTAAGTTCATTAAGTGTTACAGTTAAAATGCAGATTAATACAAAGAAAACATGTTGTTAGTTAAAAGTAAAATACTTTTGTTTTAAGAAAGGGAGATGTAATGATATCAGCAAATAGTGATGGTATTTGCCTGTTTGATTATGATGCCTTACCAGCATAGCTGCCTGATTGATTACTTATGCCTGACCAGCAGAGGGCATGTGACAGAGACAAGCAGTTTAGTGTTAGTTTCGTTTTAGATGGATTTCTAGCATGGTGTCTCCTGTAAGGCTGTTAACCAGAGTTGAACAAACGTTAGATTAAAAGACATTCTCTTTCATAAATGTCTCGTCATTGAACCCACAAAGAAATCAATACACTCGGGACCTACATAGACCCAAGTTCTTTCTTTTTTTCGTAAATTGCAAAATGAAAGTGAAGTGAGGTGCAACGAATTTGTTGGCACTTGAGAGGATGTTGGCAAATGAAGAGAATTTAAACTTATATACTGTGACTTCTAAAACACCTTTGACAAGATCCTGTACAAAATTGTAGTGAAGTTGAAAGCTCAAGAAATCAATGCCAAGACAAAATTTGTCTTGAAAATAGAAAGCAGAAGATAATCCTGAGCAACAATAATTTGAGCTGCTACAGCAATGTTTAGAGGAGTTCCGTGGGGATTAGTCCTGAGTTCCCATCTCTTCAATTTGTTGACAACACCAACAAGTAGTGTGCCTACACTCACTGATTATACTAAATCGTGTAGGATGTATCTAGGATTAGGAATGTCATTCAAACTAATTTACAGAGAACTGAAGCAAATCATTCATGAAATATGAATCAAAGTAAGATAATGCAATTAGGTGCTAAACATGTAAACCTGTTCAGTGAGGAGTGTAATCATTCAGACAGCCAGGCAAGAGAAAGACTTGGGCGAGTCTGGTGCCCTGTCATTGTGGGAACGGTAGCATAGTGGTAATGTTACTGGGCTAGTAATCCAGAGGCTGGGACTAATGATCCAGAAATTTAAGTTTGAATCCCACCATGGCAGCTGGGGAATTTAAATTCAGTTAATTAAATAAATCTGGAATAAAATGTTAGTATCAGTAATGGTAACCATGAAACTATCAAACTGAACCAGATAAAAACATATCTGGTTCATTAATGTCCTTTAGGGAAGGAAATCTGTCATCCTTACCTGGTCTGGCCTATATGTGACTCCAGACCCACCGCAATGTGGTTGACTCTTAACTGCCCCTCTGAAATGGCCGAGCAAGCCACTCAGTTGTAACAATACTGCTACGAAACATGTAAACCAGATGGACGACCTTGGCACTGGCTATGGACATGGCACTGGCACACACAGCCCAGTTGACCCTGCAAAGTCCTCCTTGCCAAAATTGGGAGAGCTGTCCCATAGACTAGTCAAGCAACAGCCTGACATACAAAAGCAAAGTACTGGAAATCTGAAATAAAAACAGAAAATGCTGGAAATACTCAGCAGGTCAGGCAGCATCTGTGGAGAGAAAAACAGAGTCATCGACCTGAAATGTTAATTCTGTTTCTCTCTCCAGCCTGACGTAGTCATACTCACAGAATCATACCTTTCAGCCAATGTCCCAAACTCCTCCATCACCATCCCTGGGTATATCCTGACCCACCGGCAGGACAGACCCACCAGGGGTGGTGGCACAGTGGTATACAGTCGGGAAGGTGTGGCCCTGGGGAGTGCTCAACATTGAGTCTCATGGCTTCAGGTCAAGTGTGGGCAAGGAAACCTCTTGCTGATTACCACCTACCACCCTCCCTCAGCTGATGAATCAGTACTCCTCCATGTTGAACACCATTTGGAAGAAGCACTGAGAGTAGCAAGGGCACAGAATGTCAATAAGGAGTGAAGATGAGCATGCCAGGAGCAGCACCAAGCGTACCTAAAAAGGAGGTGCCAACCTGGGGAAGCTGCAACACAGGACTACATGCATGCTGAAAAGCGGAAGGAGCATGCTACAGACAGGGCTAAGCGATCCCATAATCAATGGATCAGATCAAAGCTCTGCAGTCCAGTTACATCCAGTCATAAATGGTGGTGGACCATTTAACAACTAATGGAAGGCGGAGGCTCCATGAATATCCCCATCCTCAATGATGGTGGAGCCCAGCACGTGAGTGCAAAATACAAGGCTGAAGCGTTTGCAACCATCTTCAGCCAGAAGTGCCGAGTGGATGATCCATATCAGCCTGCTCCTGAGGTCCCCACCATCACAGAAGCCAGTCTTCAGCCAATTCGATTCACTCCACGTGATATAAAGAAACAGCTGAGTGCATTGGATACGGTAAAGGCTATGGGCCCCGACAACATCCCAGCTATCGTGCTGAAGACATGTGCTCAGAACTAGACGCGCCTCTAGCCAAGCTGTTCCAGTACAGCTACAACATTGGGATCTATCCGACAATGTGGAAAACTGCCCAGGTATGTCCGGTCCACAAAAAGCAGGAGAAATCCAAGCTGGCCAATTACCGCCCTATCTGTCTACTCTCAATCATCAGCAAAGTGATGGAAGGAGTCATCGACAGTACTATCAAGGGGCACTTACTCACCAATAACCTGCTCACTGATGCCCAGTTTGGGTTCCACCCAAGACCACTCAGCTCCTTAACAGCCTTGGTCTAAACATGGACAAAAGAGCTGAATTCCAGAGGTGAGGTGAGGGTGACAGCCCTGGACATCAAGGCAGCATTTGACCAAGTGTGGCATCAAGGAGCCCTAGTAAAACTGAATTCAATGGGAATCAGGTGGAAAACGCTCCACTGGCTGGAGTCATACCTTGCACAAAGGAAGATGGTTGTGGTGGTTGAAGGTCAATCATCACAGCCCCAAGACATCACTGGAGGAGTTCCTCAGAGCAGTGTCCTAGGCCCAACCATCTTCAGCTGCTTCATCAATGACCTTCCCTCCAACATAAGGTCAGAAATGGGGATGTTCACTGATGACTGCACAGTGCTCAGCGCCATTCGCAACTCCTCAGATAATGAAGCAGTCCATGCCCGCATGCAACAAGACCTGGATGACCTTCAGGCTTGGGCTGATAAGTGGCAGGTAACATTTGCGCCACAGAAGTGCCAGGCAATGACTATCACCAACAAGCGATAGTCTAACCACCGCCCCTTGACATTCAACGGCATTACCATCGCCAAATCCCCCACCATCAACAACCTGGGGGTCACCATTGACCAGAAACTTAACTGGACCATCAACATAAATACTGTGGCAACAAGAGCAGGTCAGAGGCTGGGTATTCTATGGCGAGTGGCTAGTCAGACTGGATGCCGGGAGGATGTTTCCCCTAGCTGGGGGGTCTAGAATGAGGGGTCACAGTCTCAGGATAAGGGGTAGGACATTTAGGGCTGAGATGAGGAGAAATTTCTTCACTCAGAGGGTGGTGAACCTATGGAATCCTCTACCACAGAAGGCTGTGGAGGCCAAGTCACTGAATATATTTAAGAAGGAGATAGATAGATTTCTAGACACAAATGGCATCAGGGGGTATCGGGAGAGAGCGGGAATATGGTATTGAGATAGAGGATCAGCCATGATCATATTGAATGGCGGAGCAGGCCCGAAGGGCTGAATGGCCTACTCCTGTTCCTATTTTTCTATGTTTCTACCTCCTGACTCCCCAAACCTTTCCACCATCTACAAGGCACAAGTAAGGAGTGCGATGGAATACTCTCCACTTGCCTGGATGAGTGCAGCTCCAACAACACTTAAGAAGCTCGACACCATCCAGGACAAAGCAGCCCACTTGATTGGCACCCCATCCACCACCTTAAACATTCACTCCCTCCACCACCGGCATAACGTGGCTGCAGTGTGTACCATCTACAAGATGCACTGCAGCAACTCGCCAAGGCTTCTTTGGCAGCACCTCCCAAACCCGCGACCTCTTCCACCTAGAAGGACAAGGGCAGCAGGCGCATGGGAACACCACCACCTCCAAGTTCCCCTCCAAGTCACACACCATCCTGACTTAGAAGTGTATCGCCGTTCCTTCATTGTCACTGGGTCAAAATCCTGGAACTCCCTTCCTAAGAGCACTGTGGAAGTACCTTCACCACATGGACTGCAGCGGTTCAAGAAGGCGGCTCACCACCACCTTCTCAAGGGCAACTAGGGATGGGCAATAAATGCTGGCCTTGCCAGCGATGCCCACATCCCATAAATGAATTAAACAAAACTTGGAATTTGCTTCATCCAATATCAATTGCCTGTTATCAGAGGATGTTACCAGGGCATGTTTTGCATTCGCAAAGTTTGCAATACAAACTAATTGATCCAAGGTGCAAAGTGTGATGCATTTAAGGGGAAGCTAGATAAGTACATGAGGGAGTAAGTAACAGAAGGCTATATTGATGGGGTTGGATGAAGTAGGTGGGAGGAGGCTCGTGTGGAGCATAAACACTGCCATGGACCAGCTGGGCCGAATCGCCTGTTTCTGTGCTGTAAATTCTATCTAAAAATGTCCTTACAAGCTGGAACTCTGTGATGTTCCTTTTAATAACCTTTATTGTGACTACCCATTTCACAAGTTTCTCACAAGTACTTGGGGCTAAATTTACTGCATTTTTGGCAACACTACAAATTGCATCTTGTGATAAATTAGTGCCTTTCATATATCCCATTTAAATTAAGATTGTAGTGTTGAGATACCGCGGCAAACGTGGGAGTCGAGACAGAGCTATTGAAAACACAACTGCTTTATTCTGACCACATGGCAAACAGGAACTAGAAAAGCCCGCACATCCACTTAAATACTTCCCAGACAGGAAGTGCTCCCGGCAGCCTGTCCCTGCGGGAAACAAGTTGCTGGAGGAAAGGGCCCCCGGCTGGGGGCTTCTGCTTAGACTGTCTGTGCCGCCGTGAGCGGATTATGTCCAGTGGTGGCGTGTCGCCACAGAGCTCCCAGAATCCGCTTAGGAGGAGTGGACGAGTCGTGACGGTGGTCTAATGGTTCTGCCGCAGCGGCTCTGAGTGGTCGCCGGTCTGGCTGGTTGGGTCGGGCGGTTCGCCGCCGGCTGTGCTGGCTTGCCGGGGGGGGCGGCCTCTGGCTGGAGGCTGGGCCACGGGGACCTGTTCCCCTGGTTCTGTGTGTGCTGGTTTGAGCCGGTCGATGGAGACTGTCTCGACCCTGTCGCCGAGTCGCAGCTTGAATACCTTGTCCCCGGTTTGTAGTACCTCGTACGGACCGTCGTATGGGGGTCGCAGGGGCCCGCGGTGCGCGTCGTGTCGCACGAAGACGAAGCGCGCCTGCTGTAAATTTGGCGGGACGTGAGGTGCGAGTTCGCCGTGTCGGTTGACCGGAAGTGGGGCGAACTGCTGAGCGGAAGAGAAAGAGTCGAGCCGCTGCTGTTCGGCCGACCAAGGCTTGGTAGGCTCCGGAAGGAATTCGCCTGGGACGCGCAGCGGTTGTCCGTAGACTAACTCCGCTGCCGAGGACTGGAGGTCTTCCTTGACCGCGGTGCGTAGGCCGAGTAGCACCCACGGTAGGCGGTCAGTCCAGGTACTGTCCTGCAGGCCGGCGCGGAGTGAGGCCTTGAGTGACCTGTGGAAGCGTTCACAAAGTCCGTTGGCCTGCGGGTGGTACGCCGTGGTGCGGTGGAGCGTCACCCCGAGGTTGCGTGCTGTGGCCGTCCAGAGTTCGGAGGTGAACTGGGCGCCTCTGTCGGAGGTTATGTCGGCCGGTACGCCGAACCTCGCAACCCAGGTGTTAACGAACGCCCTGGCGATGTCGGCTGTGGTGGTGGAGGTCAGCGGCACTGCCTCAGGCCAGCGTGTGTAGCGGTCGACCATCGTGAGGAGATAAGTTTGGCCTTGCGATGGCGGCAGGGGACCGACGATGTCGACGTGTACATGGTCGAAGCGGCGGCTGCGTACCTCGAAGTCTCCCAGGGGTGCTTTGGTGTGCAGCTGTACCTTAGCCCGTTGGCAGGCGAGGCAGGAGGTGGCCCAAGTCCGAACATCTCTGCTAAGGCCGCGCCAGACGAAGCGCTTGGAGAGGAGTTTGACGGATGCGCGGGAACCCGGGTGAGAGAGCCCGTGGAGCGCGTCGCAGACGCGGCGGCGCCAGGTCTCAGGGACGACCGGCCTGGGTTGGCCGAGTGAGACGTCGCATGTGACTGCCGTGGCTTCGGGCCCGTGCGCGACCTTGGCGAGGCATAGCCCTGGCAGGCTGGTAGCCGCCGAGAGGAGGTCTGGGTCCGTGAGCTGGGCCGCTGCTAGTTGTGCGTAGTCGACCGCGAGGTGATTCGCACAGACGGCGGGACGGGAAAGGCAGTCGGCGACCACGTTGTCTCTACCGGAGACGTGCTGAATGTTCGTAGTAAACTCGGAGACGGCCGCGAGCTGGCGTTGCTGCCTAGCGGACCAGGGTTCGGTGTGCTTGGCCATCGCGTATGTGAGTGGCTTGTGGTCCACATACGCGGTGAAGGGGCGGCCTTCCAGGAGGAACCTGAAATGGCGGACCGACAGGTGGAGTGCGAGAAGCTCGCGGTCGAAAGTGGAGTATTTGACCTCCGGGGGGCGCAGTTGGCGGCTGTAGAAGGCAAGTGGCTGCCACGTGCCATTGACCCACTGCTCGAACACGGCCCCAACCGCGTGGTCGGAGGCGTCGGTGGTGAGCGCGACCCGGGCATCGGCCCTCGGGTGCGCGAGCAGAGTGGCGTCGGCGAGCGCGTTTTTGGTGGCGTCAAAGGCGGCTGCCGTGTCAGTGGTCCAGGCTACGTCCATCTTGCCGGATTTTCCTTGGAGGGAGTCGTATAGGGGCTTCATAAGGGCTGCGGCTCTGGGGATGAACCTGTTGTAGAAGTTCACCATCCCGAGGAACTCCTGGAGGCCCTTGATGGTTGTGGGGTGGGGGAATTGCTGGACGGCCTGCACCTTGTTGGGCAGGGGGACGGCCCCAGCAGGGGTGATGTGGTGACCGAGAAAATCGATCTCGGTTAGGCCGAATTGGCACTTCGCCGGGCTGAGGATGAGCCCGTGTTGGGCTAGGCGCCCGAACAGGATGTGAAGGTGTTCGAGGTGTTCCTGTTTGGAGGAGCTGGCCACGAGAATGTCGTCTAGATAGACGAATAGGAAGTTCAGGTCCCGGAGGACTGAGTCCATAAGGCGCTGGAAAGCCTGTGCTGCATTCTTGAGGCCGAAGGGCATCCTCAGGAACTCGAACAGGCCGAATGGGGTGATGACGGCCGTTTTGGGGATGTCCGCGGGGTGTACGGGGACTTGGTGGTAACCGCGCACCAGGTCGACTTTGGAAAAGACGGTTCGTCCGGCCAGTCGGGCCGAGAAGTCCTGGATGTGTGGCACCGGGTACCGATCGGGGGTGGTGGCGTCGTTGAGGCGGCGGTAGTCCCCGCAAGGGCACCAGCCTCCGCCGGGCTTGGGGGCGATGTGGAGGGGCGAGGCCCAAGGGCTGCTGGAGCGGCGGATGATGCCGAGTTGTTCCATGTGGGTAAACTCGGCCCGCGCGATTTCCAGCTTGGCCGGGTTGAGTCTGCGGGCGTGGGCAGAAACTGGGGGGCCGGTGGTGGGGATATAGTGTGCCACACCGTGCTTGGCGGCTTTGGCCGAAAAGGTCGGGTTAGTGAGGGCGGGAAACTCAGCTAGGAGTGCCGAATAGTCGTCCGTGGCTCTGGCGAGGCAGTAGGTCGTCGGGCCGGCCGAACGGGCCGGGGTAAAGGCGCCGGGGATGGGGGCCATAGTGTTGATGTCGACGAGGCGGTGCCTCGGAATGTCGACAAGGCGGCCGTGGGCGTGTAGGAAGTCGGCGCCGATGAGTGGGCAGAGGACCTTGGCTGTCAGGAACTCCCAGCGGTAGCGGCGGCCCGCGAGGTCGAGCGTGACCATGCGGGTGCCATATGTGCGGATTTCAGAGCCGTTGGCTGCAGCCAGTGTGATACCCCGTGTGCCGCGTTGGATCTCGAGGGCGGAGGCGGGGGTGATGCTGTGCTGGGCCCCTGTGTCGCACAGAAATCGGCGGTTGGTTCTGTCGTCAGTGACGTACAGTAGGGGCTCCTTCTGCCCCGCGGCCATCGCGGGGGCCGGTGCGGGGGGGGGTTTGAAGGAACACGGTGGCGTGCAGCGTTGAGCCCTAGCGCCAAAACGGGTGTGGTAGTAGCAGTGACCCGGAGTGGTAGGGCGGTCGGGCCTAGCGGCCCGGGAAGACCGCGTGGTCGTTGCCGTGAGGTCGGGCGTGACGTCGCGAGCGGCCTGTGCAGAGAGCAGCCGGTCAGCCTTTTCGGCTATCTCATTCAGGTCCGTGGAGTCAGACTCCACAAGGAGCGGGCGGATGCTGGCGGGGAGCTGCCGAATGAAAAGCGTGCGAAAAATGGCGCCGGGATTTTTGTCGTCTGAGAGGGACAGCATGTGGGAAAGCAGGTCTGATGGTGAAGCGTCACCAAGGCCGGGGAGGTCCAGGAGTTGGCAGTGGCGCTGGTAAGAGGACGTTTGAAATTTTTTAAGTAGCGCAGCCTTCAGATGCTCGTACTTGCCCTCCGTTGGTGGATTCTGCAGCGCTGCCCAAACCTTGGGGACTGTAGCGTAGGTGAGCGAGGCGACGAGGTAGTCGTACTTCGTGGCGTCGACTGTAATGCCTTTCAGCCGGAATCTGGACTCAGCTTGAACGAACCAGGCTTCGGCGAGGTTCTCCCAAAAGTCAGGTAATTTAACCGTGACTACGTTTGTATCCGCCATGTTAGCTTAGGATTCGTCCTGAGCGTCGGGGTCACCAGTGTTGAGATACCGCGGCAAACATGGGAGTCGAGACAGAGCTATTGAAAACACAGCTGCTTTATTCTGACCACATGGCAAACAGGAACTAGAAAAGCCCGCACATCCACTTAAATACTTCCCAGACAGGAAGTGCTCCCGGCAGCCTGTCCCTGCGGGAAACAAGTTGCTGGAGGAAAGGGCCCCCGGCTGGGGGCTTCTGCTTAGACTGTCTGTGCCGCCGTGAGCGGATTATGTCCAGTGGTGGCGTGTCGCCACAGTAGTATCTCTCAAGTCTTCTCAGTGTCACATCCAGTGCCAGACTCTCTCCTTCCCCAAAGTTGAAATGATTATAACTAGCTCGTGCTTCTTCAGATATAAGTACTTGGCCAGAACTTCGGGTCCCCACGGGTGAGTACGCGCTGGGTACTCACGCATAGGCCCAACGAAAGTGCCGGTTTCGTGCATGCACTGCGCATGTGCGGGAAACCGGAACTTCCGTTCCCTTAAAGGAAGGGGTTCAAAGGTCGAACGCGTGCATCAGAGAGGCAGCGCGTTCGCCTGGAACTTCTGGTTTTTTTGCAGCTTTCTCCGGGAGGGTAAGTCTCCAGCAGTTACACTTTTAAAAAGCAGTCGCAAGGCCTGCTTTTAACAAGGTAAGTGGTGAATTAAGTAAAATTAAAACATTTTTTCCAAAGGTTTATTATTTTTAAATACTTTAAAGAAAGGTAAGTTTATTTTTAGCCCTGTTAGGCACTGTAATTGAATTTTTTCAAAAATTTAAATTATTGTTTAAAATAGTTATTTTATGTAATTTATAGTTATTTTAAAAATGTGATTTTTAAAAATTTATTTGAAGTTTTAGTTATGTTTTGGGGTTGAATTGTATTCATAGTTTTGACAGGTCTTCCTGTCAAATTTATGAATGGGCATTCCCTGCTCCGATTGGCTCCCCATGGCCCACGTGATCCCAGGGGATGTTTCGAACTAACTGCGCCCCTGGGATACGCAAGCACTGCGCGCCAGCAGTTGGAGCAGGCCCAGGATCGGAATCCCACGCGGGCCCACAGCACAACGGCCGACGCGCTAGGTAAGTGCAGGTCGGAGGCTTGTACCCGCGGGAAGCCTCCAACCCGAATTTCTGGGCCATTATGTAGGAACCTGGATGCATCATATGCTCCAATGCCTCCTAGAAACACTTTAAACTGTTGCTTGACCTTTTATCATTTCCTGCGAGATTTTCAGCCATCCAAAGGCTAAGTGAATGTCACAATCTCTCCATTTGACTTTGCTTTTCCTGCACAAGGCTTTTACAAAAAAAACTTTATGATTCTTTCCTTTCTCATTTCCTCTTCTTTCAGCCACTTCTGACATCCTGTAAAATTCTTATTTTGAACTTGGTTTAGCGATCATTGCTATCAAAGACTGAATAAACAAGGAATTACTTTATTAAGATTCACAATAATTTTACATTCAGCAGCTCAACCTTTGCCAATGAATTCCAACTTCATTAGACGTCCAGCTAGTGCAGTCTGAATCTAACCACCTACCTAATTTGATGCACTGTCAGATACTGTTAATTGAATGTCTCTAAGTTACACAGTCAAAACTGACACTTTCTGCGGTAAATATGAGTCACAGATGATCAAACTCCATCAATACAGGAACCACCGACTAATGGGACTTCTGGAAATGGACATAGACTAGACAGACTGATACAATCTTGTTATCCCACTTGTTGATATCTTGTCGCATGGCTGGTACACGAGCACAAAATCAAAACATCTCATACAATCAACTACTGCTCTTTCTGTTTGTATTCTGCTCATTTTCTCCCTTTACTCATTTTTTATTATCGTGGTGTTTCTCTCTGTCTCTATTCATCTTTGACTCCTTTCCTCACTCCCTCACTGATTAAGTCTACTTTTGTCTCCCAATCTGGTATTGTCACTGTTTGTAGGTGCATAGATGTAGAAACAGCTTTATGATTAAAGGAATACATTGCGCTCTGTATAAATGCAAACTGAAGCAGGGAAATGTCTAAAATGGCTGTTTGTCTCTCGTATACCAGGATTAAAATGGCTGAGACTTTCGACTTCCAAACAGTATTAATGTGTCAATTAAGATGGTGGATTATCCAGACTGGAAATGGGATTGTCAGAGGAAACGTTAACTTTAACTCTGTGGTTTATAGTTTCTAAGGTCTCTCTGGTGTAGCGGGGACTGTTGGTAAACCAGTTAACTGTAGTGTAATTAGTGGGATTGATTTAATTTAAATTCAATTAATTAAAGGGTAAGTCATGGCAGGACAGCCCGGCCCCGTGGTATGCTCCTCCTGCGCTATGTGGGAACTCAGGGACACTTCCTGTGTCCCTGACAACTACATGTGCAGGAAGTGCATCCAGCTGCAGCTACTGACAGACCGCATTGCAGCACTGGAGCTGCGATTGGATGCATACTGGAGCGTTCGCGATGCTCAGGACATCGTGAATATCACGTTTACGGAGTTGGACACACCGCAGGTAGAGGTTGGACAGGAAGAAAGGGAAAGGGTGACCAACAGGCAGAGTACTAGGCGCAGGCAGGTAGTGCAGGGGTCCCCTGTGGCCATCCCCCTCTCCAACAGATACACCACTTTGAGTACTGTTGGGGGGGATGGCTTATCAGAGGAAGGCAGCAGCAGCCAACTTCCTGGCACCAGGTGTGGCTCTGCTGCACAGAATGGGAGGAAAAAGAGGGGTAGAGCTATAGTAATAGGGGATTCTATTGTAAGGGGAATAGATAGGCATTTCTGTGGCCACAAACGAGACTCCAGGATGGTATGTTGCCTCCCTGGTGCAAGGGTCAAGGATGTCTCCAAGCGGCTGCAGAACATCTTGGAAGGGGAGGGTAAACAGCCAGTTGTCGTGGTGCATATAGGCACCAACGATATAGGTAAAAAGCGGGATGAGGTCCTAAAAGCGGAATATAGGGAGTTAGGAGATAAATTAAAAAACAGGACCTCAAAGGTAGTAATCTCAGGATTGCTACCAGTGCCACGTGCAAGTCAGAGTAGAAATAGAAGGATACTTCAGATGAATACGTGGCTAGAGGAATGGTGCCAGGGGGAGGGATTCAAGTTCCTGGGACATTGGAACCGGTTCTGGGGGAGGTGGGACCAGTTCAAACCGGACGGTCTGCATCTGGGCAGGGCTGGAACCGATGTCCTAGGGGGAGTGTTTGCTAGTGCTGTGGGGGAGGGTTTAAACTAAAATGGCAGGGGGTTGGGAACCTGAGCAGGGAGACAGAGGAAAGGGAAACAAGGATAAAAGCAAAAGATAGGAAGGAGAAAAACAAAAGTGGTAGTCAGAGAAATCAACGGTTTAAATCAAACGTGGCCACAGTAAATAATAATTCTAATAGTTCTAAGAGCATTAAAAAAACAAGCCTGAAGGCTTTGTGTCTTAATGCGAGGAGCATTTGTAATAAGGTGGATGAATTGGCTGCGCAAATAGAGGTAACTGAATATGATTTGGTTGGGATTACAGAAACGTGGCTCAAGGATGGCCAAGACTGGGAACTCAACATCCAGGGGTATTCGATATTCAGGAAAGATAGGCAAAAAGGAAAGGGAGGTGGGGTAGCATTACTGGTTAAAGAAGGGTTTAACACAATTGTAATGAAGGATATTAGCTCTGATGATGTGGAATCTGCATGGGTAGAATTGAGAAATACTAAGGGGAAAAAAAAGTTAGTGGGGGTGGTATATAGACCTCCAAACAGTAAGGTGGAGATTGGGGATGGCATTAAAAGGGAAATTAAAGAAGCGTGCAATAAGGGCACAGGAGTCATCATGGGTGACTTTAATCTACATATAGATTGGGCCAACCAAATTAATAACAATACTATGGAGGAGGAATTCCCAGAGTGTTTACGGGATGGTTTCCTGGACCAATATGTCGAGGAACCAACCAGAGATCAGGCCATCTTAGACTGGGTATTATGTAACGAGAAAGGATTAATTAGCAATCTTGTTGTATGAGGCCCGTTGGGCCGGAGCGATCATAATATGATCGAATTCTTCATTAAGATGGAGAATGAAGTAGTTGACTCAGAGACTAGGGTCCTCAATTTAAATAAAGGAAACTACGATGGTCTGAGGAGCGAGTTGGGTAGGATTGATTGGGGAATGGCACTCAAAGGGTTGACGGTGGATAGGCAATGGCAAACAATCAAAGACCGAATGGATAAGCTACAGAATTTGTTCATCCCAGTTTGGCATAAAAATAAAACAAAAAAGGTGACTCAACCGTGGCTAACAAGGGAAATTAGGGATAGCATAAGATCCAAGGAGAGGTCATATAAATTGGCCAGAAAAAGCAATAATCCTGAGGATTGGGAGCAGTTTAGGATTCAACAAAGGAGGACAAAGGGATTAATTAAGAAAGGGTAAATAGAATATGAGAGTAAGCTTGCAGGGAACATAAAAACTGACTGTAAAACTTTTATAGATATGTGAAGAGAAAAAGGTTGGTGAAGTCAAGCATAGGTCCCTTGCAGTCAGAATCAGGGGAATTTATAATGGGGAACAGAGAAATGGCAGACCAACTAAATACATATTTTGGTTCTGTCTTCACAAAGGAGGATACAAATAACCTCACCGAGATGCCGGGGAACATAGGGTCTGATGAAAGGGTGGAACTGAAAGAAATCATTATTTGTAGGGAAATGGTGTTAGGAAAATTGATGGGACTGAAGGCCGATAAATCCCCAGGGCCTGATAATCTACATCCCAGGGTACTTAAGGAAGTGGCCCTAGAAATAGTAGATGCATTGCTGGTCATCTTCCAGAACTCGATAGACTCTGGAACAGTACCCATGGATTGGAGGGTAGCTAATGTAACCCCACTATTCAAAAAAGGTGGTCGAGAAAAAGCAGGGAATTATAGACCAGTAAGCCTGACATCGGTAGTGGGGAAAATGCTAGAGTCCATTATAAAAGATGTAATAGCAGAGCACTTGGAAAGCAGTGACAGGATCGAACAAAGTCAACATGGATTTACAAAAGGTAAATCATGCTTGACTAATCTACTGGAATTTTTTGAGGATGTAACTGGTAAAATAGATAAGGGAGAACCAGTGGATGTGGTGTATTTGGACTTTCAGAAGGCTTTCGATAAGGTCCCGCATAAGAGATTAGTGTGCAAAATTAAGGCACATGGGATTGGGGGCAAGGTATTGACTTGGATAGAGAACTGGTTGGCGGACAGAAAGCAAAGAGTTGGAATAAACGGGTCATTTTCTGAGTGGCAGGCAGTGACTAGTGGGGTACCGCAAGGATCGGCCTAGGACCCCAGCTGTTCACAATATATATTAATGATCTGGACGAGGGAATTGGATGTAACATCTCCAAATTTGCAGACGACACAAAGCTGGGTGGGAGGGTATGCTGTGAGGAGGATGTCGTGAAACTCCAGTACGATTTGGACAGGTTGGGTGATTGGGCAGAAACATGGCAAATGCACTATAATGTGGGTAAATGTGAGGTTATCCACTTTGGTGGCAAAAACAGGAAGGCAGATTATTATTTGAATGGCAATAGATTGGGAGAAGGGGAAGTGCAAAGAGACCTGGGTGATCTTGTGCACCAGTCGCTGAAGGTAAGCATGCAGGTGCAGCAGGCGGTTAAGAAGGCTAATGGTATGTTGGCCTTCGTAGCAAGAGGGTTCGAGTACAGGAACAAGGATGTCTTGCAGCAGTTGTACAGGGCCTTGGTGAGACCGCACCTTGAATATTGTGTGCAGTTGTGGTCACCTTACCTGAGGAAGGACATTCTTGCCATTGAAGGAGTGCAGCGAAGATTCACCAGGCTGATACCTGGGATGGCAGGAATGACGTATGAGGAGAGATTGTGTCGATTGGGCTTATACTCACTGGAGTTTAGAAGATTGAGAGGGGATCTCATCGAAACCTATAAAATTCTGGCAGGCCTGGACAGACTAGATGCAGGAAGGATGTTTCTGATGGCCGGGGAGTCCAGAACCAGGGGTCATAGTTTAAGGATAAGGGGTAAGCCATTTAGGACTGAAATGAGGAGGAATTTCTTCACCCAGAGAGCGGTGAACCTGTGGAATTCTCTGCCACAGAGGGCGGTGGGAGCCAGTTCATTAAATATATTCAAGAAAGAGTTGGATATATTTCTTAAGGCTAAAGGGATCAAGGGACATGGGGAGAAGGCAGGGACAGGGTACTGAATTTGAATGATCAGCCATGATCTCATTGAATGGCGGAGCAGGCTCGAAGGGCCGAATGGCCTACTCCTGCTCCTATCTTCTATGTTTCTATGTTTGTATGTACCAGACAGTTCATAGATTAATGGATGGTTTAGCTCTCTGGCTTGTGAGAATGAGGGTGAGGGAAAGCCTGAACCATGAAAAGCAGAGGAACCAGGATGATTCTGTGTGAAAGTGAAAGTGAGTGCTCAAACAGGTGGTAGAAGAGACTCTCTACATCCATCACAAGGGGAGACAGTAGTAAATTTTAACCACCTTTTAGGTTTCGCTGTCATTATATTAAAGCTTGTGCTTTTCTGTCTGTGTCCGACTTGCTTACTCTCTGTCAGTAAATTCAATTAGTTACTTTAGAATCTCAGTCCAACTCAAGTGTTGAATTGAGTGGTCGTGAAGAAATAAAGTTCAGTGGGCACCAGCAGTTAAAAGATGTGAGTTCTAAAGCGTATGGATTCTCTGCAGAGGAAGAAAACCGACCGATTGAAGCTTCCTATTCACAGGGGTTGTGAGGATCCATTATGGGGAGCATGGCAAGATTGTTGTATAAGGAAATACCCCTTAAAATACACTAAAATATGCAGGCGGCAGTGAGTTGTGAGAGATACTGTGCCCTCAGAGGCTCCAGCACTAAACTGCTATCAGCTGTTGAAAGGTGAGGGTATGCAGACTGAAGGAATGGGTACCAGGATCAGGCAGGGAGAGGCTTCCTGGCAGCTGCTGGATAATACATGGCTGGGAGAAACTGAGGGAGCGGGGGCTCAGGATGGGAGTGCGGAGGGAGCTGGGGCTCAGGATGGGAGTGCGGAGGGAGCTGGGGCTCAGGATGGGAGTGTGGAGGGAGCTGGGGCTCAGGATGGGAGTGCGGAGGGAGCTGGGGCTCAGGATGGGAGTGCGGAGGGAGCTGGGGCTCAGGATGTGAGTGCGGAGGGAGCTGGGGCTCAGGATGGGAGTGCGGAGGGAGCTGGGGCTCAGGATGGGAGTGCGGAGGGAGCTGGGGCTCAGGATGGGAGTGCGGAGGGAGCTGGGGATCAGGATGGGAGTGCGGAGGGAGCTGGGGCTCAGGATGGGAGTGCGGAGGGAGCTGGGGCTCAGGATGGGAGTGCGGAGGGAGCTGGGGCACAGGATGGGAGTGCGGAGGGAGCTGGGGCTCAGGATGGGAGTGCGGAGGGAGCTGGGGCTCAGGATGGGAGTACGGAGGGAGCTGGGGCACAGGATGGGAGTGCGGAGGGAGCTGGGGCTCAGGATGGGAGTGCGGAGGGAGCTGAGGCTCAGGATGGGAGTGCGGAGGGAGCTGGGGCTCAGGATGGGAGTGCGGAGGGAGCTGGGGCTCAGGATGGGAGTGCGGAGGGAGCTGGGGCTCAGGATGGGAGTGCGGAGGGAGCTGGGGCTCAGGATGGGAGTGCTGAGGGAGCTGGGGCTCAGGATGGGAGTGCTGAGGGAGCTGGGGCACAGGATGGGAGTGTGGAGGGAGCTGGGGCTCAGGATGGGAGTGCGGAGGGAGCTGGGGCTCAGGATGGGAGTGCTGAGGGAGCTGGGGCACAGGATGGGAGTGCGGAGGGAGCTGGGGCTCAGGATGGGAGTGCGGAGGGAGCTGGGGCTCAGGATGGGAGTGTGGAGGGAGCTGGGGCTCAGGATGGGAGTGCTGAGGGAGCTGGGGCTCAGGATGGGAGTGCGGAGGGAGCTGGGGCTCAGGATGGGAGTGCGGAGGGAGCTGGGGCTCAGGATGGGAGTGCGGAGGGAGCTGGGGCTCAGGATGGGAGTGCGGAGGGAGCTGAGGCTCAGGATGGGAGTGCGGAGGGAGCTGGGGCTCAGGATGGGAGTGCTGAGGGAGCTGGGGCACAGGATGGGAGTGCGGAGGGAGCTGGGGCTCAGGATGGGAGTGCGGAAGGAGCTGGGGCTCAGGATGGGAGTGTTGAGGGAGCTGCGGCTCAGGATGGGAGTGCGGAGGGAGCTGGGGCTCAGGATGGGAGTGCGGAGGGAGCTGGGGCACAGGATGGGAGTGCGGAGGGAGCTGGGGCTCAGGATGGGAGTGCGGAGGGAGCTGGGGCACAGGATGGGAGTGCGGAGGGAGCTGGGGCTCAGGATGGGAGTGCTGATGGAGCTGGGGCTCAGGATGGGAGTGCGGAGGGAGCTGGGGCTCAGGATGGGAGTGCGGAGGGAGCTGGGGCTCAGGGTGGGAGTGCGGAGGGAGCTGGGGCTCAGGATGGGAGTGCGGAAGGAGCTGGGGCTCAGGATGGGAGTGCGGAGGGAGCTGGGGCACAGGGTGGGAGTGCTGATGGAGCTGGGGCTCAGGGTGGGAGTGCTGATGGAGCTGGGGCTCAGGGTGGGAGTGCGGAGGGAGCTGGGGCTCAGGGTGGGAGTGCGGAGGGAGCTGGGGCTCAGGATGGGAGTGCGGAGGGAGCTGGGGCTCAGGATGGGAGTGCGGAGGGAGCTGGGGCTCAGGATGGGAGTGCGGAGGGAGCTGGGGCACAGGATGGGAGTGCGGAGGGAGCTGGGGCTCAGGATGGGAGTGCTGATGGAGCTGGGGCTCAGGATGGGAGTGCGGAGGGAGCTGGGGCTCAGGATGGGAGTGCGGAGGGAGCTGGGGCTCAGGGTGGGAGTGCGGAGGGAGCTGGGGCTCAGGATGGGAGTGCGGAAGGAGCTGGGGCTCAGGATGGGAGTGCGGAGGGAGCTGGGGCACAGGGTGGGAGTGCTGATGGAGCTGGGGCTCAGGGTGGGAGTGCTGATGGAGCTGGGGCTCAGGGTGGGAGTGCGGAGGGAGCTGGGGCTCAGGGTGGGAGTGCGGAGGGAGCTGGGGCTCAGGATGGGAGTGCGGAGGGAGCTGGGGCTCAGGATGGGAGTGCGGAGGGAGCTGGGGCTCAGGATGGGAGTGCTGATGGAGCTGGGGCTCAGGGTGGGAGTGCGGAGGGAGCTGGGGCTCAGGATGGGAGTGCGGAGGGAGCTGGGGCTCAGGATGGGAGTGCGGAGGGAGCTGGGGCTCAGGATGGGAGTGCGGAGGGAGCTGGGGCTCAGGGTGGGAGTGCGGAGGGAGCTGGGGCTCAGGATGGGAGTGCGGAGGGAGCTGGGGCTCAGGATGGGAGTGCGGAGGGAGCTGGGGCTCAGCATGGGAGTGCGGACGGAGCTGGGGCTCAGGATGGGAGTGCGGAGGGAGCTGGGGCACAGGATGGGAGTGCTGATGGAGCTGGGGCACAGGATGGGAGTGGGGAGGGAGCTGGGGCTCAGCATGGGAGCGCGGAGGGAGCTGGGGCTCAGGGTGGGAGTGCTGAGGGAGCTGGGGCACAGGATGGGAGTGCTGATGGAGCTGGGGCACAGGATGGGAGTGCGGAGGTAGCTGGGGCTCAGCATGGGAGTGCGGACGGAGCTGGGGCTCAGGATGGGAGTGCGGAGGGAGCTGGGGCACAGGATGGGAGTGCGGAGGGAGCTGGGGCTCAGGATGGGAGTGCGGAGGGAGCTGGGGCACAGGATGGGAGTGCGGAGGGAGCTGGGGCTCAGGATGGGAGTGCTGAGGGAGCTGTGGCTCAGGATGGGAGTGCTGATGGAGCTGGGGCTCAGGATGGGAGTGCGGAGGGAGCTGGGGCTCAGGATGGGAGTGCGGATGGAGCTGGGGCTCAGGGTGGGAGTGCGGAGGGAGCTGGGGCTCAGGATGGGAGTGCGGAGGGAGCTGGGGCTCAGGATGGGAGTGCGGAGGGAGCTGGGGCTCAGGATGGGAGTGCTGAGGGAGCTGGGGCTCAGGATGGGAGTGCGGAGGGAGCTGGGGCTCAGGATGTGAGTGCGGAGGGAGCTGGGGCTCAGGATGGGAGTGCTGAGGGAGCTGGGGCTCAGGATGGGAGTGCGGAGGGAGCTGGGGCTCAGGGTGGGAGTGCGGAGGGAGCTGGGGCTCAGGATGGGAGTGTGGAGGGAGCTGGGGCTCAGGATGGGAGTGCGGAAGGAGCTGTGGCTCAGGATGGGAGTGCTGAGGGAGCTGGGGCACAGGATGGGAGTGCTGATGGAGCTGGGGCACAGGATGGGAGTGCGGAGGGAGCTGGGGCTCAGGATGGGAGTGCGGACGGAGCTGGGGCTCAGGATGGGAGTGCGGAGGGAGCTGGGGCACAGGATGGGAGTGCGGAGGGAGCTGGGGCTCTGGATGGGAGTGCGGAGGGAGCTGGGGCTCAGGATGGGAGTGCTGAGGGAGCTGGGGCTCAGGATGGGATTGCGGAGGGATCTGGGGCTCAGGATTGGAGTGCTGAGGGGCTGGAGTTTGGGATGGTGGAGCTTGGGCTTCACATATGGAAGGCAGCCTGTGGGCAGGGAGTGCTGGGCTGGGGAGGTGTGGAGAGCTTGGTCTGGGAGTACTTGTGAGTAATGGAGTCTGAGAGAGTTGGGTCTTGGGTTTAGAAGGAAGAATATGTCTCTTGGAGCTTTTGGGGAATTCAGCATGAGCGAGGTGGGTGAGGGGAGACACTGGGGTAGACACATGGCCAAAATCATTAATGACATCCTCTGTGACCGCAGTGTGCTATCTATCCTCATCCTCCTTGACCTCTCCTCAGTGTTCAAACAATGACCACTCCATCCTTCTCCATTATCTCTCTTCTGCGGTCTACCTCACTGGTCTGCCTCTGTGGCACTGCCCTAGCTTGGTTCCACTGCTTCCTGTCCAAAACAGTCAACATATCTCATGTAGGGGCTTCTCCTACCTGCTGAACAGTCACATTGGATGTGCCCCAAGACTCCATCCTGGGTCACCCTCTCTCACTGGACTCCCTGCTGCCCCTTGGCAACATCATTCGTAGACTTGGGGTGAGCTTTCACCTGTATGGTGGCAATACCCAGTTCTATGTCTGGTGCCACCTTCTTAATGCCTTCAACCATCACTGTGCTGTTTTACTGCTCAGTTACTATCAAATCCTGAATGTGCAAGAACTTCCTTCAACAGTGACAAGATCAAAGTCACCCTGATCAGCTTCCACCTAAAACTCCACACCTTAACTCCATCTCCATCCCTAGCAGCTTACTCAGACTGAACACAATGGTGCTTAACCTTTGCTGTCCTGTCTGACCCTGAGCTGACCTTCCATTCCTACATTTGGACCACCTCCAGAACCATCTACTTCCACCTCTGCAGCATCACATTTTCTTTTCATCCCGGGGATTTGCTGGGTTGATTCCAGCCTAGAGTGATGGGGTTAAAAGTCTCCCTCTTTCACTGTGGATATTTTAAGTAAAATAAATTTGGGCTGCCTCAGTTCTAAGTGAGTCTCACTATACCCTGCGAAGCTCCCTATACACCATTATGATAAGATGCATTCTTCTTTAGTTGTATTAGAATGCAAACATGTATTGTTGGGACACTGTATCCTGCATATCCGCCATGATGTTCATATCTTGGAGAGATTCCAAGCTCCATCATGAGTGTCCCTTACATTTATGAGCTCCCACCCTAAAGAACATTTCCAATCTATCCTGTTGTCAACCAAGAAGGTAATTTTGAAGCTCTCAGGCCAAAGTGGATAAAAATTTAGCTAAATGTTGGTTTATGGGATAAACAACAATGGAGGACAATTTCTGCTGTTTGCTAATAATAATAGCCTTCTGTTTAC
The DNA here is from genome assembly GCF_052327205.1 of Somniosus microcephalus. Taxonomy (NCBI): domain Eukaryota; kingdom Metazoa; phylum Chordata; class Chondrichthyes; order Squaliformes; family Somniosidae; genus Somniosus; species Somniosus microcephalus. The sequence goes on along the minus strand of NC_140994.1, from coordinate 91,139,635 downwards.
ACACATGTGCAACGTTGCTAGAAACAGCAAAGTGTGGAAATCAAATAGACACCAGGATGGAATAAACTGCACTTAATACACATGCTATTGTTGAAAGAAAATCAGAGATGCAAGAGGAAGTTGAAAGATTTCTGTGAATATCAAATAGGAAACACAATGGGGTAGAGTTCAAACCTTTACATGTAGAAGTGGCACCAGAACTTTCTCCGACCCACACTTCCTTTGAGATTGGTTCTCTGCTGGGAGTCTGTGATCACTGAGTTTACCCTATATCAGTCATTGTTACAGCCTATGCACAATCGAAGAACAAGTCAGTACAGCAAGAAATAAAAGGCTGTCTTGTGACATGAGAAAATCTGTTCACGATCTTTGAACGGCTTATTTTTAATCATTATTGAGATAATTGGAGGAATATTCCAAATCTTGCAACTAAAATTTTAGGGTTGTCAGGAGTATCTGGTATGTATCTATATCAAAAATTACAGAGGTTCTAAAAGTAAGCCGTAAAGGAGTACATTTGTGAATAATAAACTGAAGAGAATTTCCCTGGTTCATTAGATGATGGGAGCTTGGCCTAAACGCCTCATTGCCCCGGCGCAATGGAACCCCTGGACCCCGAACCAAGTGAATTGTCTCAAATGTTAACACTTATTTCTCTGCAAGTTGGCAAAATCCTGTCAACAAACCTAATGTACCCAGTGTGCTGACCTGCAAGCAGCGTGCTGTCAAATTACTTTACAAAATATGTACGGAAGCTTATTGTAAAAACACAAAAGCTGGCAGAGAGTATAGTGACTGTTGAAGGAATACCTGTAGCACAATCTGGAATCTGAGGACAGTTTAATGTAAAAAAAGAAAGAACTTGCATTTATATAGCGCCTTTCACAACCTCAGGACATCCCAAAGTGCTTTACAGCCAATTAAGTACTTTTGGAGTGGAGTCTCTGTTGTGATGCAGGAAACGCAACAGCCGATTTGCGCACAGCAAGCTCCCACAAACAGCAATGTGATAATGACCAGATAATCTGTTTTAGTGATGTTGAATGAGGGATAAATATTGGCCCAGGACACTGATGTGAACTCCCCTGCTCTTCTTTGAAATAGTGCCATGGGATCTGAAGGCTTTGTGTCTTAATGCAAGGAGCATTCTTAATAAGGTGGATGAATTAGCAGCGCAAATAGAGGTAAATGAATGTGATATGATTGGAATTACGGAAACATGGCTCCAGGGGGACCAAGGCTGGGAACTCAACATCCAGGGGTATTCAATATTCAGGAAAGATAGGCAAAAAGGAAAAGGAGGTGGGGTAGTATTGCTGGTTAAAGAGGGGATCAACACAATTGTAAGGAAAGATATTAGCTCTGATGATGTGGAATCTGTATGGGTAGAACTGAGAAATACCAAAGGGCAGAAAACATTAGTGGGAGTGGTGTATAGACCCCCAAACAGTAATGCAGAGGTTGGGGATGGCATTCAAAGGGAAATTAGAGAAGCGTGCAATAAGGGCACAGTAGTCATCATGGGTGACTTTAATCTACATATAGATTGGACTAACCAAATTAGTAACAATACTGTGGAGGAGGAATTCCTGGAGTGTATACGGGATGGTTTCCTGGACCAATATGTCGAGGAACCAACTAGGGATCAGGCCATCTTAGACTGGGTATTATGCAATGAGAAAGGATTAATTAGCAATCTTGTTGTGCGAGGCCCCTTGGGTCAGAGCGATCATAATATGATCGAATTCTTCATTAAGATGGAGAGGGAAGTAGTTGACTCAGAGACTAAGATCCTGAATTTAAATAAAGGGAACTTTAAATAAAGGCACGTCCAAAGATGTGCGGGTTAGGTTGATTGGCTATGATAAATTGACCCTTAGTGTTAGGGGGATTAAATACGTGGGGTTACAGGGATAGGGTGGGATATGTGTTGGTGTAAGGGTTACGGGGATCGGGTGGGATATGTGTCGGTGCAGGCTCGATGGGCCGAAATGGCCTCTATCTGCACTGTGGGGTTTCTGTGTGATTCTGTGTGAACTATGATGGTATGAGACGCGGGTTGGGTAGGATTGATTGGGTAATGCCACTCAAAGGGTTGATGGTGGATAGGCAATGGAAACATTCAAAGATCACATGGATGAACTACAGAATTTGTTTATCCCAGTTTGGCATAAAAATAAATCAAAAAAGGTGACTCAACTGTGGCTAACAAGGGAAATTAGGGTAGCATAAGATCCAAAGAGAGGGCATATAAATTGGCCAAAAAAAGCAGCAAACCTGAGGATTGGGAGCAGTTTAGGATTCAGCAAAGGAGGACAAAGGGATTAATTAAGAGGGGGACAATAGATTATGAAAGTAAGCTTGCAGGGAACATAAAAACTGATTGTAAAAGCTTTTATAGATATGTGAAGAGAAAAAGATTGGTGAAGTCAAGCGTAGGTCCCTTGCAGTCAGAATCAGGGGAATTTAAATTGGGGAACAAAGAAATGGCAGACCAATTAAATACATATTTTGGTTCTGTCTTCACACAGGACACAAATAACCTCCCAGAGATGTCAGGGAAGGTCTAATGAGAGGGAGAAACTGAAAGAAATCAGTATTTGTAGGGAAATGGTGTTGGGGAAGTTGACGGGATTGAAGGCCGATAAGTCCCCAGGGCCTGATAATCTACATCCTAGGGTACTTAAGGAAGTGGCCATGGAGCTAGTAGATGCATTGCTGGTCATCTTCCAGAACTCGATAGACTCTGGAACAGTACCCATGGATTGGAGGGTAGCTAATGTTACCCCACTATTCAAAAAAAGTGGTAGAGAAAAAGCGGGGAATTATAGACCGGTAAGCCTGACATCGGTAGTGGGGAAAATGCTAGAGTCCATTATAAAAGATGTAATAGCAGAGCACTTGGAAAGCAGTGACAGGATCGGACAAAGTCAACATGGATTTACAAAAGGTAAATCATGCTTGACTAATCTACTGGAATTTTTTGAGGATGTAACTGGTAAAATAGATAAGGGAGAACCAGTGGATATGGTGTATTTGGACTTTCAGAAGGCTTTCGATAAGGTCCCGCATAAGAGATTAGTGTGCAAAATTAAGGCACATGGGATTGGGGGCAAGGTATTGACTTGGATAGAGAATTGGTTGGCAGATAGAAAGCAAAGAGTTGGAATAAACGGGTCTTTTTCCGAGTGGCAGGCAGTGACTAGTGGGGTAGCGCAAGGATCGGTCCTAGGACCCCAGCTGTTCACAATATCTATTAATGATCTGGACGAGGGAATTGGATGTAGTATCTCCAAATTTGCAGATGACACAAAGCTGGGTGGGAGGGTATGCTATGAGGAGGATGTTGTGAAAATCCAGTACGATTTGGAGGTTGGGTGATTGGGCAGAAACATGGCAAATGCACTATAATGTGGATAAATGTGAGGTTATCCACTTTGGTGGCAAAAACAGGAAGGCAGATTATTATTTGAATGGCAATAGATTGGGAGAAGGGGAAGTGCAAAGAGACCTGGGTGTTCTTGTGCACCAGTCGCTGAAGGTAAGCATGCAGGTGCAGCAGGCGGTTAAGAAGGCAAATGGTATGTTGGCCTTCGTAGCAAGAGGGTTCGAGTACAGGAACAAGGATGTCTTGCTGCAGTTGTACAGGGCCTTGGTGAGACCACCCCTTGAGTATTGTGTGCAGTTTTGGTCGCCTTATCTGAGGAAGGACTTACTTGCCATGGAAGGAGTGCAGCGACGATTCACCAGGCTAATACCTGGGATGGCAGGAATGACGTACGAGGAGAGATTGGGTTGATTGGGCTTGTACTCACTGGAGTTTAGAAGATTGAGAGGAGATCTCATCGAAACCTATAAAATTCTGTCAGGCCCGGACAGACTAGATGCAGGAAGGATGTTCCCGATGGCTGGGGAGTCCAGAACTAGCGGTTATAGTCTAAGGATAAGGGGTAAGCCATTTAGGGCAGAGATGAGGAGGAATTTCTTCACCCAGAGAGTGGTGAACCTGTGGAATCCTCTACCACAGAAGGCAGTGGAGGCCAATTCATTAAATATATTCAAGAAGGAGTTGGATATATTTCTTAAGGCTAAAGGGATCAAGGGATATGGGGAGAAGGCAGGAACAGGGTACTGAATTTGGATGATCAGCCATGATCTCATTGAATGGCGGAGCAGGCTCGAGGGGCCGAATGGCCTACTCCTGCTCCTATCTTCTATGTTTCTATCCACCCGAGAGGATAGACGGTGCCTCGGTTTAACATCTCATCCGAAAGACGGCACCTCTGACAGTGCAGCGCTCCCTCAGTACTGCACTGGAGCGTCAGCCTAAATTTTTGTGCTCAGGTCTCTGGAGTGGGACTTGAACCCACAACCTTCTGACTCAGAGCTCAGAACCAAAGATATCAAAATTCAAAATCTTGTAGGTGATTGACAAAAGTCAGCACTGGTGCAACAATATACGGCCTGTTAGGCTCCAAACAAAAGTGGCATGTTCAGTTCCCAATCACAGCTGTGGTACGAGGGAAGGGAGAGGGGCACTGAGTGAATGATGAACAATTTCCCACCAGTTATCCCAGGCTGTTGTTGCACTCCAACTAATGGTTGATAAAGAAGGGTATGAATAGAGGCCTAGTATGAGGCTGCCACAGCTCTAGGCCGGGAATAGTGATTGGTATAGACAGAATAGATTGGTCCTTGTACTGTACAGAAATATAAAACAATCACTAAAAAAATTAAAGAGGAGGTTAGAAAATAGATCTCTTTACACGGAGGGTATGTAGAATGTGGAATTCTCTGCGACAAACCACAGTTGAAGCAGAGTCCAGCAATTCACTTAGAAGGGAATTACATAGCTGTTTGAGAAAGAGCATTAAACAATTTGAAGAGTGAGCAGGAGAGTGGAATTAGACAAGGTGACTCATACCAGCGTAGACTTGATGGGTTGAAAGTCGCGTTTATGTGCTGCAAGATTCTATCATTCTTCAAATGTCCCAAAGTGCTTCATACACAACAAAATCACATAGAGAGATATCTAAACAGGCAGATTAAATTTAATAAAATGAGAAGCCATTACCTTTTCAGTGGAATGTTTTACTTTTGTGTTAAGTGTTTAATGTCATGACGGAAAATTCAGTGCGATACAACATTTAACAGTGTTTGCGTACTGAGGGCAAGCAAGTGAACTCAGGGATTGGCCTGGGCTATGAAGCAAGGGTTGAGGGCTAGATACAATCACACTTGGGCCTGACTACCGCAATGCCGGAGTGACAGTATGCTGGTTATTGGGACTAATTGCGCTCCACAGAAAGCACGTCATTGGTCGTAATGCACTTGGCAATGTCCTGAGGTCGTTAAAGGCGCTATATAAATGCAAGCTCTCTTCCTTCCTTCCTCCATCCCTTCCTTCCTTCCTCATGTATAAGCTGATATTCTTTGATAAAGCATGATTAATTATCGTAGCATATTGAATGAAAATGAGTTAAAGGGACAGTATTATGAATGTGGAAATTCTCATCCACTGGCCATGTAAATTGGGAAATCATTGGCTCCTGCTCACCATTAATTTTAATGGATGGATAATCGTGGGCTGTGTGCTGCACTTTCCCTGTAGGTACAGCCAGTGATGAGGCGCCCCATGGGGTCTAGGTATTTTTTGGGGTTTACTTTTACTCCCTTTGTCTCTGGCCTCACTGCTTGCTAATCAGTTGCTAAGAGATGTGCAAGAGCATTCCAGGCACTTTTCCTCCAGTGTTCCTTCACTCTCTGTGGGCAAGTCTCAAGCTGACACCCTGACATATCCAAGTGAGATTAGGAACCCAGTATCTGGAGAATCCCAGGCACCATCCACCAACCCATCTCACTTACAGAAAAGGATAAGAGATTTATATTCCCCTCCCCCCTCACTGGGACAAGGGGTTTCCAGGGCCCTTGTGGCTCTTTTGGCAAACTTAGTTACAAGTTTAGTTCTGAGGCAGGAAATGAAATGGGTTCTTTATCTTCCTTCACCTTATTAGCCTATTTGTTCCCAGAGGCTGGCATAATTCCAGTGCGAGGGCGTGCCAGTATAACACTCTAAGATCTCAGGAATATTTATTCAGTAGCACTAGTCTTATTTTAAATTCATTCTTGGGATATGGGCATTGCTAGCAAGGCCAGCATTAATCTCTGCTTCATGCCACCAAATAAAGGAGATTTAGGGCTGGATTTTTCCAACCTCGGCGGGTCCGGGGCAGGCGATGTCCGTGGCGTGTGACCTCGCATCTGTTTTGATCCCGGCCTCCAACAACATTTTACGATGATTGGGCTTGTTAAGCCCGCCCTGTGAGGTTCCCGGCCAATTAAAAGGAAGCAGGTCTGATGACGTCATTTGATGACGTGTCATCAGCCGGTTTCCTTAAAGGGGCCATGTCCAAATTGATTTTGACAGTTCTGCTATCAGTTTTCGAGGTGCTGCAAACACTGACAAGCACTGCACAGAAGTGCATGGCTGCACCCAGGCTCTCCCATGACTCCCTCCATATATGTTTACTAGCTGAAGTGCCCGGCGGTGCCGAGGCTCTTTCGAGGGCATGTTGTTGTTGGAAGAGAGAGAGAGCGACTGCGGGGGGGGGGGAGAGAGAGAGAGAGTGAGAGAGCGTGACTGGGGGGGAAGAGAGAGAGCGACTGGGGGGTAGAGAGAGACTGGGGGGAAGAGAGGGCGGGTGGGGGGAAGGGGGGGCGGGTGGGGTAAGGGGGGCGGGGGGGAAGGGAGGGTGGGGGGGAGAAGGGAGGGCGGGGGGAGGGGGGAGAAGGGAGGGCAGAGGGGGGGAAGGGAGGGCGGGGGGGAAGGGGGGGCGGGAGGGGGGGAGGGGGGGAAGGGGGGGCGGGGGGGAAGGGAGGGCCGGGGGGGAAGCGGGGGGGGGAGGGGGGGCGGGGGGAAGGGGGGCGGGGGGGGAAGGGAGGGGGGGGAGGGGAAGGGGAGAGGGGAGGGGAAGGAGGGCGGGGGAGGGGAGGGCGGGGGAGGGGGGAGGGAGGGGCGGGGGGAGGGAGGGGAGGAGGGAGGAGGAGAGAGCAGGGGGAGGGATGGGCGGAGGGAGGGAGGGGAGGAGGGGTGGGGAGGAGGGAGGAGGAGAGAGGGGGGGGAGAGGAGGGAGGGGGGAGGGGAGGGGAAGGGGGAGAGTCCCCGAGCCCCCTGATCCCCGTGCCCCCAAACTCCCGAGCCCCCTGGTTGGCCCCCCCGAGACTGCCCCCCCCCCGAGGCTCGCCCCCCCCCCCAACCAAGCACCGAACTCCGGAGGTGCGATCTTCCGAGCACCGGCCTCCCGAGCTGGCTTCAAGATTGCGGCTGTGCGAGACGGCCGGCGGGCTCGGTTGCCAGGGTAACCGTTGACGCTCACCAAGCCCCGCCCCCCGGCCGAGCCAGAGAGAGAGACGCCGCGTCTGAGCTACTCCTGCTGCGCGCGCACCCTTTAGTAAGGTAGCGGCGCTGGGCTGAGGCCCGCCCCTCCCGCCTTCGAGTGGGGCCGGGAGGTGCCTAGCTCGGGCGTGGGTGCGGAGGAGAGGCCGAGGCTTCGAGGCCTACCTGGAAAAACGGGGAAAGGTAGGAAAATTAATGAGATTAGATAAGTTAATGACTTTCTAAATCATTTTTTTTTAAAACAATATGTGTTTTAAAAGCAACGTTTTTTTTAAAGACGCAGAAAGCGGGAAAAAGAAAGGAAGAGTTTGGAATCAAGATGGCGGCGACTCACCTCGGTTCAGAACGATAAGGCCCGCCCACACACGCACCGATTGGCCCGGCGGCACACGCCAGCAACCCGACATATGATTGGTCGAGCTCGAGGTCACTCTGTCGCTAATGAGCGGATAATGAGATGCTAATGAGCGGAATGTTAAGGTTTTTCGGATACCGCGGGCGCGATTTTAGCCCGGCCGAAACGTAAATACGCTTAAAACCGTCTCGGAAGCGTAAGCTTTCTTTGGAGGTAACGCGCGCGTAGGTACGCCCTGTAACTTTCGAGTGCATAGCCCGACAGACGCACACGCGATGACAGACAGACGCACACGCGATGACAGACAGACGGACAGACAGACAGATCGACCGATTTATATATATAGATAGAGGGAATCACAGCATGCAGGGAGGTTCTCTTCCCTTCCCATAGGCAGAAGAGAACTCCCCAGGACACCAACGCAGCCTGGTTGCACATTGCACAGGAGGGCACAAGCAGGGATGTCATCAGGAGGACCAGGCTGCAGTGGCGCAAACCTTTCAATTATCTCAGTAGATCATGAAACATTACTGCCAAGCCACACTCAACCTCATCCTGCTGTGCCACTCATCACAACCCATCACTCTGCCTTTCCTACCCTACTCCTGCAGACCCTTACTCACACCAACTTACCTTGCACCTCCATCCACCCCTCTCTATCTACATTATCCCTTCCCCATCTCACTAGCCACCCCTCACACTCACCCTCATCCTAGTGTAATCATACCAACTAACAACACACAAGGGTAGGTACCTGGGTGTTTTAGCCAATGTTCTTGTAAACTTTCTGTTAATGTGTTGTCAAACATTGAAATCCTTTTCACCACTTTGCCTTATTGGACAGATCTGTGCTCACCTTTGAAAGTGTGTTACTGAGTTCCAGTAAATGTTGAGACATAATTCCCCACCCCCCCCACCCAACCCCCAATTGTAATGAGTCTGAATTATTATCTGAATGGCAATAGATTGGGAGAAGGGGAAGTGCAACGAGACCAGGGCATCCTTGTGCACCAGTCGCTGAAAGTAAGCATGCAGGTGCAGCAGGCGGTTAAGAAGGCAAATGATATGTTGGCCTTCGTAGCAAGAGGGTTTGAGTACAGGAACAAGGATGTCTTGCTGCAGTTGTACAGGGCCTTGGTGAGACCACATCTTGAGTATTGTGTGCAGTTTTGGTTGCCTTATCTGAGGAAGGATGTTCTTGCCATGGAAGGAGTGCAGCGAAGATTCACCAGGCTGATACCTGGGATGGCAGGAATGACATATGAGGAGAGATTGGGTCGATTGGGCTTGTACTCGCTGGAGTTTAGAAGAATGAGAGGGGATCTCATCGAAACTTATAAAATTTTAACAGGACTAGACAGACTAGATGCTGGAAGGATGTTCCCGATGGTCAGGGAGTCCAGAACCAGGGGTCACAGTCTAAGGATAAGGGGTAAGCCATTTAGGACAGAGATGAGGAGGAATTTCTTCACCCAGAGAGTGGTGAACCTGTGGAATTCTCTGCCAAAGAAGGCAGTAGGTGCCAATTCATTAAATATATTCAAGAAGGAGTTGGATATATTTCTTAAGGCTAAAGGAATCAAGGGATATGGAGAGAAGGCAGGGACCGGGTACTGAATTTGGATGATCAGCCATGATCTCATTGAATGGCAGAGCAGGCTCGAGGGGCCGAATGGCCTACTCCTGCTCCTATCTTCTATGTTTCTATGTTTCTATGAATGTGAAAGGAATGGCTTGGACATTGTAGGGATGCTTTATGGTGCTGGTGTGGGGTGGTGCCAACCTGATGTATCATGTGGCAGCCAGGGTGTACAGTGTTAAGTGAAGTAAATCTGGACATGGTGAGGTCATCGCTGGTGTCCCGGGCAGCAATGTGGTCGGGTGATGATGGCCTGTGTCCAGTGCAGCATCAGTTGATTGCGGGGAAGGTTGGTGTTGATGTTGCTGCTGCTGGTGTGCCCGGTGTTGGGGCCGATCGGGTTGGGATTCTGAGGACCAAGGTGAGATTTTTTTCAAGGGCACCGATGCTGATGTAATAGATGGCAGGTGAGGTTGAGATGACAGAAGTGATCTGTCAATGTTGAGAGAGGTTGTTCCAAGGAGGTGACAGCGGATAGATTACTCCAAACACTTCAAAAGTGCATAAAGCTCAAAAGTGGGTTCTACATACTGAAGGCTGAAGCTTCTGAGATTGGAAAGTGAGCAGCTGTAAAATGGTAGCTTTTAGACCACTTTTGCAGCTGTCACCTATTGAAAGAAATGGAGAGTTGTTCAGAACCCGACACACTTACCTGGCATGATCCCCAAGTGATGGAAACCTCGTGGAAAACTTGGCAAAATGCTTTGTACCTGAAATGGTGATTAAATTGCTTTAAACACCCTCTTAACTAGCACAATTGACCCGCCGCTTAGTGCCATGTCTGCAAAGCGCAGGCAGAAACGGCACTAGGGAAACTCACAAGGAGGCGGGTTTAGAGCAGGATACCGCCCTGCTGTCAATCTTTTGGATTTTGACAGTGAACCTGCCTCCGAACCCGCCCTCTGAGTGCCGGCAACATTCAGCTCTTAGTGTTCATGGTACTTGTGACTGTGCTTAGCACTGGTATCGCGGTGATGCAAACAGCGTCCACAGAATATTGCCACATAACTTTACATGAGGATGTTAATGAAGCTGAACATTGTGGCAGGGGTGCTGGAGTGTCACCAGGCCTGGTGGGACAATGCTGACACTATTGGAGATGGTACTTGAAGTAAGTGTTGTTTTGCCTTTATTCCTGACGAATCCTGCCCCAGCTTCTGTGCATCCGTCTAAAGAAGAAGACAACACAGTTCTTGCAACACTTCCTCAGAAATATGACACTAGACTCAACCAGTCTATGGCAGTTGTTGAGAGAGGTGGGGGGAAGTGATGCAAACCCTACACGTGGGCACGTCTTAGCAAATGATCGTGGCGGCTTTCTGATACCACAGATCTCTGGGTGGACCGTGCCAGGCTTTGCCTGTGGTAGGGTCCCTCGCACTGCACAAACTTGTACTGGGAAATTTGCCAGCCTGTGATTTTTCGATCTGAGGCCGTGCCAGATGAGCAGCCAGAAATAATCTACCCTTCAAAGCCACCCTTGGCTGGGGCAGTGGTCATTTTATCCCTTATGAAAGTGAGGGTCACAGGGATGATCTCTGTCTATCGTTCTAACCAAGCACATGGATAGGAATTAACAGGAGTCTTTAAATAGAGCCAGTTTGGGCTTCTCTAGATTTAATTTGAGTTTATCTTGTGTTTCCTACCCTCGTTTCACAAAAGTTAGTCGTCTTTACTGTAATCTTGGATTTTTAAAATCTGGTTCTTTGAAGGATGCAGTTATGTATATGCACCCCATGGTGGGGTGAACATTGTTTGTTAAAAATAGCATTTTAAATTATGACAAATTAGGATTCAAAATACTTGGGTGTGCTGGCTGCTAGTGCAGTACTTCTAGAATCCCTTTAGGTGTCTTGGTAGTAAGTGGACCTCTGCTAGCTCACTGCATTATTGTTGTTAAGTCTGTGTGTTATAGTGAGAATTACTACACAGACCACAAGAGTAAATTTTAACAGGTCTTTACTAGTCGAAGGTCAGGGCTGAACTACCCAATAAATCATTACACAGCACTTATATACCGGTGTGGTCACCACCGGTATTACAGTATACAGCAGCCAAGATAAAGTGGTGCATCTCTTAAAATAGTTCTCTTAAAGGTGGAACGGTTACATACACCACAATCCTCCCTTTTTAGCTTAACAGTATATATTCCCCATTAAACATAACATAATAACATATATACACAACTTCATGTAAAAACAGTTCACAGATTCAGTCTCTCTGGAGGCTTCCTGACTCGGTCCGGATAACGCCTCGGTGGTGTAGTAGTTTTCGGTGGTGTAGTAGGTTCTTTTGGCAAGGTCAATTCGGCTTGAATGCCAGTGTCGGGTTCATCTGGTTCCAGTATCACCAGATCGGAGGTAGATACTATGGGTATCTCTGTTTCATCATTAGGCGTATAGAGTTGTGGTGTAGGTTGTCCCTTTTCGGATGACTCTATGATCTGGTCAGCATGGCGCCTTATTATGCTTTCACCAATGTCCACGGTATACATCAGCGGTCCTAGTCGTGTGCAAATAGTTCCAGGCTGCCATTTCTCGGTACGGTAGTCCCGGGCCAAAACTTGTTGACCTATCTGGAAGGTTCTAGTTGGCCTTTCATTCATGCCTTGAAATTGCCGGTTCTCTACATCCCTTCTGATGTTTGGCTTGATCAAATCCAGCCGGCATCTTAGTCTTCTATTGAAAAACATCATGGCGGGAGTTTGGTTTGTGACCGCATGTGTTGCATTCCTGTACGCAAACAAGAAGTTATCTACCTTATGTTGTAGATTTATGTCTTCATTACCCATGGCCTTTATGGCCTTCTTGAAGGTCTGGACAAACCTTTCAGCTAATCCATTGGTGGCGGGATGGTATGGGGTGGACGTGTAGTGCTTAACCCCATTGTTTTTTAAGAACTTCCTGAATTCTTCGGACACAAATTGCGGTCCATTATCAGAACAGATCTGTTCCGGCAGCCCATTCCTGGCAAATATGGTCCTTAATACTGTGATGGTTTTTTCCGTGGTGGTGGAGGACATCTTTATTACCTCCGGCCACTTGGAGTGTGCATCCACCGCGATTAAGAACATTGAGTCCATAAATGGACCAGCAAAGTCGATATGTACCCTTTGCCATGGAGATGAGGGCCACTCCCATGAATGTAGAGGGGCTTGTGGTGGGGCGTTTTGGACCTTCTGGCATCCTAGACAGCTCTTGGTCATTTCTTCGATGTCTCCATCGATACCTGGCCACCACACAAACGCTCTGGCTAGGTTCTTCATTTTCACTCCACCCAGATGCCCCTCGTGAAGCTCCTTTAGCACTTTATACTGGAGTTTGGGTGGAATCACCACTCTGGATCCACACATCAAGGTTCCTCGGCACACTGACAGCTGTTCTCTTCTTTGCGAGAATGCTGGCAACAGTGGTTCACCATGTGCTGGCCATCCCTTCACCGTTAAATCGTAGACTCGTGAGAGAGTCGGGTCATTTCTCGTTTCCTTTTCAATGGTAGAATTTGTTACTGGTAGACATTCCACTATGGTTGAGTGGAACATCTCCACTGGGTCCACTGTAGGCGCCTCTTCTACCGTTGGCAACGGTAGGCGCGATAAACCGTCAGCATTCCCATGCTGTTTTGATCCTTTGTATTCTATGTCATATTGGTGTGCCCCTAGGAAAAGGGACCACCTCTGTAGCCTTTGCGCTGTCATAATGGAAACGCCCTTTTTGGGTTGAATATGGATACCAACGGCTGGTGGTCTGTCAGCAGTGTAAACTTCTTGCCCTGCAGGTAATGATTAAACTTCTTTACTCCCCACACAAGGCTGAGAGCCTCCCTATCTATCTGAGCATAGTTGCGCTCAGCGGAGGTCAATGATCTGGATGCAAATGCGACTGGCCTTTCCGAGCCATTTGGCAACTTGTGTGAGAGTACTGCTCCAATACCATAAGGAGAAGCATCACAAGCTAAACGAATAGGTAGCGTTGGGTTGAAGTGAGCCAACACTTCCTCTGAGGTGATCAATGCCTTGCTTTTGCGAAAGGCCTTCTTACAGTCCTCGCTCCACTTCCATGGTACTTCTTTCTGCAAAAGAGCATTCAGCGGGTGCAGCACCGTGGATAGATTTGGCAGAAACTTATGGTAATAGTTAATCAACCCTAGGAACGACCTCAACTGGGATACATTTTCCGGAGCGGGAGCCTTCACAACAGCTTCGATTTTGTCAGGTGACTTGTGCAGCCCCTCCTGGTCAATGACATGACCACAGTACGAGATCCGTTTCTGAAAGAACTCACATTTCTGGCGATTAACTCGAAGGCCATATTCCTTCAACCTGGTGAGCACCAGTTTCAAATTTGCAAGGTGTTCCTCATCGTCATCTCCTGTAATCAGGATATCGTCCAAGTAACATTGAGTGCTTGGAATTCCCTGTAATACCTGCTCCATGGCCCTCTGCCAAATTGCTGGAGCCAAAGCCACTCCAAAAACCAGTCTATTATATCGATACAAGCCTCTGTGCGTGTTGATTGTGAGATACTGACGCGACTCTTCCTCAACTTCCATCTGTAAGTACGCTTGCGCCAGGTCTATCTTGGTGAAGTGTTTCCCGCCAGAAAATGAAGCAAAGATATCCTCAATCCGCGGAAGCGGATATTGCACCGTGTGAAGCACCGGATTAACTGTGATCTTGAAGTCTCCACAGATGCGGACCTTCCCCGGTTCCCCTGGCTTGTTACTCGATGAACGCTTCATGACGGGAACAATGGGCGTGGCCCACTCACTCCAGTCCACCTTAGACAGTACTCCTGAATGTTCAAGCCCTTCCAGCTCAGCTTCCACAGCAGGTCGTATCGCATAAGGTACCGGTCTGGCTTTGAAAAATTTTGGGTTTGCATGTTCTGCAATCTTGATTTTTGCCTTAATTCCTCTCAGTGTTCCCAGTCCCTGTTGGAACACCTCTTTAGCCTCATCCAATATTCTGGACAATCGTTCAGGTTTGACATCTTTTTTTCCGGAATCTACCGTTATTGCTTTTAGGGAGTGCCAGTCCATATTTATTTTCCTGATCCACTCCCGTCCCAGAAGTGGTGGACCTCCCTCAGGTAGTACATATAAGTCCATTCCTTGGTGTTCTTTGCCCTTGTGTATCACCTTGACTTTTATCTTTCCGATGGGGTATACTCTTTGCCCCGTGTATGTCTGCAATACTATCTCCGTATCCCGTAGGGGAATATGTGTGAATAACCTTTTGTAATCTTGCTTATTCATGACCGTCAACGCCGATCCGGTGTCCAATTCCATCTTCACTTGGACTCCTGCTATCTGCAGTGTGACCCAGATAGTTTGTAGGTCAGCTTCCTTACTCACATTGTGAATTCTCAGACTACCCAGTTCCTTGCTGTTGGAGTCTGAATCCGAATTCTGTTCATCCGAACTCTTCTCAGCCACCTTATGTACCTTTCTGCACTTTTCCTGCGGTGACTTTTTGTTGCTGGTCTTCTTTCCTGACCGGCATACTTTAGCTATGTGACCAGGCTTGCCACATTTTCTACATTCCTGGTTTTTAAACCAGCATTGGTTCTGATCGTGTGTTGTCTTTCCACAACGATAACATTTCGTTGTACCCAAAGCCATTTGATCTACGCTGAGTACCGCTGCCTTCAGCTGCATTTCCGCAGTGCCTCTCGCTGCGGCTTCGTGCGATGCTGCAATAGTGACAGCCTTATCAAGTGTAAGATCATTCTCTTCAAGCAGCCGCTTTTGTGTTCCTTCTTTCGACAATCCACACACGAATTTGACTCTCAGTGCCTCTGTCAGTCCTTCCCCAAACTGACAGTATTTCGCTAGCTTACGCAGTTCAATTAAATACTCCGCGTTGCTTTCCTCTTTCAGTTGCGTTCTCGCATAAAATTTAAATCGTTCCGCTAACATCAGCGGTGTGGGGTTCAAATGATTTCTCAGGACAGCAACAATCTTAGCGAAAGCCTGATCCGCCAGTTTAGCTGGTGATAGAAGATGCTTCAATAGCCCGTATGTCTTCGCACCCATTGAGTTTAGTAAGGTTAGTGCTTTATCTTCATCTGATATTTTATTTGCCTTACAATAAATCTCTATGCGTTCTACATACGTGGCCCAATCTTCAACATCGGGATCGAAATCATTGATGTTACCACGCTTAGGCATCCTCGCAATCTTCTTGAGAAACAAAAAGAAATTTTTCTTTTATTTTTTTTTTTCAAAATGGCGGTTTCCCGCGCTTGTCTTCTTCCCCCGCCTACGAAAATGGTGGCTTCCCGCGTTTGCCTTTCTCCCCCGCTGGCTGTAATGGCGATTGGCGTATTGCTGCGTTCGCCCTCCCCAGCGGTTCTCAAATCGTGCCTCCCAGCCCCTCTTCAAGTCCGGTCCTTTCCCCCCGGCTGCGGCGTTTTTTAAAATTTTCTCCCGCGCCTTACGCTGTCCCGGTCGCTGCGCCTCGCGGCCTCGGTAGCTGCCCGGCCTTTTTCACTGGTCGCGGTTGAGCTCTCTCTCGACGCTGTTGCGTCTCCCAGCCCGCTTGCAGCCCGGTCTTTTACACCGGCTGCGTTCGCATTCACCGCGGCTCCCGTGCCTTACGCTGCCCCAGTCTCAGCGCCTCTGGCCCCGACTTCTGACCGGCTCTTTTCCCCGGCCATGGTCGAGTTCTCCGCCCTTATATCCTCCGTTGTTCCCTCCCCTACTTCACAGCCAACGTGGCCAACTTGCTGCTCGTCGCTGATTGGCTTACCCACCACCGTGATAGAAGGGATGATCACTGCCTGTTGCTGATGGAAGGCTTCGTGTCAGGATTCTTCCTTTGCTCTTCAGACCCGCGTCTTTTCTCAGCAGGATGATGAGGGCAGATGCCTCCTCTCAACTATATTACGGATATCTGGATCTCATAGGGGGAAGAATTCGGTTGATTAGCACCTCCCGTTAGCGCCCTAAGAGGGCGCTAACGGGGCGCAAACCAACTAGCGCCCGGGCGCGGCGATGTTTGCGCCGCTCGCGAAATTGACCAGACATTTTGCAGCGGCGCTAAACACTACCGCCACGATCTCCTGCGCCCACAGATGGTGACGTCAGTCAAGTGTGCAATGCCCCGGTAGCACCCCGGACCGGATATTGAGTGGCGTCCCCTGCTTTTCCACCTGCCGCTAGCAACAACAGGTAGCGGGGAATGTTTTGCAGTCGGGAAGGGGCTGGGGGAGCGCTATTTAAAGGCGGCCGCTTCCTGCCTTTTTCTGTCGGTGATATTTTTGGTTTTAACGCTGTCCTAAGGAGTTTTAGTCCTCAGCACCACTTTTGAGGTTCCTAAGCGCTGAGCTCTTTCCCTGGGCCTATCCATTAGTGCTTCCAACACAATTGCTTTTGAGGTCTCGCCAGGCCGAGATTCAAGTCTGCAATGAGTAGGGTGTGGCTGGCCAGCAAGATGGCCCCTCCCTTTTAAGAACTGACCGGCGCCAGTCTGTTTGTGTTCCATTGCTAACTGACATAACCTGAGCTTCGCCAGCGCTCTGAGGTAGCGCCTCGCTCCTCGCCGTTAGCGCCTTAAGAGAGGTGTGTAGCGCCTGATTTAGCGCTTAAATCACCTCCAGGGTGAAAGAGGCCAAGTTTGCAGTCGGAGTCAATAATTAGCGCCGGTCGCTAAACTTTGCACGCAGCCGATAATAACACCCAAAACGGGGCAATACCGAATTTCTCCCCCACGGTCTTTAACGATCACCACATTGCAATTGAGCAACAGGCCTGTGGCATAGTCAGTCACAGGACCTAAAAGTAACCTAGAAACCTTTTCCCAGATAGAGGCCTCTGGCGCAGTGTGACATTAGGACCTCCCTATCTTCAGGTACCTTCTGCCAATGTTACTCTGTGGACATCTTCACATGAACATATGAAAAGCTAGGGGTGAGAGGACCATCAGAACCATGAATGCTCCAACTCCATGCACCGCCCTCCCCCAACCACTAGTTATACTAACGCCCAAACACAACAGGAACAAAAACCTGTGGCTGATTTCAAAAACACCCCGTCTCCCTGAGGTTACCCATAATATATCACCAGACACACTTAAATAACCACCCGATATTTCCTAAGGAATCTAACACTATAAAGGACCAGAAAAGTCCATCTTCATCCACTGGACTGGCCTGAAAGGTCAGAGGTTCTGAGCCCACTATATCCTAATTCCCTTCAACACCCTTCTCTGCCAAAAAATATTTCCCTCACCTGTCAAATTTGGAAAATACTTAGCAAATAGGACTGAAGATCATCAGGCAAGAAAAAACATTTTGGCCTTCCTACCTCCCCCCCCGCCACCACCACCCACACTCCCCCACCCCCACCCCCCAGGACAAACAGGAGGACCCAGGATCTCCTGGCTGTTGCCCCCCAGTCTGAAGTCCCTGAATTCGGATGCCTGCAGCTGTGCTTACTGTTCCTGCCTCTGTTTTAGGCACAAGGCCCTGCTGGGGGAGGGGAAATGTGGGCAGCTGCCCCCTGTCGGGTGTCTATTGAGGGGAGATCTACTATTTAAACATTGCATGTCTAATTCCTGTACTCGTACTCTTATCGGGTGTGCAAAATTATTATAATTTTAAAATCTATTACAGTTTGTGGTATTTATTGGAAAAAAAATCAAATTCCACGTATGGTATAGGAATTTAAACATTTCTGAAGACATGTGTAAAAGCAGGTCAGCTAACTCTAGTGCCCTTCTATAGCAGGACAAACAAACTGACACTACATTAATATATCCTAATGCATCGTAACAATGACTTGGTCCTTGGTTATGACTATAGTAACAAGCATGTTAATATGGGAGGCAATGTATAACAAACATTTCGAAACTAAGTTTGGGTCTCTCTGAAATCAACGGGTAAAAGGAGTTGAGGTGCAGATCCACCATGATCTAATTGATTGGTGGAACAGGCTCGAAGGGCTGAATGGCTTCCTCCTCTTCCGATGTAACTATCTGAACTCTGAACTCAATTGTGTTTATAAATGATTACGCTCCTGTGAAGCGCCTTGGAATATTTTCCTATGCTAAAGCTGCTTTTTAAAGTTGTTCTTGAATGTATAGGCCCGATTTTGTGGATTGTGTGGGAAATGGTCGGATTCCCCTGAATGTGGGGTTCTGACACACAAAAAAATGGGTCAGCCAGCTGCACGCAATTTTCCCTCAAGTGGCCAATTAATTTCCAGCGTGTGGGCAGCCTTGCTAATTGTCCATTTCCAGTCAGGAAGCCCCACACTATGATGTCATCATTCGTGGTGCTTTCAAGGTCCACAGCAAGCATTGCTTCCTCTGTTGGCTTCCAAACGAACCATACAGGATGGCAGAGGAGCCTACAGCAGCTGTGGCCAGTGCCAGACCCCGAGCTGCCTCCAAATTCGACGAAGCTTCACTGCAGGCATTAATGGATGGGGTTAGGGCCCACAGGGAGGTCCTCTTCCTTAGGTCAGGCGGGAAGAGACCTCCCACTGAGACCAAGGCTGCATGGATGCAGGCGTCAGCAGATGTCAACTCGAATTTGCATGTAACCTTGGCATCACATCTCTAATTCCTTCCTCTACTCCCCCACAGG
Source organism: Somniosus microcephalus (assembly GCF_052327205.1). Classification (NCBI taxonomy): domain Eukaryota; kingdom Metazoa; phylum Chordata; class Chondrichthyes; order Squaliformes; family Somniosidae; genus Somniosus; species Somniosus microcephalus. Next base: position 91,120,655 of record NC_140994.1, on the reverse strand, counting down.
ACCATCCAGAGCCCCCATCCCCACTGTGGAGGAGGAAGAGGCTGTGCAGCCAGACTCCTCAGAGGAAGCTCCAACCTCTGAGGGCGCAGCGTCAGCAGAAGTAAGCGCACCCAGCACCAGCGCAGACACTCACACTTCGGGGGGACCTTCGGGACATAGAGTAGTGTTGTCACCTGGTGTTTCACAGCTCACAAGTGAGCCTCAGCAGATTCTGGAGACAGGGACAGCAGTGGAGAGTCCTCATCGGAGGGCGCAGGACGCTGTCAGCTCAGCTCAGCTGCGCTGCATGTCGACCCTCTGCCTCTGGGTCCATCCGCAAGAGAAGAGGTGATGGATCTCCATGCAGAGATGCAGGAGTCTCTGGCAGGTTTTGTCTCCAGGGTCGCTGCGAGTGTGGAGCGAATGGAGGAGTCCATAGCGACCATGAGCAGAGTCTTTGTGGAGTCATTGGTGCATGAACGCATCACCATGGAAAGGTTGCCAACCTCCATGGAGGAGATAACTCGCCAGGGTACGGAAAACATGGTGAGTGCTCATAAGACAATGACATCTCTTGAGGAGCGTTGGCCATCTATTGAACAGAGAAACCAGACCTTCATGGAAGTCCTTCTGAGTAGGACTGCCAGTGCAGATATGGGTCCCCATGGCCCCCTAAAGCGCAGCAAGGTGCTCTCAAGCCACTTCCAAGCACTGGCCCCTTCTGGCCTGTGCAGCTTCAGGTGAGTGAGCAGCAGCCTGGTGCTCTTGGTGCTCATCCTGCTGTTCTTGGTTCTGCTGCTGCCACCTCTGCTGCTGGAGATCCTCTAATGGCAAGAAGGGAAGGAAAAAAAGGCGTTCCATGCTTCTGGTAGATGCCTCCGCTGAGGAAGCACTGAGTAAGGGTGCCGAGCGGTGCTTCCCAGGAGATCACATTGGAGAAGTGTGTGAGGCTCCAACCTTCCACAGCTGTGCCTAAGCCTTGAAGAAGTAGCCCCAAGCCTGCAACAACAAGGTCCTTCAACATACAAGTGCTGTCCCTTTAAATCGCAGCTTACCCGAATGACCTGCAGCTGAGAGAAAGCAAGCCGGCCAGCTTCACGCCAGGTTTCATCAGCGGGGTTCCCCGCAGGCGTGTTTAGCGTGGGGAACCCCTGAAAATCGCAAGGGCCCCTTAAAATGGCATTAAACATGCCAATAATTGGTGATCAGGGACCCGACGGCCAGTCCCGCCAGCGGCGGGCGGGACTGATTCGGGTCGCGGAGAAACGGCGGTCCGAAAGTCGGACAGGGCGGGGAATCAGGCGGGGGGGGGCGGTCGCGACCCCCTATTTCGGCGATTTTCAGCCCCCACCCGCATGAAAACCCGCCCGACGGCTGGCAGAAAATCGGGGCCTATCACTTCGCAATTTAGTTGGAGGAGGTGAGGAACAGAGACTGTCATTCATCATTAGTGTAGATGGGAATAAGTGAACCGGTGACTAGAGAAACCCGTGTAAGAGAGAGGATTTCATCCTTCTCCACCCTTTTGTCACCTTGAGATGCAATTTCTCCCACGTCCTCCTTGCTGGCCTTTCCACCTCTACCCTTGATAAACTCAGTCTCTATATCATGTCCTGCACTAATCCCACGCACCATCAGCCCTATCCTCGCTGACCTACATTGGCTTCCTGTCCCCTAATGCATTAAAATTAAAATCTTTATCCTTGTCTTCAAATCCTTCGCCCCTGCCCCCCACCACCTATCTTTGTAACGTCGTCCACTCATATATCATATCTCTCAACCCCAAGTTTCAATCTGTGTCCTTTTGTACATCCCCGTCACCCAACCTTGGGCAGGTGTGCCTTCAGCTGTCTTGGCCTCACTCTCTGGAACTCCTCTCCTTTCCCAACCCCTCTGACTCTCCAATTCTCTCTATCTTAAAAACCCTTCTCAAAACCCATATTTTGGACCAAGCTTATGCTCAGCCTTTTCCTAACTCTCCCACCTTGGCTCTCGTTCTTTATCCCTTTTATCTATTTTGCTTATTTCGTCCCCTGCTGCAAAATGCTGCCTCTGTTTCCGGCACAATATAGTACACGGTATAGGGCTGTGGGCTGTCCTTGTGTCATACCATGAACGGCATATTTAAATATTTAAAATATGAACCGAAAGACCATGTGCTGGAAGAAGAATTTGTAAAACATTTAATGATAAACAAAATGCTGTCAACCTTTAGCAACTAAATGATTCACCAGGTAACTAATCCACCAAGTGATGATGAGATTAGTAGATCGTTTAAATTTTTTTGTATATATTTAACACCCTGTTATTTTCCACTTAGATCTTGAAATGCTAGATGCTTGTTGCGATTTTGCTAATGTGAGCAGTATAAATAAAGTCGAAACTCCACCTCATGATAAACACCTAGGAACCGAGGGAATGCAGTTGTCCTAAAATGTTATTCTCTATGTCGAGTTAATTAACATTTCCAGTAGTTATTATGACTTGGAATGTTCTGACACTCGCAGAAGTGGATTTGATACAAAGAGAGCTGTGTATTTCATTTGGTGCAATTTAGAGAGCAGATAGCTGGGAGTGAGTACCACGGCCTCACAGGGCATTAAGCACAGGAGGGGAGTTTGAGTGGTCCATGAATGTTATCTCGATCTCAAGCCTGAATTACTGCTTTTAGCTTACTGCAGGCCTGTGCTGCCTTATAATAATTAAACACATACTCACATCAAACAACAGGATCTATTTGTGTGTCATTATGAAGCCGTGAGCTGGTGTCATGAGATTAAGGGGATGTGACACAGGACCTGAAATATTGCTAATGGTTGTAACTCAAGATTTGAAGTTCCCAGCATCCTATGACAGAACATTGTAGCACTTACCATGGATTCTTTTTTTGGACTAAACTTTATCAGTTTATACAGAGGAAAAGACAGAAGCAGTTAAACTTTTCATAAAGTAGCAACATGATAAATTCAATATTGAAAACCTGATAGCCCAGGTCCAATCCAAGCTGAAACAATCCATAGAGTCATAGGGCTGGATTTTGCTACGGGGGCGGGTTGGAGGTGGGAAACCCACATTCGGGCTTGTTGTCCCGCCTCCATGGAGATGTGGCCAACCCACTGGATTTTCCTCTGATTGACCTTGTTGAGCCCGCCCTGTGGGCTCAGCAGGCCAATTAAGGGCGACCCGGCAACAGGTGACGTCAGAGATTGACATTTCATCTGTCAAAAGCTTTTGGCAGATGAAAGATCAGTGTTTAACAGCTGTTTGAAGCTGTCAAGCACTGAAAAACTGCTAATTCAGCCTCAGTCCTTTCTCAGGATAACTTTAAAATCATTTTGCTGTAGAAACAAAGAAGCTGATTTTTTTTTAAAAATCGGAGCTTCTGTGGTTCTTGCAGCCGACTCCCGACACCGGAATGCAGGACTCCTGTAAAGGTAAGTAAAAGTAAGTTAAACTTACTTAAACACTTGCAAAACACTTACCTTTGCACTCCTGCACCCCTCACTCACCTGAACACTGGGCATCTCGACCCCTCCAAGACCTCAGACCCACGTCCCGCCTCGAAAACTTTTCGTGGTTTGGAGCTGTCGGGAAGCCCACAAACCTGCAATAAAAATCGCGAATAGGCAAAAAACTACCTGTTAACTACCTGTTAACAGGCAGTTTAATTGCCTTTAATCCCTTCCCGCCTCTGGGAGTCGGGTTCCAGCACTTGTCGGGAACCCGACTCCGATGAAATTGACATGGAGGCGGGTTGGGGTCGGGACCCCCGGATCTCCGATTTTTATCGCCCGCACGCCTCCAACCCGACTCCAGGGGCTTAGGAAAATCCAGCCCATAGAGTTATACAGCACAGAAAGAGGCCCTTCGGCCCATCGCGTCCGCGCCGGCCATCAAGCCCTGTCTAATCTAATCCCATTTTCCAGCATCTGGATGCATTTTGCAAAAGTGATTTATGCATTCTGTTTAAGACGCCATCCTTGGTCTGTGACTTTGAAACCAGAGGCCAAATGTTACCAATTCATGCTCCTGCTCCAAAGCTTCACCCACTGTGAGCACACATCGGGAACTCGGCTGTGAAACCCCCATGGTATTCCATGGGCACCGGATGGAAAATCGCGGGACCATGCGTCTGAATCTCCAGTGAGTGCTCCCGGTGGGGAAAGCTCCACTTCTGGAGGGTCAGTTTGTAAAATGATCCATTATGGAGCCACATCCATCCGTGTTGTATTTAAGGCAAGACCTTGGAATCATATAGATTCTTTCACAACCACTGGACTTCCCAAAGCACTTTACAGCCAATGAATTACTTTTGGAGCATAATCACTGTTGTAATGTCAGAAACGCAGCAGCCAATTTGCACACAGCAAGCTTCCACAAACAGCAATGTGACAATGACCAGATAATCTGGTTCTTTTTAGTGATGTTGGTTGTGGGATAAATATTAGCCAGGACACCAACAAGAACTCCCCTGCTCTTCAAATAGCACCATGAGATCTCTAACATCCACCTGAGAGAGCAGACAGGGCCTCAGTTTAACTTCTCTTCTGAAAGACAGCACCTCTGACAGTGCTGTACTGAAGTGTCAGCCTAGATTTTTGTGCTTTAGTTTCTGGAGTGGGATTTGAACCCACTACTTTCTGACTCAGAAGTGAGAGTGCTACCCACTGAGCCACGGCCTGATTTAAATGAATTGCTTTGTTTTCTATAGTAAATGATGTATGCAACCTATTTAGCATTAAATATGAATATGAAGAAATGGCAAAGATGTAGTGTTGATGCCTTCAAAAGGATATTGGTACATAGGAGAAGGTCTAGCGAAAAAAAGACAAGAAGATCCCAGGACATAAGACTCTTAAGTTATGATAAGAGACACCAATGAACAGATGGCTTGAGCAGGCACAAAGCTTCAGGATACAGGTTCAGAATTAACAAAGCAAGCAAGACTGGAGATGAGAAGTGTTTATAGAAACATAGAAACATAGAAGATAGGAGCAGGAGTAGGCCATTCGGCCCTTCGAGCCTGCTCCGCCATTCAATGAGATCATGGCTGATCATCCAAATTCAGTACCCGGTCCCTGCCTTCTCCCCATATCCCTTGATCCCTTTAGCCTTAAGAAATATATCCAACTCTTTCTTAAATATATTTAATGAACTGGCCTCCACCGCCCTCTGTGGCAGAGAATTCCACAGGTTCACCACTCTCTGGGTGAAGAAATTTCTCATTTCAGTCCTAAATGGCTTACCCCTTATCCTTAGACTATGACCCCTGGTTCTGGACTCCCTGGCCATCAGAAACATCCTTCCTGCAGCTAGTCTGTCCAGGCCTGCCAGAATTTTATAGGTTTCGATGAGATCCCCTCTCAATCTTCTAAACTCCAGTGAGTATAAGCCCAATCGACACAATCTCTCCTCATACGTCATTCCTGCCATCCCAGGTATCAGCCTGGTGAATCTTCACTGCACTCCTTCCATGGCAAGAATGTCCTTCCTAAGGTAAGGCGACCAAAACTGCACACAATACTCAAGGTGCGGTCTCACCAAGGCCCTGTACAACTGCAGCAAGTCATCCTTGTTCTTGTACTCGAACCCTCTTGCTACGAAGGCCAACATACCATTTGCCTTCTTAACCGCCTGCTGCACCTGCATGCTTACCTTCAGCAACTGGTGTACAAGAACACCCAGGTCTCTTTGCACTTCCCCTTCTCCCAATCTATTACCATTCAAATAATAATCTCCCACAGACTGCTGGGATGTGTGGAAGGGACCCTCCAGCAGAAGCTGTTACTGTTGCTTTAATGAACTGCTTCAAAAAGGAGCTGGAGAGATATCTGTTTGGGAAAAGGACTGGAGGACAGGGGTAGATGGAGAGTGAGCTGATGAAATACACCGTGGAACACACTGGTTCCTGTTGTGTTCGGACTGGGGGAATGTTGTCAAGGTTGAATAGTGGAGGTACGCAGACAAATGAACGTGGTAGAGTTTTGCTGGACTTGATTGCTGTTGGACATCAGGGAGTATTCATGCAGAATGTTTCCTCAGGAGATTACGTGGGTTGGGTAAAGTCCCTGTTGGGGAGATTGTCAATGGTGTTTCGATGAGGCAAGATTGAAGGGCTGAATGCCCTTGTCTTGTTCCATGCTTGCTCAGGTTTATGTACATGGTCCAAGTGTCCATGTAAACCAAGGCACACTACACAGCGTTAAGGGTTACTGAGTCAAGGGGATACGGGCAGCACAGTTTTGGATGAGCTGAAGTTGACAGTGAGTAGGATTGGAGGCCTCCCAAAAGACTGTTGGAATAGTCAAGTCTAGAGGTAACAAAGGCATGGATGAGGGTTTCAGCAGCAAATGGGCTGAGGTGGGGTGGAGTTGGGTGATATTATCGAGGTAGCAGTCTTGGTGCTGGAGAGGATATTGGGTTGACAGCTCAGCTCAGGGTCAAATAGGATGCTGAGATTGGGAACAGCCTGGTGAAATCTCAAACAGTGGCCAGGAGGGGCGTGAATCAGTGGCGAAGGAACAGAGTTTGTCGTTGGGGCTGAAGGCACTGGCTTTGGTCTTGCCAAAGTTTAATTGAAGGAAATTGCGACTCATCCAATACTGGATATCGGACAAGCAGTCTGAAAGTACAAAGGCATTGGAGGGGTCAAGAGAGGTGGTGGAGAGATAGATCGGGGTTATGACAGTCCTACATGTGGAATGTCTGCAGATGATATCACCAAGATGCAGCAGGTAGATGAGAAGAGGAGGAGGCCAAGGACAGAGCCTTAGGAGACTCCAGAAAAAAGAAAGACTTGCATTTATATAGCGCCTTTCATGACCACCGAACTTCTCAAAGCGCTTTATAGCCAATGAAGTACTATTTGAAGTGTAGTCACTGTTGTAATTGGGAAACGCAGCAGCCAATTTGCGCACAGCAAGTTCCCACAAACAGCAACGTGATAATGACCAGATAATCTGTTTTAGTGATGTTGATTGAGGGATAAATATTGGCCCAGGACACTGGGGATAACTCAAAATAACAACAGAAAATGCTGGAAAAACTCAGCAGGCCAGGCAACATCCGTGGAGAGAAATTAGAGTCGACGTTTCGGGTGAACCCTTTTTCAAAACTGGAAAGGAAATGAAATAGATCGAAGGCAGGGCTGCGATAGAACAAAAGAAGTAAAGAGACATTAAGAGGTATTCAAAACCAGACGAGATGGTAATAGGACAGTGGAGACAAAAGACAGCTCAGATTAGGTGTGAAGTGTACTGGCAGGATGAGAGACAGCTGCCATGTGGGAGAGAGAAAAAAAGAAGGAAAGGGGGGGGAAGGGAAAACCCAAAACAGAGGGGTGGAAAAAATATATAAGTAAAAATGTAATAGGGGCCGAGGTTATGATCTGAAATTGTTGAACTCGATATTGAGTCCGGAAGGCTGCAAAGTGCCTAATCGAAAGATGAGGTGCTATTCCTCGAGTTTACATTGAACTTCCGTGGAACAGTCAAGGATCGCAAGCTTCATCAACTCTTGAACACCAACACCCCTCCGGAACCTTCTTCCCCTTCACTTTGCTCTGACCCCACTTCTCCCAATCTCACCCCCTGCCGCGTTTTCACTATCCCCTCTGACCTTCCACTCTCTGACCCCGAACGATCAGTCCTCAGCAAAGGCCTGAGCTTCATCCCCTTACGCCCCCACCTCAATGAATTTCGAGCTCGGCACGATGTTGAGCTCTTTTTCCGCCGCCTTCGTCTCCGTGCCCACTTCTTTGGCCAGGAGTCTTCCCCCCGCACGACAGACCCTTTCTCCCGCTTGCAGAATTCCCGTTCTACCTGGACCCCTCCCCCTGGCCTCTTACCCTCTCTAGATCTTTTCATCGCTAACTGCCGCCGTGACATCGGCCGTCTCCATTTCTCTGCTCCCCTTACTCACTCCAACCTACCTCCCTCTGAACTTGCAGCACTCCATTCTCTTAGATCCAACCCTGACATTGTCATTAAACCCGCTGACAAGGGTGGTGCTGTTGTTGTTTGGCAAACTGACCTCTACCTAGCGGAAGCTGAACGCCAACTCTCCAACACCTCCTCCTACCTCCACCTGGACCATGACCCCACTACCGAACATCAAACCACCGTTTCCAAGACTGTCACTGACCTCATCTCCTCTGGAGATCTTCCCCCCGCTGCCACCAACCTCATAGTTCCCCAACCCCGCACAGCCCGCTTCTACCTCCTTCCCAAGATCCACAAACAGGACTGCCCTGGTAGACCCATCGTTTCAGCCTGTTCTTGCCCCACGGAACTTATCTCTTCCTATCTTGACTCTATCTTTTCTCCCCTTGTCCAGTCTCTTCCCACCTACATCCGCGACTCTTCGGACGTCCTCCGCCACTTTAACAGTTTCCAGTTTCCTGGCCACAACCGCTTCCTTTTCACCATGTACAATCCCTCTACACCTCCATCCCCCACCAGGATGGCCTGAGGGCGCTCCGCTTCTTCCTTGAACAGAGGCCCGACCAGTCCCCATCCACCACCACCCTCCTCCGCCTGGCTGAACTTGTTCTCACATTGAACAACTTCTCCTTTAACTCCACTCATTTCCTCCAAATCAAAGGTGTTGGTATGGGTACCCGCATGGGTCCTAGCTATGCCTGCCTTTTCGTGGGATATGTGGAACACTCTTTGTTCCAGTCCTACTCAGGTCCCCTTCCTCACCTCTTTTTCCGATACATTGATGACTGTATCAGTGTCATTTCCTGCTCTCGCCCCGAACTAGACAATTTCATTCACTTTGCCTCCAATTTCCACCCTTCCCTCACCTTCACGTGGTCCATCTCTGACTCTTCCCTTCCCTTTCTCGACTTCTCCGTCTCCATCTCTGGGGATAGGTTATCGACCAATATTCACTACAAGCCCACTGACTCCCACAGCTACCTGGACTACACTTCCTCCCACCCCGCCTCCTGTAAGGACTCTATTCCATTCTCCCAGTTTCTCCGTCTCCGCCGTATCTGCTCCGACGATGCCACCTTCCACACCAGTGCTTCCGACATGTCTTCCTTTTTCCTCAACCGAGGATTCCCCTCTACCATGGTTGACATGGCCCTCGATCGTGTCCGTTCTATCTCCCGCACTTCTGCCCTCACCCCTGCCCCTCCCTCCCGGAACCACGATAGGGTTCCCCTTGTCCTCACCTTTCACCCCACCAGCCTCCACATTCAACGGATCATCCTCCGCCATTTCCGCTACCTCCAAAGTGATCCCACCACCAAACGCATCTTCCCCTCCCCTCCCCTTTCAGCATTCCGTAGGGACCGCTCCCTCCGAGACACCCTAGTCCACTCCTCTATCACCCCCAACAGCCCTTCCCCTTCACCTGGAACCTTCCCATGCAAGCGCAGGAGATGTAACACCTGCCCCTATACCTCCACCCTTCCCACTGTCCAGGGCCCCAAACACCCCTTCCAGGTGAAACAGCGATTTACTTGTACTTCTTGCAATCTAGTACACTGTATTCGCTGCTCATGATGCGGTCTCCTCTACATTGGGGAGACCAAATGCAGATTGGGTGACCGCTTTGCAGAACACCTCCGTTCAGTCCGTAAGGGTGACCCCGAGCTTCCGGTCGCCTGTCATTTTAATTCACCGCTGCATTCCCACTCGGACCTCACCGTCCTTGGCCTCTTGCATTATTCCACGGAAATTCAACGTAAACTCGAGGAACAGCACCTCATCTTCCGATTAGGCACTCTGCAGCCTTCCGGACTCAATATCGAGTTTAACAATTTCAGATCATAACCTCGGCCCCTATTACATTTTTACTTATATTTTTTTTCCACCCCTCTGTTTTGGGTTTTCCCTTCCCCCCCCTTTCCTTCTTTTTTTCTCTCTCCCACATGGCAGCTGTCTCTCATCCTGCCAGTACACTTCACACCTAATCTGAGCCGTCTTTTGTCTCCACTGTCCTATTACAATCTTGTCTGGTTTTGAATACCTCTTAATGTCTCTTTACTTCTTTTGTTCTATCGCAGCCCTGCCTTCGATCAATTTCATTTCATTTTCAGTTTTGAAAAAGGGTTCACCTGAAACGTCGACTCTAATTTCTCTCCACGGATGTTGCCTGGCCTGCTGAGTTTTTCCAGCATTTTCTGTTGTTATTTTGGATTTCCAGCATCTGCAGTATTTTGCTATCGTACTGGGGGTAACTCCCCTGCTCTTCTTCAAAATAGCGCCATGGGATCTTTTATGTCCACCTGAGAGAGCAGATGGGGCCTCGGTTTACCGTCTCATCCGAAAGACGGCACCTCCATCAGTGCAGCACTCCCTCAGCACTGCCCTGGAGTGTCAGCCTAGCTTTATGTGCTCAAGTCTCTGGAGTGGGAACCCACAACCTGCATGATTCAGAGGCGAGTGTGCTACCAACTGAGCCACAGCTGACACAGAGGTAAAAGATGTGGAGGCAGGGGGAGAAGCCATTGCTGGAGATTCACTGGGTACAATTGGATAGGTAAAAGTGGAACCAAGCAAGAGCAATCCCACCAAACTGGACAACAGAGGAGAGGCGTAGGAGGAGGATGATCTAGTCAACTGTCAAAGGTTGCCACGAGATAACGAAGGATGAGGAGGGATAGTGCACCACAGTCACAGTCACAGAGCATGTTGTTTGTGACATTGATTAGGGCTGTCTCAGTGCCGCCGCAGGGGCAGAAACCTGATTGGAGATGTTCAAACAAGGAATTGCGGGAAAGATGGATACGGATTTGGAAGGAGACAACACGATCTAGGACTTTGGAGAGAAAATGAGGTTGGAGATGGGGTGGTAGTTTTTAAGTACAGAGGAGATGTGAGTGGATTTTTTGAGCAGGGTGGTGATGATGGCAGATTTGAAGGGGAGGGAGACACTACCAGAGGAGAGGGGACCATTTACATCAGCAGCTAGCATGGGGGCCAGGAAGGGAAGTTGGGTGGTCAGTAGTTGAGTGGAAATGGGGTCAAAGAAGCTGGAGCTGGGTCTCATGGACAAGCTGAACTCAGAGAGGACATAAGGTGAGATAGGAGAGAAATTAGAGAAAGGCACAGGCTCAGGGTCAAGGGAGGGAGACCCTATTATCCCAGAGTTTGTCAATTTGATTTTTTGCATTATAAATATACCTGATTTGGAATTGCACAGTCCTAAGTCACACAGTAAATCCTTGACTTTACCTCTGTGTGGTTAGGTTGGAAGGAGAAGGTGGGTGTGCATATTTTAGTTAATATAGGCCACGGGGAGAGACTGTGTCAGAGATGGATTATTTTGGGCGAGTTGTATGAAATTGATTTTGCCTATTTTTACGGCCAAAGTGACCTGTCAGTGCGTCTGACAAACTACCCTTTCTGATGAGAAGCAGTGAAACAATAATACAAATGAAATAATGAATACTAAAAATAATAAATCATCTAACACCTTTGAGAGACTCCACGCTGCTACAGATTTATTCAGCCTGCTCTGACAGCGTTTTAGAAATTAGGACTTGTCTGCTGGGTTGCTCTTCCTTGTTACTTGTGATTGCTTGCTAATATTGAATTGGCGAGTCTGTTTGTAGTTACTTGCTATTGTAATCTTACAAGAGGCATGGAACTGTTTTTATAGAGATAGGAACACTACACGGGAGAGAGATACTGATGCAATTTGTGTGAAGGAACACTCTGATACTAATGAGAATGAGCAGCTCCGTATTTAGCTAATGAAAATATGCTTTGAAGTGGATTCTATTTTGCCATTCTTTGCAGTTAACCATTGTGATACCAACAATCTAATGATGTGATACTAAAACAATGGCCCTGATATTAATGGGGAGGCGGGGAGGGAGGGAGCCAGGGTGGGGGGGGGGTCTGTTTTACGGTCAGGGAAGCCGGAAGAGCGGATTTCCCTCCGGTCCTGCCGAATTTAATGGCAGGGCCTGATTAACATTTACTGTCTCCGTTACCCAGCCAGAGCCGGCCAGATTGAGAGGCTGGCTGGCCGGCTGTCGGGCGGGAAGGCCTGCGACACCAGACCACAGCCGGGGAGCGGAGAGGAGGGAGGGAGGGATTGTGGGTCGGGGGCCGTGGACCGAGCGAAAACAACAACAACAACGTGTATTTATATAGCGCCTTTAACGTAGTAAAACGTCCCAAGGCGCTGCACAGGAGATTTGTAAGCCAAAAAATTTGACACCGATCCACATAAGGATAAATTAGGGCAGGTGACCAAAAGCTTGGTCAAAGAGGTAGGTTTTAAGGAGCGTCTTAAAGGAGGAAAGAGAGGTGGAGAGGTGGACAGGTTTAGGGAGGGAATTTCAGAGCTTAGGGCCTTGGCAACAGAAGGCACAGCCACCAATAGTTGAGCGATTATAATCAGGGATGCTCAAGAGGGCAGAATTAGAGGAGCGCAGATATCTCGGGGGGTTGTGGGGCTGAAGGAGATTACAGAGATAGGGGGGTTCGGAGACGCATCGGGGGGTCGGAGACACATTGGGGAAGCTGGAGGGGGGGAGATCAGAAGCGTTGGACAGGGGAGATCGGAGGTGTCAGGAGGGAGTGGGGACGGATCTGAAGGGTCGGGTTGGTGGGAGACCATGGCCAGGGGCGCAGGGGGGGGCGGGTGGGGGTTTGTTTGATCACGGGGTGGGGGGGGGAAGCAGGTAAGCTGGATCAAGACCCATTCAGCCCCTCGAGACTGCTCCACCATTCAGCCCCGATGAGCTATTCAATCAGATCATGGCTAATCTGTATCTTAACTCCATCTACCCAGCTTGACTCCATATCCCTGAATACCTTTACCTAACAAAAATCCATCAATCTCAGTTTTGAAATTTTCAATTGACCCCCAACCGCTAAAGCTTTTTGAGGAAAGAGTTCCAGATTTCCAGTACCCTTTGTGTGAAGGAGTGCTTCCTGAAATCACCCCTGAATGGCCTGGCTCTAATTTTGAGGGATGATACCTGCTGGATCCAGCAGACCTCACCTCTCTTCAGCTGTCGGCTTTCCCAAGGCCTGGGAAACCCAGCCGGCCAGCATGAAATTTAAAATGAAGATTAAATCTGAGGCATGCAGCCTCATTAGAATATTTAAATGACCAACCCGCCTCTTGGGAATGGATTGGTTGCCTGCCCCACCTCCATTAAAACCAGAAGTGGGCGGGTGGGAGGCAGGTTGGGGTCGGGTTTGAGATTTTTAATGTTTTTACATCCCACCCTACCCAAACCCATCCATTTTTGGGGGTTAAAATTCCCCCCATTTAAAAAAATTCAATCACGGGATGTGGGCATCGCTGGGAAGGCCAGCATTTATTGCTCATCCCCAGTTGCCCTTGAGAAGGTATTGGTGAGCCGCCTCCTTGAACCGCTGCAGTCCATGTGGTGAAGGTACTCCCACAGTGCTGTTAGGGAGGGAGTTCCAGGATTTTGACCCAGCGATTTTGATCTCTCCCGAAAGTAAAGAGAATACAGGGGAGAAGGTAGGCTACTTTGCGCCTCCCGTTAGTGCCGGGGGTGGGGGGGTGGGCAGTAACGGGATGCTAAGGGGTTAGCAGCCAGGTGCGGTTAATTCAACGACACCCGCGAACTTCCCTGCCGGTTTGGCACTGGCGCTAACACCTACCGCCTCGCCCTCCAGCGCCTCACAGATCATGACATCATAATGTGCGCAGCGCCCCGTTACTGCCCCGGATGTGAAATTGCCTCCTGCCCCCTGCTGTATCATCGGGCATGAACAACAGCCGGAAGAGGAGGCATTGTCACCTCGGCTGGCCACTTGGGGAGCGCTAATTAAAGGCTGTGGTTTTCAGCGAGGCCAAACTTTATTATTTGCACCAGTCTGGTGCCTGCTGGAAGTTTTCGATGCTTTATTGCTGTGAGGTGTCCGAGCCCTCCACTCTGAGAGTGTTCGGGGCTGTAATGGCAGTCGCGCAGGTCGCTTAGCAACACAGCATTGCCGACAAGTAGGTTGTGCACCATCATTGGCCCTTCCTTTATACGAGGGAAGCAGCCTCTGATGCCGGTATCTTTTCACTCCACATTGTTAAGTGCTCTGCCGCTACCACCCCGCTTTCGCACTTTAGCGCCCTAAGAGAAGTGGTTAGTGCTTGATTTAGTGCTCCACTTCCCTCCTGGAGCGCTAAAGCTCAATTTTCCGGGACTAGAAAATGATTCGCCTGGCGATAATTTTCCGAGATTTCAAAAGTTATGGCCTTACATGTTCTGCTCCTGGCACGGAGCATAGGAACAGGAGTAGGCCATTCAGCCCCTCGAGACTGCTCCACCATTCAGCCCCGATGAGCTATTCAATCAGATCATGGCTGATCTGTAACTCAACTCCATCTACCCAGCTTGGCTCCATATCCCTGAATACCTTTACCTAACAAAAATCCATCAATCTCAGTCTTGACATTTTCAATTGACCCCCAGCCTCTAAAGCTTTTTGGGGAGAGAGTTCCAGATTTCCAGTACCCTTTGTGTGAAGGAGCGCTTCTTGAAATCACCCCTGAACAGCCTGGCTCTAATTTAAAGGTTGTGTCCCCTTGTTCTGGACTCCCCCACCGAAGGAAATCGTTTTTCTCAATCTACCCTATCAAATCCTTTAATCATCTTAAACACCTCAATTCGCTCACCCCTTATTCTTCTATACTCAAGGGAATACAAGCAAAGCCAATGCAACCTGTCCTCATAATTTAACCCTTTAGGCCCCGGTATCATTCTGGTGAATCTATGCTTTATCCCCTGCAAGGCCAGTGTATCTTTCTTGAGGTACAGTGCCCAAATCGGAGCACAATACTCCAGATGGGGTCTGACCAGAGCTCGGTATAACTGAAGCATCACTTCCTCCCCTTTGTATTCCAGACCCCTTTGAGATAAAGGCTAACATTCATTAGCCTTTTTGATTATTGTCTGTACCTGGACACCCAAATCCCTTCGCTCCTCCACAGCTCCTCGTCTCTCACCATGAAGAAAATATTCTGATTTATCTTTCTCAGATCCAAAGCGGATGACCTCCTACTTCCCCACATTGAACTCTATCTGCCATAGTTTTGCCCACTCACTTAGTTTATCTATGTCTCTTTGTATATTTGCGCTCCCATCTACACAACTTCCTGTGGCTCCTAGATTGGTGTCATCTGCAAATTTGGATATGCAACTCTTTATTCCTTCATCCCTCATTAATATATACGGTGAAAAGCTGAGGGTCCAGTACAGATCCCTGGGGAACACCACTTGTCTCATCCTGCCAATGAGAGTGCGTTCCCTTTATCCCAATGCACTGTCTCCTACCTCCCAAACAATTCCCAGCCCATCTCAATAGGTTATCTCCAATTCTGTACACATTCATTTTCGCTAATAAGCAGAGAATCACCACAGGAAAAGTGGGAGTGCTGTGGATCAAGCATGTTGATCTCTGACCCCGCCCCTTTGAGGTGTGGCACCTTTGACAGGCATGACACTGTGGACATGAGAAAGACACAGAACTGTTAATTATATGATTAGATAGGAAGTAAAAGGCTGGTGGAGAGATCAGGAATTGAGGGACACTGAGATCTGTACCTGACCTGACCTCCACTCTCTTACACCCCTCTGCTCGCTGACCTATGTTGGCTCCCGGATAAGCAAGGCCTCGATTTTAAAATTCTTAACTTTGTGTTCAAATCTCTCCATGGCCTCGCCCCTCCCTATCTCTGCAACCTCCTCCAGCCCACAATATTTGCGCTCCTCCAATTCTGGCCTCTTGAGCATCCCTGATTATAATCACTCCACCATTGGCGGCCGTGCCTTCAGCTGCCTGGGCCCTAAGCTCTGGAATTCCACCCCCCTCCCCATCACAAAACTCTCCGCCTCTCCATCTCTCTTTCCTCCTTTAAGATGCTTCTTAAAACCTACCTCTTTGACCAAGCTTTTGGTCACCTAATATCTCCTTATGCGGCTCTGTGTCAATTTTGTTTGATAACGCTGCTGCGAAGCTCCTTAGGATGATTTACGACTTTAAAGGCGCTATATAAATGCAAGTTGCTGTTGTTGCATTGGGTTCACGTGAACCAGAGAGTGAGCAACGGGGAAAAGCACATGTGCTAATGTGTGGCGGGGCCTTACATCTATCTATTGAAAACTTCAATCCATTCCTAGTGGAGGACTCAGCAGTGTTTAGCTATCTGTGTTTGATGTAGGAGAGCGGGTCATATATAAGACTCCTCTCTCTACTAGAAAACTCATCCCTGTGAGCATGTCTGTGTCATACACTCTTAAGACAGGAGAGGATGGGGAACACAGCCTAGCTCTGGAGTGCAGGCCGGGAATCCAGTTTTAAACAGAAAGTGCAGCGAGAGGATTGCTCCAATTATTGTAGTCTGAGGAATGGGTCGCACTTTGAGGGGCACCACCTTTCAGAGGGGTGACACGAGTGATGTGAGGGAGACATCAGCTTATGGATAGGATGAGAAACAGGGTGAAAGGAAGACGTTGTATTCAGCAGTGTGACATTAGAAGCCTCTGTTTCCAACACTTATCACCTCCCGTCAGTTGCGAGTGGGAAAATCAGTAGCAAATGAAGTTTCCCCTGGCCATTTAGTGATGGTCAGGGAACCCCACAGAAAGCCTGGAATAAGTTATAGAGCAATACAGCACAGAAGGACCCCGGTTCCCCATCGTGCCAACGCCGGCTCTTTGGTAGAGCTCTCCAATTAGTTTCACTCCCCTGTTCTTTCCACAAAGCCCTCCAGTATTTTTCCTTTCAAGTGTTTATCCAATTCCCTATTGAATGTTGTTATTGAATCTGCTTCCACCGCCCTTTCAGACTGTGCATACCGGATCATAACAACTTGCTGCATTAAGAGTTCCCGTATAAGGCATCGCTATACTATGAAGTTAACAGTCTCCGAACATAGCCTGTATGGACAGTAAGGAGTTTGCTTGTGAGCACCCAAATACCAGTTAGATTCTGATGTTGGCATAAAAACATAAGATAAGAAATAGGAGCAGGAGTCGGCCATTCGGCCCCTCGAGCCTGCTCCACCATTCAATAAGATCATGGCTGATCTTCTACCTCAACTCCACTTTCCCGCACTATCCCCATATCCCTTGATTCCTTTAATATTCAAAAGTCTATCGATCTCTGTCTTGAATATACTCAACGACTGAGCCTCCACAGCCCTCTGGGGTAGAAAATTCCAAAGATTCACCACCCTCTGAGTGAAGACATTTCTCCTCATCTCAGTCCTAAATGGTCGACCCCTTATTCTGAGACAGCAAAGAGCTGGCACAGTGTTAACATTCAACGAGTTCTTTGGCAGGTATTTTAAACATGTTTGTGAAGCTTGAAGTAATGCAGGGCAAATTTTCCAAAGTGCTTTCTCATTTCTGAGCTGAGTACCCGATGACAATGCAATGCAAAGACAGCATCGCCTGCGATCAGCACAAACTGCCCTGTTTAACCAGCTACTCTGAACCCTCACTGTAGAACCTGTTGTGTATGTAACCTGTTCCACCTTAAGAGAGCTTAAGCCTGTTCCACCTTAAGAGATGTACTACTTTCTCAGGCTGCTGTAGACGTAATACCGGGGGTGAACACACCGGTATATAAGCACTGTGCAGTAATCTTGTATTCAGTATAGTCCCTACCTCCAACCAGTAAAGACCTGTTTTTATTGTTACTCATTAGTCTGTGTTTTAATTAACTAAATAATTCACAGACTTAACACTGGCGACGAGTCAGGTTCTTACCCTGCGGCAGTTATTCCACTGCGGTTGAAGAGAGGTTTCAAACCTCACCACTCACCACCCCACTGGAAGCGACAGGCATTAGGACCCTGAAGCCTCCATCAGCTTGTGAACCGGAGTAGAAGACAGGGCTGGGGGAAGAGAGAGGTACAGGGCGATAGCGATCGGCAGATAAGGGCCGGGCCGCTTTCAAGTGCGAGGCGCAGCCGGGCCATCGATCGCATCCGCTGATAAGGGCCGCACTCGGGCGATCGCGGCGAAGATAAGGGCCGCACTCGGGGGCTGAAGGGAGACGGCGTCGGGGGACGGGTGAAGACCGCCAAGCGCGGGAAAACCGCCATTTTGTGGGCGGAGGACGACAGCAAGAGCGGGAAGCCGCCATCTTTGATAACAAGTAAAGAAAATAAAATCTGAGAAATTGCAAATCTACAATGCCTAAACACGGGAATATTAGCACCTTTGATAGTGACCTCGAAGATTGGGCCATATATGTTGAAAGAGTAAAAAATTATTGTAAGGCCAATAAAATTCGTGACCAAGATAAAGCTCTAACATTATTAAATTTAATGGGTGCGAAGACATACGGGCAATTGAAACACCTGTTATCACCAGATGAACCGGCGGATAAGACGTTCGATGAGATTGTTACTGTCCTGAAAGATCATCTAAACCCCACGCCGCTGATGCTAGCGGAACGATTTAAATTTTACGACAGAAGGCAGCTACAGCATGAAAGCAATGCTGAATATTTGCTGGAATTGCGTAAATTAGCGAAATATTGCCAGTTTGGAACGGGACTGACAGATGCACTACGAGACAAATTTGTGTGTGGTTTATTTAAACAGGATACACAAAAGCGACTGCTCGAGGAGAATGAGCTGACGCTTGAGAAGGCGGTCACTATGGCAGCAGCACACGAAGCCGCAGCGAGAGGCACGGCAGTAATGCAGCTACGGTCACCGGAGCTCAGTGCACACAAATTGGGTGTGAGTTCTGGCAAATGTTATCGTTGTGGAAAGACAACGCATGATCAGAACCAGTGTTGGTTTAAAAACCAAGAATGTAGAACTTGTGGTAGGCTTGGACATATAGCTAGAGTATGCAGGTCAGCGAAGAAGACCAGCAACAAGAAGTCACCGCAAGGGAAATACGCAAAGGTACACAAGGTGGCCGAACAGGAGTCCAATTCAGATGCAAGCAGTATTGAACTGGCTAGCTTAAGGGTACTCAACGTTGGTAAGGGTGCAGACCTCCAGACAATTTGGGTTACTCTTCAGATAGAAGGAGTCCAAGTAAAAATGGAATTGGACACTGGATCGGCATTGTCGCTCATGAATAAGAAAGATTACAGAAGGTTATTCCAACATATTCCCCTACAGGATACGGAGATTATATTGACAACCTACACGGGGCAGAGAGTGTACCCCATCGGGACAATAAAGGTTGCAGTGGCCAACAAGGGCGAAGGAAGTCAAATAATGGACTTATATGTGCTACCGGAGGGAGGTCCACCACTACTAGGCCGGGAGTGGTTTAGAAACATAAATATGGACTGGCATTCGCTAAAAGCCATAAAGAGTGAGAACTCGGTGCAGATAATCAGCCCAGACTCTAGAACTGATGATGGTAAGACCAACCCATGTGCAAAAGACAAAGTTTCAGCACAGAATTCCACTGAGCAACAACAACATAGTTTAACAGAGAATTCTGAGTCTGTCAAGTCTACTGATATGCACATTTTTGAGGGACACTGGGCTCGAACTCAACTTCATTTCAAACTACAACAGCAATTAGAACAAATGATTCGCCGTTTTGAGCAAGAGATGAATGAAATAAAAAAGTTCTTTGTTACAGAGTGGGAGAATCTGGAAAGGCAACAGAAGCAACTGATGGAGAAAATGGAGCAGGAGCACACCAACCATCTGCGCGAGGAGGCCGAACGAATCAAAGCTGATTCAGGTTCTGAAGGTGCGTGCCATAATCTGGTGTCAGAAGAGTTAACGGTCAGCCAACTCCTTCATATGCTGAGGGACAAGACTCTGAAATGGGAAAAACTTGAACACGAGCTGCGATCTTCAAAGGAAAAGGGTTCGGAGCTCTCAAAAGTCATTGAGATGGCTGATGTGACGACACAGACTGAAACGACTGCAACAGAGCAGCCATTGGATGCCAAAAGTACGCTGACTCACGTCAATGTAGAACAACAGACCGCTGAAACAGCTGCTCCGGTAGAGGGATTGCATAGTCCGATCAATCAATCTCCAAAGGAAGTTGAAGTATTAAAATCACAAATGAGGTCACTAGTAAACGACTTGCTGAAAGCCCAGAAAAAGCTGGATGCAGAGGTACACATGAAGAAGTCTCTTCAGGAAAGATGTCTGGATTTGGAACAAGAGCTGGCTAACGTCCAGCTGGGTATGGAGGAAATAGACGACCCTCTCACTGGTCTAGCTCAGGACGACACCGAATATTACTATGACCTGGTGGACGACACCGAATATTACGATGTCCTGTCCTGCCCAGCTTGTAACTTTGACTCCCAAAGTGCAGAAATCATGGAGGAGCACCAAAAGTCTACGGAACATCGGGAGAAGCTGGCTCTACGACGGAAACAGGAGGAAGAGAAGGAGGAACTGCGCATGCAGCTGGCAGCTGTGGCAGCTGACAATGGAGCCCAGAGAGAGTCTCCAAGAAGCAGAAAAGGAAAAGTAAAAACAGAAGATGACCCATCTGAACCATTATCACCTCTACCAGATCACACACGTGGTCCCTCCGAACGGAGCCAAATCAGTTCGGAAGTTCAAGCTGTTAAATCCATGAAAGGACTATTGAATGAGTAACGTGAACCGACTACACCACAGAGATTGAATCTGTGAACTGTTTTCCGCAGAGACTGAATCTGTGATATGTTACGTTAAACATGAAGTTATATATGTATATATGTTATTACGTTATGTTAAATGGGGGGATGACTATAAAGCTAAGAAGGGAGGAGTGTTGTGTATGTAACCTGTTCCACCTTAAGAGAGCTTAAGCCTGTTCCACCTTAAGAGATGTACTACTTTCTCAGGCTGCTGTAGATGTAATACCGGGGGTGAACACACCGGTATATAAGCACTGTGCAGTAATCTTGTATTCAGTATAGTCCCTACCTCCAACCAGTAAAGACCTGTTTTTATTGTTACTCATTAGTCTGTGTTTTAATTAACTAAATAATTCACAGACTTAACAGAACCAAACTGAAACTTCCCGAGCAGTCACTCTCAACATTGGCGGAGAGGTTTAGAGAGTGAATTCCAGAGCTTAGGGCCCTGGTAGCTGAAGGCTCCAATGGTGGAATGATTAAAATCGGGGTGCACCAGATGCCAGAGCTGGAGGAGTGCAGAGATCTCGGCGGGTTGTAGTGCTGGAGGATTTGGTGCCAGTTAGGATACGGGCAGCAGGGTTTTGGATGAGCTGAAGTTTATAGCGAGTTCAAGGTGGGAGGCCAGTGAAGGAATAGTCATGATTCAGAGAAATACACGATACCATGAACAGAATACTGATATTATTAATACATGACATACTGGGTTTCAAAATCTAAAGCCTTGGAGACACAAGCTGTAAACAGAAATACAGGCTTCTGAGATAAAGATCAGTTGATAACAAAGTTGTAAACAAACTTTGAAATGGGAATTAGTTAAATATTCTAAAACAATGAAAGATTGAAGCAAACCATTGGCGCTTCCGAAAGTTCTACGGTTTGCAACAAGCACAATGAGAAGGCCCAGTTTAAAGTGTGAAGAGCTAACACGTAAAACAGAAATACAAACATTAAAAGAGGTATGTGCCTTTGAAACATGACATCAAGTAAAGAAACACCTGCTGGTCAAATAGTTTTATGTTAAACTTGGAAAACAGGAACCATAAGATTAAATATGCAACCAACTGAGATAGCTAGAAAACAAGTAAACTCACAGTTAAAGTGAAATAACAACAGAAGATGCTGGAAATACTCAGCAGGCCAGGCAGCAGGGTCTCAGGGTCCCAGACCTGAAACATTAATTCTGTTTCTTTCTCCACGGATGCTGCCTGGCCTGCTGAGTATTTCCAGCATTTTCAGCATCCGCAGTATTTTGCTACTGTACACAGTTAAAGTGGTTTTGATTTACATATTGTAAATATAATACCAACAAGAAGGCTTTGAAAATATGACTTCAGTAGAGACACCAAGCAATTGCATTGTGTTTGTATTAAACTTGGATCACCACGGAGTCAAAATGTCTGCTAAAAACCAGTAAAGCCAATATTAAGAATTGAATGAAATCATTTTGTAGGAATGACATCAAACAGAAACCATAGCTGTCATTGTTTTTATGATGGTTTTTGGAACACCTAAAGGTAGAGAAATAGTTATGCATGTAATAGTTGAATTGACAGTAAGATAGAAAGCATTCGAAAGAGGTATTAATAAAGACAATTAGCTAACATCAGCAGCGAACATCAAAGAAGAAACCACTGCCAAAAGGGTATAAAAATAAGACCTTTTTAACAGACAGTCAGAACTCGCTGAACGGGCAAAGTGTTTCTCAACTCTTCAGAGGCATCTCTGTAAGTCTTTAACTATGAGTCTCGGGAAGTCAAAGTGATTGATTTTGGTGGATGTTCTGGATTTAGAAATAAGTAAGAAATAAGAAATGTAACGAAGTAAAGATTTGAGAATAAGGATCTCTGAGAAATAAGAAATGTAAGCTAATTGTATTTTGAATTGTTAATGTGACTGATTCAACAAATGTTAACTGAAGGTTGGCTCTTAAATAAAACTATATATTTTTAGGATTGTCTCAAAGAGTAATTCTGTATAAACTCACGAACCCAAATTCTGTACACTCTTTTGTAAGGAGTTGCAGAATTCTGGGAGGTATTCCGGACCCTCATAATATCCAGAAGGTTACAGTCTAGTTCAACTTATTAAAAGTACTATCTGGAGGACGGTAACATCTTCAGTCGTTCCATTCCTTTAGGGAGAGATAGCCTGAACCTTTAGACTCATTTAAGCATCTTATGGAATTCAGCTATCTTTAACTTAAGTTGAAGGTGAACGTCTGGGGAATACGCCTGATCTGGGATAGCCCAAAAGTGCTAGGACTGTAATTCTCCCTTCAGGCCGTCCAGGAGAACATTGGACTAGTCGAGTCTGGAGGTAACAAAGGCACAGATGAGGGTTTCAGGAGCTGAGGACAAGAAAAGGCCATTTGGCCTGTTGAAGCACGTACCTTGACTCTTCCAACCTCGCATTCAATCACATTTTGAGCTCTCTAAAGCCTGTGCAGTAAATGTTTATCTTTAGTGCTCTTTGCTTTGTACTTCACGCACTGGGGGTGAACATTTGCCCTGTTACCACAACTTGCAAATGATTCCAAATATTTATCATCCTCTGAGTGAAGAAATTCTTTGTAATGTCTTTTCACTAGTTTGTGAATCTGCAGAGGAATGCGCACAGTTTAAAAGCAGCTACTGTGTCTTTGTGAAGCAGGAGCTGCTTAATGGGCTACTGATGGAACTCACTGAAAGACACTGCTGGAGGTCGAATTAGAGAATCGTAAAGAACACAGAAATCTGAACTATTTGCCACAGCAGTACTTAGAAATGTCTAGTAAGCTGAAAGCAATTTGCACAGTTTGCAATATGTCCAAGGGAGGCGTTAAGCAGTTCCCGACAATGCACATATGTGGGATATCTATTTTCACCAGTGTTAAAAATAAAAGTCACTGGTTGTCTAGAAACTACAAAATGTCTCGTACTTCCAGGAGGGAATGTGGGGCTGGAGGAGGTTCCAGCGGTAGGGTAGGGTGGAGTGGGCCATGGAGAGACTTATAGATAATGATAAGGATCTTCAGTTGGATGCATTGGGCCACAGTAGGCTTGCCAACTCTGGTTGGATGTATTCCTGGAGGTTTTCTAGCATGACCTCCTGCCTGTAACAGCCCAGCATGGTCAAATAACCTCTATTCCTATTTCCAATATCTCTGTAACTAATAAACAAATGCGTTCAAAGAATGTGAAAAAAAAATCACTTTAATTTAATACCCCTATGATTTTTCTCCTGGGTTTGCTCACAGCCGTGTCCCAGAGATTAATCTTTAATTCCTGGAGACTCCAGGGCAACCCTGGATGGTTGGCAACCCTAGTCCCAGGGGCTCATTATAGGTAAGAGTGACTTAGTGCAGGTCAGATTGAGTTCTTAAAGTCTTTAACATAATCATTATAAAACCTTTAATATTTAATCCGCTGCTACTTTTCTGCGCTTGCTTGCTTTGGTAAACAACTTACGTTTGTAGTTTCATGCCTCCGTTTTAGAAGTGGACAGCCTATAATTTTAATTTTGCATCACTAACAACTATAGACCCAGCATGTCCTCACAGGAGCTCGTGCAGTTAGAAAATGACGGCTTTAATTCTTTGCATCAAACCCCTCATATCGCCAGCATTCCTCCACCCTTCTTTCTGTGCCATAAAGAACTTTGCTTGAAATTCAGCCCTTCACGTGTGAGCATATTCTAACCAAGATACCATCTGAGGCATTGACCCATTTAATTAGACAGATTTATGGCTTAAAATGTGGGAGGAAGGAGTTTCATACAAGCATGCTAAGAGTTTGTCTGCCAAGATTCCAAGAGCTAAATGTAAAGGCAGAGCCTGTCACAATCTCAGGACGTCCCAAAACGCTTTACAACCAATGAAGTGCTTTAGAAGTGCTGTCAAGCCCGTGTGGTAGCTGGTGTGCAACGGCCACCCCACGTTAAAAGAATTCACGCACAGGCATCTTCCACCCTTTAAAATGAAGTTCAGGACCTGGAACGTCAGGACCCTCATGGACAGCCCCAACAGTGACAGACTGGAATGCCGTACTGCTATCGTTGCCCGGGAGCTCAGATGTTTCGACATCGACATTGCCACCCTAAGTGAGGCCCGGTGGGCAGGGGAAGGCCAGCTCAAGGAGCAAGGCGGCGGTTACACCTTCTTCTGGAAAGGCAAACCTGAAGAAGAATGCCACCTCCATGGGGTAGGCTTCGCCATAAAAAATGAACTAGTTGGGCGTCTCAGAGACTCTCCTAGCGGTATAAACGAGCGCCTCATGACTCTTCGGCTCACCCTAGCCCGGAACCAGTGCCCTATGGCCATCAGTGCGTACGCCCCAACACTGGAAGCCACAAACTAGACCAAAGAGGAATTCTACTCCAGCCTCGAACAATCCTTGTCCAGAGTCCCAACGGGCGACAAGCTGATCCTCCTTGGAGACTTTAACGCCAGAGTTGGAAAGGACACTGACCTCTAGGGAGGTGTGATCGGCAGAGAGGGGGTAGGGAAAGCCAACTCCAACGGTACCCTTCTCCTGTTGAAATGCTTAGAACATGACCTTGTCATAACCAACACCTTGTTCCGTCAGAGAGACAAGTACAAGGCTTCATGGCAGCACCCTCGCTCCAAGCACTGGAGCGCACTTCAACCCAAGCACCCCACCCACCCACCCCTGCAACCACCATCTGCCCCACCTGTGACAGAGACTGTAGGTCCTGCATTGGACTCATCAATCACCTGAGAACTCATTTTTAATGTGGAAGCAAGTCATCCTCGGTAACGAGGGACTGCCTAAGAAGGGGATAGTCACTGTTGTAATGTAGGAAATGTGGTGGCCAATTTGTGCATAGCAAGGTCCCAAAAACAGCAATGAGATAAATGGCCAGATCACCTGTTTTGGTGATGTATGTTGAGGGATAAATATTGGCCAGGACACCGGGGAGAACACCCCTACTCTTCGAATAGAGCAATACTATATTTAATGTCCACCTGCGAAGGCAGGCATGGCCTCGGTTTAACGTCTCATCCAAAACACGGCCCCTCCGACAGTGCAGCACTCCCTCAGTACTGCCCTGGAGTGTCAGCTGGATTTTGTGCTCAAGTCTCTGGAGTGGGACTTCAACCCACAGCCTTCTGACTCAGAGGCAAGAGTGCTGCCCGTTGAGTCACAGCTGACAGCACTTTAAACTCTCTTCCCTAAATTCTTGCTTACAATTTTTTAAAAAGGGTCCTCCCAGGGGTTTGTTTGAATGATGGTGAATCCTACAGGGCAAAAGGAAAGCTATGTATTTCCCTTGTAAGTTTGGGTCCCCTCACATTTAATTTGCTGCCTTTTCATGGACAGATTCCTCCCCTGCACAAAGGAGAATTGAGAAATGAATCTCCGATGGCTGATTTAACTTAGATACGAATGTCAACAGGACAGTCGTACACTAATATAACACTCCTTCCAGTAAGTATAACGTCGGAGCCCTTTTCAAGAAAGTGAGAAGGAGGTACTGAGTGCGAGTGAAGGAGGTACTGAGTGTGAGTGAAGGAGGTACTGAGTGTGAGTGAAGGAGGTACTGAGTGTGAGTGAAGGAGGTACTGAGTGTGAGTGAAGGAGGTACTGAGTGCGAGTGAAGGAGGTACTGAGTGCGAGTGAAGGAGGTACTGAGTGCGAGTGAAGGAGGTACTGAGTGCGAGTGAAGGAGGTACTGAGTGTGAGTGAAGGAGGTACTGAGTGTGAGTGAAGGAGGTACTGAGTGTGAGTGAAGGAGGTACTGAGTGTGAGTGAAGGAGGTACTGAGTGCGAGTGAAGGAGGTACTGAGTGCGAGTGAAGGAGGTACTGAGTGTGAGTGAAGGGGGTACAGAGTGTGAGTGAAGGAGGTACTGAGTGTGAGTGAAGGAGGTACTGAGTGTGAGTGAAGGGGGTACTGAGTGTGAGTGAAGGAGGTACTGAGTGTGAGTGAAGGAGGTACTGAGTGTGAGTGAAGGAGGTACTGAGTGTGAGTGAAGGAGGTACTGAGTGTGAGTGAAGGAGGTACTGAGTGTGAGTGAAGGGGGTACAGAGTGTGAGTGAAGGAGGTACTGAGTGTGAGTGAAGGAGGTACTGAGTGTGAGTGAAGGGGGTACTGAGTGTGAGTGAAGGAGGTACTGAGTGTGAGTGAAGGAGGTACTGAGTGTGAGTGAAGGGGGTACTGAGTGTGGTTGAAGGAGGTACTGAGTGTGAGTGAAGGAGGTACTGAGTGTGAGTGAAGGAGGTACTGAGTGCGAGTGAAGGAGGTACTGAGTGTGAGTGAAGGAGGTACTGAGTGTGAGTGAAGGAGGTACAGAGAGCGAGTGAAGGAGGTACTGAGTGCGAGTGAAGGAGGTACTGAGTGCGAGTGAAGGAGGTACTGAGTGTGAGTGAAGGAGGTACTGAGTGTGAGTGAAGGAGGTACTGAGTGTGAGTGAAGGAGGTACTGAGTGTGAGTGAAGGAGGTACTGAGTGTGAGTGAAGGAGGTACTGAGTGCGAGTGAAGGAGGTACTGAGTGTGAGTGAAGGGGGTACAGAGTGTGAGTGAAGGAGGTACTGAGTGTGAGTGAAGGAGGTACTGAGTGTGAGTGAAGGGGGTACTGAGTGTGAGCGAAGGAGGTACTGAGTGTGAGTGAAGGAGGTACTGAGTGTGAGTGAAGGGGGTACTGAGTGTGGTTGAAGGAGGTACTGAGTGTGAGTGAAGGAGGTACTGACTGTGAGTGAAGGAGGTACTGAGTGTGAGTGAAGGAGGTACTGAGTGTGAGTGAAGGAGGTACTGAGTGTGAGTGAAGGAGGTACAGAGTGCGAGTGAAGGAGGTACTGAGTGTGAGTGAAGGAGGTACTGAGTGTGAGTGAAGGGGGTACTGAGTGTGAGTGAAGGAGGTACTGAGTGTGTGTGAAGGAGGTACTGAGTGTGAGTGAAGGGGTACTGAGTGTGAGTGAAGGAGGTACTGAGTGTGAGTGAAGGAGGTACTGAGTGTGAGTGAAGGAGGTACTGAGTGTGAGTGAAGGGGTACTGAGTGTGAGTGAAGGAGGTACTGAGTGTGAGTGAAGGAGGTACTGAGTGTGAGTGATGGGGTACTGAGTGTGAGTGAAGGAGGTACTGAGTGTGAGTGAAGGAGGTACTGAGTGCGAGTGAAGGAGGAACTGAGAGTGAGTGAAGGAGGTACTGAGTGTGAGTGAAGGAGGTACTGAGTGCGAGTGAAGGAGATACTGAGTGTGAGTGAAGGAGGTACTGAGTGTGAGTGAAGGAGGTACTGAGTGTGAGTGAAGGAGGTACTGAGTGTGAGTAAAGGAGGTACTGAGTGTGAGTGAAGGAGGTACTGAGTGTGAGTGAAGGGGGTACAGAGTGCGAGTGAAGGAGGTACTGAGTGTGAGTGAAGGAGGTACTGAGTGTGAGTGAAGGGGGTACAGAGTGTGAGTGAAGGAGGTACTGAGTGTGAGTGAAGGAGGTACTGAGTGTGAGTGAAGGGGGTACAGAGTGCGAGTGAAGGAGGTACTGAGTGTGAGTGAAGGAGGTACTGAGTGTGAGTGAAGGGGTACAGAGTGTGAGTGAAGGAGGTACTGAGTGTGAGTGAAGGAGGTACTGAGTGTGAGTGAAGGCGGTACAGAGTGCAAGTGAAGGAGGTACTGAGTGTGAGTGAAGGAGGTACTGAGTGTGAGTGAAGGAGGTACTGAGTGTGAGTGAAGGAGGTACTGAGTGTGAGTGAAGGAGCTACTGAGTGTGAGTGAAGGAGCTACTGAGTGTGAGTGAAGGAGGTACTGAGTGTGAGTGAAGGAGGTACTGAGTGTGTGTGAAGGAGGTACTGAGTGTGAGTGAAGGAGGTACTGATGTGAGTGAAGGGGGTACAGAGTGCGAGTGAAGGAGGTACTGAGTGTGAGTGAAGGAGGTACTGAGTGTGAGTGAAGGAGGTAATTAGTGTGAGTGAAGGAGGTACTGAGTGTGAGTGAAGGAGGTACTGAGTGTGAGTGAAGGAGGTACTGAGTGTGAGCGAAGGAGGTACTGAGTGTGAGTGAAGGAGGTACTGAGTGGGAGCGAAGGAGGTACTGAGTGCGAGCGAAGGAGGTACTGAGTGCGAGCGAAGGAGGTACTGAGTGTGAGTGAAGGGGGTACAGAGTGTGAGTGAAGGAGGTACTGAGTGTGAGTGAAGGAGGTACTGAGTGTGAGTGAAGGGGGTACTGAGTGTGAGTGAAGGAGGTACTGAGTGTGAGTGAAGGAGGTACTGAGTGTGAGTGAAGGAGGTACTGAGTGTGAGTGAAGGAGGTACTGAGTGTGAGTGAAGGAGGTACTGAGTGTGAGTGAAGGGGGTACAGAGTGTGAGTGAAGGAGGTACTGAGTGTGAGTGAAGGAGGTACTGAGTGTGAGTGAAGGGGGTACTGAGTGTGAGTGAAGGAGGTACTGAGTGTGAGTGAAGGAGGTACTGAGTGTGAGTGAAGGGGGTACTGAGTGTGGTTGAAGGAGGTACTGAGTGTGAGTGAAGGAGGTACTGAGTGTGAGTGAAGGAGGTACTGAGTGCGAGTGAAGGAGGTACTGAGTGTGAGTGAAGGAGGTACTGAGTGTGAGTGAAGGAGGTACAGAGAGCGAGTGAAGGAGGTACTGAGTGCGAGTGAAGGAGGTACTGAGTGCGAGTGAAGGAGGTACTGAGTGTGAGTGAAGGAGGTACTGAGTGTGAGTGAAGGAGGTACTGAGTGTGAGTGAAGGAGGTACTGAGTGTGAGTGAAGGAGGTACTGAGTGTGAGTGAAGGAGGTACTGAGTGCGAGTGAAGGAGGTACTGAGTGTGAGTGAAGGGGGTACAGAGTGTGAGTGAAGGAGGTACTGAGTGTGAGTGAAGGAGGTACTGAGTGTGAGTGAAGGGGGTACTGAGTGTGAGCGAAGGAGGTACTGAGTGTGAGTGAAGGAGGTACTGAGTGTGAGTGAAGGGGGTACTGAGTGTGGTTGAAGGAGGTACTGAGTGTGAGTGAAGGAGGTACTGACTGTGAGTGAAGGAGGTACTGAGTGTGAGTGAAGGAGGTACTGAGTGTGAGTGAAGGAGGTACTGAGTGTGAGTGAAGGAGGTACAGAGTGCGAGTGAAGGAGGTACTGAGTGTGAGTGAAGGAGGTACTGAGTGTGAGTGAAGGGGGTACTGAGTGTGAGTGAAGGAGGTACTGAGTGTGTGTGAAGGAGGTACTGAGTGTGAGTGAAGGGGTACTGAGTGTGAGTGAAGGAGGTACTGAGTGTGAGTGAAGGAGGTACTGAGTGTGAGTGAAGGAGGTACTGAGTGTGAGTGAAGGGGTACTGAGTGTGAGTGAAGGAGGTACTGAGTGTGAGTGAAGGAGGTACTGAGTGTGAGTGATGGGGTACTGAGTGTGAGTGAAGGAGGTACTGAGTGTGAGTGAAGGAGGTACTGAGTGCGAGTGAAGGAGGAACTGAGAGTGAGTGAAGGAGGTACTGAGTGTGAGTGAAGGAGGTACTGAGTGCGAGTGAAGGAGATACTGAGTGTGAGTGAAGGAGGTACTGAGTGTGAGTGAAGGAGGTACTGAGTGTGAGTGAAGGAGGTACTGAGTGTGAGTAAAGGAGGTACTGAGTGTGAGTGAAGGAGGTACTGAGTGTGAGTGAAGGGGGTACAGAGTGCGAGTGAAGGAGGTACTGAGTGTGAGTGAAGGAGGTACTGAGTGTGAGTGAAGGGGGTACAGAGTGTGAGTGAAGGAGGTACTGAGTGTGAGTGAAGGAGGTACTGAGTGTGAGTGAAGGGGGTACAGAGTGCGAGTGAAGGAGGTACTGAGTGTGAGTGAAGGAGGTACTGAGTGTGAGTGAAGGGGTACAGAGTGTGAGTGAAGGAGGTACTGAGTGTGAGTGAAGGAGGTACTGAGTGTGAGTGAAGGCGGTACAGAGTGCAAGTGAAGGAGGTACTGAGTGTGAGTGAAGGAGGTACTGAGTGTGAGTGAAGGAGGTACTGAGTGTGAGTGAAGGAGGTACTGAGTGTGAGTGAAGGAGCTACTGAGTGTGAGTGAAGGAGCTACTGAGTGTGAGTGAAGGAGGTAC
The DNA here is from genome assembly GCF_052327205.1 of Somniosus microcephalus. Classification (NCBI taxonomy): domain Eukaryota; kingdom Metazoa; phylum Chordata; class Chondrichthyes; order Squaliformes; family Somniosidae; genus Somniosus; species Somniosus microcephalus. The sequence goes on along the minus strand of NC_140994.1, from coordinate 91,090,104 downwards.
TGAGTGTGAGTGAAGGAGGTACTGAGTGTGTGTGAAGGAGGTACTGAGTGTGAGTGAAGGAGGTACTGATGTGAGTGAAGGGGGTACAGAGTGCGAGTGAAGGAGGTACTGAGTGTGAGTGAAGGAGGTACTGAGTGTGAGTGAAGGAGGTAATTAGTGTGAGTGAAGGAGGTACTGAGTGTGAGTGAAGGAGGTACTGAGTGTGAGTGAAGGAGGTACTGAGTGTGAGCGAAGGAGGTACTGAGTGTGAGTGAAGGAGGTACTGAGTGGGAGCGAAGGAGGTACTGAGTGCGAGCGAAGGAGGTACTGAGTGCGAGCGAAGGAGGTACTGAGTGTGAGTGAAGGAGGTACTGAGTGCGAGTGAAGGGGTACTGAGTGCAAGTGAAGGAGGTACTGAGTGCGACTGAAGGAGGTACTGAGTGTGAGTGAAGGAGGTACTGAGTGTGAGTGAAGGAGGTACTGAGTGTGAGTGAAGGAGGTACTGAGTGTGAGTCAAGGAGGTAGTAAGTGTGAGTGAAGGAGGTACTGAGTGTGAGTGAAGGAGGTACTGAGTGTGAGTGAAGGAGGTACTGAGTGTGAGTGAAGGGGTACTGAGTGTGAGTGAAGGAGGTCCTGAGTGTGAGTGAAGGAGGTCCTGAGTGTGAGTGAAGGAGGTACTGAGTGTGAGTGAAGGAGGTACTGAGTGTGAGTGAAGGAGGTACTGAGTGTGAGTGAAGGAGGTACTGAGTGTGAGTGAAGGAGGTACTGAGTGTGAGTGAAGGGGTACTGAGTGTGAGTGAAGGAAGTACTGAGTGTCAGTGAAGGAGGTACTGAGTGTGAGTGAAGGAGGTACTGAGTGCGAGTGAAGGAGGTACTGAGTGTGAGTGAAGGAGGTACTGAGTGTGAGTGAAGGGGGTACTGAGTGTGAGTGAAGGAGGTACTGAGTGTGAGTGAAGGAGGTACTGAGTGTGAGTGAAGGAGGTACTGAGTGTGAGTGAAGGGGGTACAGAGTGCGAGTGAAGGGGTACTGAGTGTGAGTGAAGGAGGTACAGAGTGCGAGTGAAGAGGTACTGAGTGTGAGTGAAGGAGGTAGAGTGCGAGTGAAGGAGGTACTGAGTGTGAGTGAAGGAGGTACTGAGTGTGAGTGAAGGAGGTACTGAGTGTGTGTGAAGGAGGTACTGAGTGTGAGTGAAGGGGTACTGAGTGTGAGTGAAGGAGGTACTGAGTGTGAGTGAAGGAGGTACTGAGTGTGAGTGAAGGAGGTACTGAGTGTGAGTGAAGGGGTACTGAGTGTGAGTGAAGGAGGTACTGAGTGTGAGTGAAGGAGGTACTGAGTGTGAGTGATGGGGTACTGAGTGTGAGTGAAGGAGGTACTGAGTGTGAGTGAAGGAGGTACTGAGTGCGAGTGAAGGAGGAACTGAGAGTGAGTGAAGGAGGTACTGAGTGTGAGTGAAGGAGGTACTGAGTGCGAGTGAAGGAGATACTGAGTGTGAGTGAAGGAGGTACTGAGTGTGAGTGAAGGAGGTACTGAGTGTGAGTGAAGGAGGTACTGAGTGTGAGTAAAGGAGGTACTGAGTGTGAGTGAAGGAGGTTCTGAGTGTGAGTGAAGGGGGTACAGAGTGCGAGTGAAGGAGGTACGGAGTGTGAGTGAAGGAGGTACTGAGTGTGAGTGAAGGGGGTACAGAGTGTGAGTGAAGGAGGTACTGAGTGTGAGTGAAGGAGGTACTGAGTGTGAGTGAAGGGGGTACAGAGTGCGAGTGAAGGAGGTACTGAGTGTGAGTGAAGGAGGTACTGAGTGTGAGTGAAGGGGTACAGAGTGTGAGTGAAGGAGGTACTGAGTGTGAGTGAAGGAGGTACTGAGTGTGAGTGAAGGCGGTACAGAGTGCAAGTGAAGGAGGTACTGAGTGTGAGTGAAGGAGGTACTGAGTGTGAGTGAAGGAGGTACTGAGTGTGAGTGAAGGAGGTACTGAGTGTGAGTGAAGGAGCTACTGAGTGTGAGTGAAGGAGCTACTGAGTGTGAGTGAAGGAGGTACTGAGTGTGAGTGAAGGAGGTACTGAGTGTGTGTGAAGGAGGTACTGAGTGTGAGTGAAGGAGGTACTGATGTGAGTGAAGGGGGTACAGAGTGCGAGTGAAGGAGGTACTGAGTGTGAGTGAAGGAGGTACTGAGTGTGAGTGAAGGAGGTAATTAGTGTGAGTGAAGGAGGTACTGAGTGTGAGTGAAGGAGGTACTGAGTGTGAGTGAAGGAGGTACTGAGTGTGAGCGAAGGAGGTACTGAGTGTGAGTGAAGGAGGTACTGAGTGGGAGCGAAGGAGGTACTGAGTGCGAGCGAAGGAGGTACTGAGTGCGAGCGAAGGAGGTACTGAGTGTGAGTGAAGGAGGTACTGAGTGCGAGTGAAGGGGTACTGAGTGCAAGTGAAGGAGGTACTGAGTGCGACTGAAGGAGGTACTGAGTGTGAGTGAAGGAGGTACTGAGTGTGAGTGAAGGAGGTACTGAGTGTGAGTGAAGGAGGTACTGAGTGTGAGTCAAGGAGGTAGTAAGTGTGAGTGAAGGAGGTACTGAGTGTGAGTGAAGGAGGTACTGAGTGTGAGTGAAGGAGGTACTGAGTGTGAGTGAAGGGGTACTGAGTGTGAGTGAAGGAGGTCCTGAGTGTGAGTGAAGGAGGTACTGAGTGTGAGTGAAGGAGGTACTGAGTGTGAGTGAAGGAGGTACTGAGTGTGAGTGAAGGAGGTACTGAGTGTGAGTGAAGGAGGTACTGAGTGTGAGTGAAGGGGTACTGAGTGTGAGTGAAGGAAGTACTGAGTGTCAGTGAAGGAGGTACTGAGTGTGAGTGAAGGAGGTACTGAGTGCGAGTGAAGGAGGTACTGAGTGTGAGTGAAGGAGGTACTGAGTGTGAGTGAAGGGGGTACTGAGTGTGAGTGAAGGAGGTACTGAGTGTGAGTGAAGGAGGTACTGAGTGTGAGTGAAGGAGGTACTGAGTGTGAGTGAAGGAGGTACAGAGTGCGAGTGAAGGGGTACTGAGTGTGAGTGAAGGAGGTACAGAGTGCGAGTGAAGAGGTACTGAGTGTGAGTGAAGGAGGTAGAGTGCGAGTGAAGGAGGTACTGAGTGCGAGTGAAGGAGGTACTGAGTGTGAGTGAAGGAGGTACTGAGTGTGAGTGAAGGAGGTACTGAGTGTGAGTGAAAGGGGTACTGAGTGTGAGTGAAGGAGGTACTGAGTGTGAGTGAAGGAGGTACTGAGTGTGAGTGAAGGGGGTACTTAGTGTGAGTGAAGGAGGTACTGAGTGTGAGTGAAGGAGGTACTGAGTGTGAGTGAAGGAGGTACCGAGTGTGAGTGAAGGAGGTACTGAGTGTGAGTGAAGGAGGTACTGAGTGTGAGTGAAGGAGGTACTGAGTGTGAGCGAAGGAAGTACTGAGTGCGAGTGAAGGAGGTACTGAGTGTGAGTGAAGGGGTACTGAGTGTGAGTGAAGGAGGTACTGAGTGTGAGTGAAGGAGGTACTGAGTGCGAGTGAAGGAGGTACTGAGTGTGAGTGAAGGAGGTACTGAGTGCGAGCGAAGGAGGTACTGAGTGTGAGTGAAGGGGTACTGAGTGTGAGTGAAGGAGGTACTGAGTGCGAGTGAAGGAGGTACTGAGTGTGAGTGAAGGAGGTACTGAGTGTGAGTGAAGGAGGTACTGAGTGTGAGTGAAGGAGGTACTGAGTGTGAGTGAAGGGGGACTGAGTGTGAGTGAAGGGGGTACAGAGTGCGAGTGAAGGAGGTACTGAGTGTGAGTGAAGGAGGTACTGATTGTGAGTGAAGGAGGTACTGACTGTGGGTGAAGGAGGTACTGAGTGTGAGTGAAGGAGGTGCTGAGTGCGAGTGAAGGGGGTACAGAGTGCGAGTGAAGGAGGTACTGAGTGTGAGTGAAGGAGGTACTGAGTGTGAGTGAAGGAGGTACTGAGTGTGAGTGAATGAGGTACTGAGTGTGAGTGAAGGAGGTACTGAGTGTGAGTGAAGGGGGTACAGAGTGTGAGTGAAGGAGGTACTGAGTGTGAGTGAAGGGGGTACAGAGTGCGAGTGATGGAAGTACTGAGTGTGAGTGAAGGAGGTACTGAGTGTGAGTGAAGGGGGTACAGGGTGCGAGTGAAGGAGGTACTGAGTGTGAGTGAAGGAGGTACTGAGTGTGAGTGAAGGAGGTACTGTGAGTGAAGGGGGTACTGAGTGTGAGTGAAGGAGGTACTGAGTTTGAGTGAAGGAGGTACTGAGTGTGAGTGAAGGAGGTACTGAGTGTGAGTGAAGGAGGTACTGAGTGTGAGTGAAGGAGGTACTGAGTGTGAGTGAAGGAGGTACTGAGTGTGAGTGAAGGAGGTACTGAGTGTGAGTGAAGGAGGTACTGAGTGTGAGTGAAAGGGTACTGAGTGTGAGTGAAGGGGTACTGAGTGTGAGTGAAGGAGGTACTGAGTGTGAGTGAAGGAGGTACTGAGTGCGAGTGAAGGAGGTACTGAGTGTGAGTGAAGGAGGTACTGAGTGTGAGTGAAGGAGGTACTGAGTGTGAGTGAAGGAGGTACTGAGTGTGAGTGAAGGAGGTACTGAGTGTGAGTGAAGGAGGTACTGAGTTCGAGCGAAGGAGGTACTGAGTGTGAGTGAAGGAGGTACTGAGTGTGAGTGAAGGAGGTACTGAGTGCGAGCGAAGGAGGCACTGAGTACGAGCGAAGGAGGTACTGAGTGTGAGTGAAGGAGGTACTGAGCGCGAGTGAAGGGGTACTGAGTGTGAGTGAAGGGGTACTGAGTGTGAGTGAAGGAAGTACTGAGTGTCAGTGAAGGAGGTACTGAGTGTGAGTGAAGGAGGTACTGAGTGCGAGTGAAGGAGGTACTGAGTGTGCGTGAAGGAGGTACTGAGTGTGAGTGAAGGGGGTACTGAGTGTGAGTGAAGGAGGTACTGAGTGTGAGTGAAGGAGGTACTGAGTGTGAGTGAAGGAGGTACTGAGTGTGAGTGAAGGGGGTACAGAGTGCGAGTGAAGGGGTACTGAGTGTGAGTGAAGGAGGTACAGAGTGCGAGTGAAGAGGTACTGAGTGTGAGTGAAGGAGGTAGAGTGCGAGTGAAGGAGGTACTGAGTGCGAGTGAAGGAGGTACTGAGTGTGAGTGAAGGAGGTACTGAGTGTGAGTGAAGGAGGTACTGAGTGTGAGTGAAAGGGGTACTGAGTGTGAGTGAAGGAGGTACTGAGTGTGAGTGAAGGAGGTACTGAGTGTGAGTGAAGGGGGTACTTAGTGTGAGTGAAGGAGGTACTGAGTGTGAGTGAAGGAGGTACTGAGTGTGAGTGAAGGAGGTACTGAGTGTGAGTGAAGGAGGTACTGAGTGTGAGTGAAGGAGGTACTGAGTGTGAGTGAAGGAGGTACTGAGTGTGAGCGAAGGAAGTACTGAGTGCGAGTGAAGGAGGTACTGAGTGTGAGTGAAGGGGTACTGAGTGTGAGTGAAGGAGGTACTGAGTGTGAGTGAAGGAGGTACTGAGTGCGAGTGAAGGAGGTACTGAGTGTGAGTGAAGGAGGTACTGAGTGCGAGCGAAGGAGGTACTGAGTGTGAGTGAAGGGGTACTGAGTGTGAGTGAAGGAGGTACTGAGTGCGAGTGAAGGAGGTACTGAGTGTGAGTGAAGGAGGTACTGAGTGTGAGTGAAGGAGGTACTGAGTGTGAGTGAAGGAGGTACTGAGTGTGAGTGAAGGGGGACTGAGTGTGAGTGAAGGGGGTACAGAGTGCGAGTGAAGGAGGTACTGAGTGTGAGTGAAGGAGGTACTGATTGTGAGTGAAGGAGGTACTGACTGTGGGTGAAGGAGGTACTGAGTGTGAGTGAAGGAGGTGCTGAGTGCGAGTGAAGGGGGTACAGAGTGCGAGTGAAGGAGGTACTGAGTGTGAGTGAAGGAGGTACTGAGTGTGAGTGAAGGAGGTACTGAGTGTGAGTGAATGAGGTACTGAGTGTGAGTGAAGGAGGTACTGAGTGTGAGTGAAGGGGGTACAGAGTGTGAGTGAAGGAGGTACTGAGTGCGAGTGAAGGGGGTACAGAGTGCGAGTGATGGAAGTACTGAGTGTGAGTGAAGGAGGTACTGAGTGTGAGTGAAGGGGGTACAGGGTGCGAGTGAAGGAGGTACTGAGTGTGAGTGAAGGAGGTACTGAGTGTGAGTGAAGGAGGTACTGTGAGTGAAGGGGGTACTGAGTGTGAGTGAAGGAGGTACTGAGTTTGAGTGAAGGAGGTACTGAGTGTGAGTGAAGGAGGTACTGAGTGTGAGTGAAGGAGGTACTGAGTGTGAGTGAAGGAGGTACTGAGTGTGAGTGAAGGAGGTACTGAGTGTGAGTGAAGGAGGTACTGAGTGTGAGTGAAGGAGGTACTGAGTGTGAGTGAAGGGGTACTGAGTGTGAGTGAAGGGGTACTGAGTGTGAGTGAAGGAGGTACTGAGTGTGAGTGAAGGAGGTACTGAGTGCGAGTAAAGGAGGTACTGAGTGTGAGTGAAGGAGGTACTGAGTGTGAGTGAAGGAGGTACTGAGTGTGAGTGAAGGAGGTACTGAGTGTGAGTGAAGGAGGTACTGAGTGTGAGTGAAGGAGGTACTGAGTTCGAGCGAAGGAGGTACTGAGTGTGAGTGAAGGAGGTACTGAGTGTGAGTGAAGGAGGTACTGAGTGCGAGCGAAGGAGGCACTGAGTACGAGCGAAGGAGGTACTGAGTGTGAGTGAAGGAGGTACTGAGTGCGAGTGAAGGGGTACTGAGTGTGAGTGAAGGAGGTACTGAGTGTGAGTGAAGGAGGTACTGAGTGTGAGTGAAGGAGGTACTGAGTGTGAGTGAAGGAGGTACTGAGTGTGAGTGAAGGAGGTACTGAGTGTGAGTGAAGGAGGTACTGAGTGCGAGTGAAGGAGGTACTGAGTGCGAGTGAAGGAGGTCCTGAGTGCGAGTGAAGGAGGTACTGAGTGTGAGGGAAGGAGGTCCTGAGTGTGAGCGAAGGAGGTACTGAGTGCGAGCGAAGGAGCTACTGAGTGCGAGCGAAGGAGGTACTGAGTGCGAGTGAAGGAGGTACTGAGTGTGGTGAAGGAGGTACTGAGTGTGAGTGAAGGATGTACTGAGTGCGAGCGAAGGAAGTACTGAGTGCGAGCGAAGGAGGTACTGAGTGTGAGTGAAGGGGTACGGAGTGTGAGTGAAGGAGCTGCTGAGTGTGAGTGAAGGAGGTACTGAGTGCGAGTGAAGGAGGTACTGAGTGTGAGTGAAGGAGGTACTGAGTGTGAGTGAAGGAGGAACTGAGTGTGAGTGAAGGAGGTACTGAGTGTGAGCGAAGGAGGTACTGAGTGCGAGCGAAGGAGGTACTGAGTGTGAGTGAAGGGGTACTGAGTGTCAGTGAAGGAGGTACTGACTGCGAGTGAAGGAGGTACTGAGTGCGAGTGAAGGAGGTCCTGAGTGTGAGTGAAGGAGGTACTGAGTGTGAGTGAAGGAGGTACTGAGTGAGAGTGAAGGAGGTACTGAGTGTAAGTGAAGGGGTACTGAGTGTGAGTGAAGGGGGTACAGAGTGCGAGTGAAGGAGGTACTGAGTGTGAGTGAAGGAGGTACTGAGTGTGAGTGAAGGAGGTACTGAGTGTGAGTGAAGGAGGTACTGAGTGTGAGTGAAGGAGGTACTGAGTGCGAGTGAAGGAGGTACTGAGTGTGAGTGAAGGAGGTACTGAGTGTGAGTGAATGGGGTACAGAGTGCGAGTGAAGGAGGTACTGAGTGTGAGTGAAGGAGGTACTGAGTGTGAATGAAGGGGGTACAGAGTGTGAGTGAAGGAGGTACTGAGTGTGAGTGAAGGAGGTACTGAGTGTGAGTGAAGGAGGTACTGAGTGTGAGTGAAGGGGGTACAGAGTGTGAGTGAAGGGGCTACAGAGTGTGAGTGAAGGAGGTACTGAGTGTGAGTGAAGGAGGTACTGAGTGTGAGTGAAGGAGGTACTGAGTGTCAGTGAAGGAGGTACTGAGTGTGAGTGAAGGAGGTACTGAGTGTGAGTGAAGGGGGTACAGAGTGCGAGTGAAGGAGGTACTGAGTGTGAGTGAAGGAGGTACTGAGTGTGAGTGAAGGAGGTACTGAGTGTGAGTGAAGGGGGTACTGAGTGTGAGTGAAGGAGGTACTGAGTGTGAGTGAAGGAGGTACTGATTGTGAGTGAAGGAGGTACTGAGTGTGAGTGAAGGAGGTACTGTGTGTGAGTGAAGGAGGTACTGAGTGTGAGTGAAGGAGGTACTGAGTGTGAGTGAAGGTGTTCTGAGTGTGAGTGAAGGAGGTACTGAGTGTGAGTGAAGGAGGTACTGAGTGTGAGTGAAGGAGGTACTGAGTGTGAGTGAACGAGGTACTGAGTGTGAGTGAAGGAGGTACTGAGTGTGAGTGAAGGAGGTACTGAGTGTGAGTGAAGGAGGTACTGAGTGTGAGTGAAGGAGGTACTGAGTTCGAGCGAAGGAGGTACTGAGTGTGAGTGAAGGAGGTACTGAGTGTGAGTGAAGGAGGTACTGAGTGCGAGCGAAGGAGGTACTGAGTACGAGCGAAGTAGGTACTGAGTGTGAGTGAAGGAGGTACTGAGTGCGAGTGAAGGGGTACTGAGTGTGAGTGAAGGAGGTACTGAGTGTGAGTGAAGGAGGTACTGAGTGTGAGTGAAGGAGGTACTGAGTGCGAGTGAAGGAGGTACTGAGTGCGAGTGAAGGAGGTACTGAGTGCGAGTGAAGGAGGTACTGAGTGCGAGGGAAGGAGGTACTGAGTGTGAGCGAAGGAGGTACTGAGTGTGAGCGAAGGAGGTACTGAGTGCGAGCGAAGGAGGGACTGAGTGTGAGTGAAGGAGGTACTGAGTGTGAGTGAAGGAGGTACTGAGTGTGAGTGAAGGAGGTACTGAGTGTGAGTGAAGGAGGTACTTAGTGTGAGCGAAGGAAGTACTGAGTGCGAGCGAAGGAGGTACTGAGTGTGAGTGAAGGGGTACTGAGAGTGAGTGAAGGGGTACTGAGTGTGAGTGAAGGAGGTACTGAGTGTGAGTGAAGGAGGTACTGAGTGTGAGTGAAGGAGGTACTGAGTGTGAGTGAAGGAGGTACTGAGTGTGAGTGAAGGAGGTATTGAGTTTGAGTGAAGGAGGTACTGAGCGTGAGTGAAGGAGGTACTGAGTGCGAGTGAAGGAAGTACTGAGTGCGAGTGAAGGAGGTACTGAGTGTGCGGAAAGGAGGTACTGAGTGTGAGCGAAGGAGGTACTGAGTGCGAGCGAAGGAGGTACTCAGTGCGAGCGAAGGAGGTACTGAGTGTGAGTGAAGGAGGTACTGAGTGTGAGTGAAGGAGGTACTGAGTGTGAGTGAAGGAGGTACTGAGTGTGAGTGAAGGAGGTACTTAGTGTGAGCGAAGGAAGTACTGAGTGCGAGCGAAGGAGGTACTGAGTGTGAGTGAAGGGGTACTGAGTGTGAGTGAAGGAGGTACTGAGTGTGAGTGAAGGAGGTACTGACTGCGAGTGAAGGAGGTACTGAGTGTGAGTGAAGGAGGTACTGAGTGTGAGTGAAGGAGGTACTGAGTGTGAGTGAAGGAGGTACTGAGTGTGAGCGAAGGAGGTACTGAGTGCGAGCGAAGGAGGTACTGAGTGTGAGTGAAGAGGTACTGAGTGTGAGTGAAGGAGGTACTGAGTGCGAGTGAAAGAGGTAATGAGTGCGAGTGAAGGAGGTACTGAGTGTGAGAGAAGGAGGTACTGAGTGTGAGTGAAGGAGGTACTGAGTGTGATTGAAGGAGGTACTGAGTGTGAGTGAAGGAGGTACTGAGTGTGAGTGAAGGGGTACTGAGTGTGAGTGAAGGGGGTACAGAGTGCGAGTGAAGGAGGTACTGAGTGTGAGTGAAGGAGGTACTGAGTGTGAGTGAAGGAGGTACTGAGTGTGAGTGAAGGAGGTACTGAGTGCGAGTGAAGGGGTACAGAGTGCGAGTGAAGGAGGTACTGAGTGTGAGTGAAGGAGGTACTGAGTGTGAGTGAAGGAGGTACTGAGTGTGAGTGAAGGAGGTACTGAGTGTGAGTGAAGCAGGTACTGAGTGTGAGTGAAGGGTGTACAGAGTGTGAGTGAAGGAGGTACTGAGTGTGAGTGAAGGAGGTACAGAGTGCGAGTGAAGGAGGTACTGAGTGCGAGCGAAGGAGGTACTGAGTGCGAGCGAAGGAGGTACTGAGTGTGAGTGAAGGAGGTACTGAGTGTGAGTGAAGGAGGTACTGAGTGTGAGTGAAGGAGATACAGAGTGTGTGTGAAGGAGGTACTGAGTGTGAGTGAAGGAGGTACTGAGTGTGAGTGAAGGGGTACTGAGTGTGAGTGATGCGGTACTGAGTGTGAGTGAAGGAGGTACTGAGTGTGAATGAAGGAGGTACTGAGTGCGAGTGAAGGAGGTACTGAGTGTGAGTGAAGGAGGTACTGAGTGTGAGTGAAGGAGATACTGAGTGTGAGTAAAGGAGGTACTGAGTGTGAGTGAAGGGGTACTGAGTGTGAGTGAAGCGGTACTGAGTGTGAGTGAAGGAGGTACTGAGTGTGAGTGAAGGAGGTACTGAGTGTGAGTGAAGGAGGTACTGAGTGTGAGTGAACGAGGTACTGAGTGTGAGCGAAGGAGGTACTGAGTGTGAGTGAAGGAGGTACTGAGTGTGAGTGAAGGAGTTACTGAGTGTGAGCGAAGGAGGTACTGAGTTCGAGCGAAGGAGGTACTGAGTGTGAGTGAAGGAGGTACTGAGTGTGAGTGAAGGGGGTACTGAGTGTGAGTGAAGGAGGTACTGAGTGTGAGTGAAGGAGGTACTGAGTGTAAGAGAAGGAGGTACTGAGTGTGAGTGAAGGGGGTACAGAGTTTGAGTGAAGGGGCTACAGAGTGTGAGTGAAGGATGTACTGAGTGTGAGTGAAGGAGGTATTGAGTGTGAGTGAAGGAGGTACTCAGTGTGAGTGAAGGAGGTACTGAGTGTGAGTGAAGGAGGTACTGAATGTGAGTGAAGGGGGTACAGAGTGCGAGTGAAGGAGTTACTGAGTGTGAGTGAAGGAGGTACTGAGTGTGAGTGAAGGAGGTACTGAGTGTGAGTGAAGGGGGTACTGAGTGTGAGTGAAGGAGGTACTGAGTGTGAGTGAAGGAGGTACTGAGTGTGAGTGAAGGAGGTACTGAGTGTGAGTGAAGGAGGTACTGAGTGTGAATGAAGGAGGTACTGAGTGTGAGTGAAGGAGGTACTGAGTGTGAGTGAAGGAGGTACTGAGTGTGAGTGAAGGAGGTACTGAGTGTGAGTGAAGGAGATACTGAGTGTGTGTGAAGGAGGTACTGAGTGTGAGTGAAGGAGGTACTGAGTGTGAGTGAAGGGGTACTGAGTGTGAGTGAAGCGGTACTGAGTGTGAGTGAAGAAGGTACTGAGTGTGAATGAAGGAGGTACTGAGTGCGAGTGAAGGAGGTACTGAGTGTGAGTGAAGGAGGTACTGAGTGTGAGTGAAGGAGATACTGAGTGTGAGTAAAGGAGGTACTGAGTGTGAGTGAAGGGGTACTGAGTGTGAGTGAAGCGGTACTGAGTGTGAGTGAAGGAGGTACTGAGTGTGAGTGAAGGAGGTACTGAGTGTGAGTGAAGGAGGTACTGAGTGTGAGTGAACGAGGTACTGAGTGTGAGCGAAGGAGGTACTGAGTGTGAGTGAAGGAGGTACTGAGTGTGAGTGAAGGAGTTACTGAGTGTGAGCGAAGGAGGTACTGAGTTCGAGCGAAGGAGGTACTGAGTGTGAGTGAAGGAGGTACTGAGTGTGAGTGAAGGGGGTACTGAGTGTGAGTGAAGGAGGTACTGAGTGTGAGTGAAGGAGGTACTGAGTGTAAGAGAAGGAGGTACTGAGTGTGAGTGAAGGGGGTACAGAGTTTGAGTGAAGGGGCTACAGAGTGTGAGTGAAGGATGTACTGAGTGTGAGTGAAGGAGGTATTGAGTGTGAGTGAAGGAGGTACTCAGTGTGAGTGAAGGAGGTACTGAGTGTGAGTGAAGGAGGTACTGAATGTGAGTGAAGGGGGTACAGAGTGCGAGTGAAGGAGTTACTGAGTGTGAGTGAAGGAGGTACTGAGTGTGAGTGAAGGAGGTACTGAGTGTGAGTGAAGGGGGTACTGAGTGTGAGTGAAGGAGGTACTGAGTGTGAGTGAAGGAGGTACTGAGTGTGAGTGAAGGAGGTACTGAGTGTGAGTGAAGGAGGTACTGAGTGTGAATGAAGGAGGTACTGAGTGTGAGTGAAGGAGGTACTGAGTGTGAGTGAAGGAGGTACTGAGTGTGAGTGAAGGAGGTACTGAGTGTGAGTGAAGGAGATACTGAGTGTGTGTGAAGGAGGTACTGAGTGTGAGTGAAGGAGGTACTGAGTGTGAGTGAAGGGGTACTGAGTGTGAGTGAAGCGGTACTGAGTGTGAGTGAAGAAGGTACTGAGTGTGAATGAAGGAGGTACTGAGTGCGAGTGAAGGAGGTACTGAGTGTGAGTGAAGGAGGTACTGAGTGTGAGTGAAGGAGGTACTGAGTGTGAGTAAAGGAGGTACTGAGTGTGAGTGAAGGTGTACTGAGTGTGAGTGAAGGGGTACTGAGTGTGAGTGAAGGAGGTACTGAGTGTGAGTGAAGGAGGTACTGAGTGTGAGTGAAGGAGGTACTGAGTGTGAGTGAACGAGGTACTGAGTGTGAGTGAAGGAGGTACTGAGTGTGAGTGAAAGAGGTACTGAGTGTGAGTGAAGGAGGTACTGAGTGTGAGCGAAGGAGGTACTGAGTTCGAGCGAAGGAGGTACTGAGTGTGAGTGAAGGAGGTACTGAATGTAAGTGAAGGAGGTACTGAGTGCGAGCGAAGGAGGTACTGAGTACAAGCGAAGTAGGTACTGAGTGTGAGTGAAGGAGGTACTGAGTGCGAGTGAAGGGGTACTGAGTGTGAGTGAAGGAGGTACTGAGTGTGAGTGAAGGAGGTACTGAGTGTGAGTGAAGGAGGTACTGAGTGTGAGTGAAGGAGGTACTGAGTGTGAGTGAAGGAGATACTGAGTGTGAGTGAAGGAGGTACTGAGTGTGAGTGAAGGAGGTACTGAGTGCGAGTGAAGGAGGTACTGAGTGCGAGTGAAGGAGGTACTGAGTGTGAGGGAAGGAGGTACTGAGTGCGAGCGAAGGAGGTACTGAGTGCGAGCGAAGGAGGTAATGAGTGCGAGCGAAGGGGGTACTGAGTGTGAGTGAAGGAGGTACTGAGTGTGAGTGAAGGAGGTACTGAGTGTGAGTGAAGGAGGTACTGAGTGTGAGTGAAGGAGGTACTTAGTGTGAGCGAAGGAAGTTCTGAGTGCGAGCGAAGGAGCTACTGAGTGTGAGTGAAGGGGTACTGAGTGTGAGTGAAGGAGGTACTGAGTGTGAGTGAAGGAGGTACTGAGTGCGAGTGAAGGAGGTACTGAGTGTGAGTGAAGGAGGTACTGAGTGTGAGTGAAGGAGGTACTGAGTGTGAGCGAAGGAGGTACTGAGTGCGAGCGAAGGAGGTACTGAGTGTGAGTGAAGGGGTACTGAGTGTGAGTGAAGGAGGTACTGAGTGCGAGTAAAAGAGGTACTGAGTGCGAGTGAAGGAGGTACTGAGTGTGAGAGAAGGAGGTACTGAGTGTGAGTGAAGAAGGTACTGAGTGTGAGTGAAGGAGGTACTGAGTGAGTGAAGGAGGTACAGAGTGTGAGTGAAGGGGTACTGAGTGTGAGTGAAGGGGGTACAGAGTGCGAGTGAAGGAGGTACTGAGTGTGAGTGAAGGAGGTAGTGAGTGTGAGTGAAGGAGGTACTGAGTGTGAGTGATGGTGGTACTGAGTGTGAGTGAAGGAGGTCCTGAGTGCGAGTGAAGGGGGTACAGAGTGCGAGTGAAGGAGGTACTGAGTGTGAGTGAAGGAGGTACTGAGTGTGAGTGAAGGAGGTACTGAGTGTGAGTGAAGGAGGTACTGAGTGTGAGTGAAGGAGGTACTGAGTGTGAGTGAAGGGTGTACAGAGTGTGAGTGAAGGAGGTACTGAGTGCGAGTGAAGGAGGTACAGAGTGCGAGGGAAGGAGGTACTGAGTGCGAGCGAAGGAGGTACTGAGTGCGAGCGAAGGAGGTACTGAGTGTGAGTGAAGGAGGTACTGAGTGTGAGTGAAGGAGGTACTGAGTGTGAGTGAAGGAGGTACTGAGTGTGAGTGAAGGAGGTACTTAGTGTGAGCGAAGGAAGTACTGAGTGCGAGCGAAGGAGGTACTGAGTGTCAGTGAAGGGGTACTGAGTGTGAGTGAAGGAGGTACTGAGTGTGAGTGAATAAGGTACTGAGTGCGAGTGAAGGAGGTACTGAGTGTGAGTGAAGGAGGTACTGAGTGTGAGTGAAGGGGGTACTGAGTGTGAGTGAAGGAGGTACTGAGTGTGAGCGAAGGAGGTACTGAGTGCGAGCGAAGGAGGTACTGAGTGTGAGTGAAGGGTTACTGAGTGTGAGTGAAGGAGGTACTGAGTGCGAGTGAAAGAGGTACTGAGTGCGAGTGAAGGAGGTACTGAGTGTGAGAGAAGGAGGTACTGAGTGTGAGTGAAGGAGGTACTGAGTGTGAGTGAAGGAGGTACTGAGTGTGAGTGAAGGAGGTACTGAGTGTGAGTGATGGTGGTACTGAGTGTGAGTGAAGGAGGTCCTGAGTGCGAGTGAAGGGGGTACAGAGTGCGAGTGAAGGAGGTACTGAGTGTGAGTGAAGGAGGTACTGAGTGTGAGTGAAGGAGGTACTGAGTGTGAGTGAAGGAGGTACTGAGTGTGAGTGAAGGAGGTACTGAGTGTGAGTGAAGGGGGTACTGAGTGTGAGTGAAGGAGGTACTGAGTGTGAGTGAAGGAGGTACTGAGTGTAAGAGAAGGAGGTACTGAGTGTGAGTGAAGGGGGTACAGAGTTTGAGTGAAGGGGCTACAGAGTGTGAGTGAAGGATGTACTGAGTGTGAGTGAAGGAGGTACTGAGTGTGAGTGAAGGAGGTACTCAGTGTGAGTGAAGGAGGTACTGAGTGTGAGTGAAGGAGGTACTGAATGTGAGTGAAGGGGGTACAGAGTGCGAGTGAAGGAGGTACTGAGTGTGAGTGAAGGAGGTACTGAGTGTGAGTGAAGGAGGTACTGAGTGTGAGTGAAGGGGGTACTGAGTGTGAGTGAAGGAGGTACTGAGTGTGAGTGAAGGAGGTACTGAGTGTGAGTGAAGGAGGTACTGAGTGTGAGTGAAGGAGGTACTGAGTGTGAATGAAGGAGGTACTGAGTGTGAGTGAAGGAGGTACTGAGTGTGAGTGAAGGAGGTACTGAGTGTGAGTGAAGGAGGTACTGAGTGTGAGTGAAGGAGATACTGAGTGTGTGTGAAGGAGGTACTGAGTGTGAGTGAAGGAGGTACTGAGTGTGAGTGAAGGGGTACTGAGTGTGAGTGAAGCGGTACTGAGTGTGAGTGAAGAAGGTACTGAGTGTGAATGAAGGAGGTACTGAGTGCGAGTGAAGGAGGTACTGAGTGTGAGTGAAGGAGGTACTGAGTGTGAGTGAAGGAGGTACTGAGTGTGAGTAAAGGAGGTACTGAGTGTGAGTGAAGGGGTACTGAGTGTGAGTGAAGGGGTACTGAGTGTGAGTGAAGGAGGTACTGAGTGTGAGTGAAGGAGGTACTGAGTGTGAGTGAAGGAGGTACTGAGTGTGAGTGAACGAGGTACTGAGTGTGAGTGAAGGAGGTACTGAGTGTGAGTGAAAGAGGTACTGAGTGTGAGTGAAGGAGGTACTGAGTGTGAGCGAAGGAGGTACTGAGTTCGAGCGAAGGAGGTACTGAGTGTGAGTGAAGGAGGTACTGACTGTGAGTGAAGGAGGTACTGAGTGCGAGCGAAGGAGGTACTGAGTACAAGCGAAGTAGGTACTGAGTGTGAGTGAAGGAGGTACTGAGTGCGAGTGAAGGGGTACTGAGTGTGAGTGAAGGAGGTACTGAGTGTGAGTGAAGGAGGTACTGAGTGTGAGTGAAGGAGGTACTGAGTGTGAGTGAAGGAGGTACTGAGTGTGAGTGAAGGAGGTACTGAGTGTGAGTGAAGGAGGTACTGAGTGTGAGTGAAGGAGGTACTGAGTGCGAGTGAAGGAGGTACTGAGTGCGAGTGAAGGAGGTACTGAGTGTGAGGGAAGGAGGTACTGAGTGCGAGCGAAGGAGGTACTGAGTGCGAGCGAAGGAGGTAATGAGTGCGAGCGAAGGGGGTACTGAGTGTGAGTGAAGGAGGAACTGAGTGTGAGTGAAGGAGGTACTGAGTGTGAGTGAAGGAGGTACTGAGTGTGAGTGAAGGAGGTACTTAGTGTGAGCGAAGGAAGTTCTGAGTGCGAGCGAAGGAGCTACTGAGTGTGAGTGAAGGGGTACTGAGTGTGAGTGAAGGAGGTACTGAGTGTGAGTGAAGGAGGTACTGAGTGCGAGTGAAGGAGGTACTGAGTGTGAGTGAAGGAGGTACTGAGTGTGAGTGAAGGAGGTACTGAGTGTGAGCGAAGGAGGTACTGAGTGCGAGCGAAGGAGGTACTGAGTGTGAGTGAAGGTACTGAGTGTGAGTGAAGGAGGTACTGAGTGCGAGTGAAAGAGGTACTGAGTGCGAGTGAAGGAGGTACTGAGTGTGAGAGAAGGAGGTACTGAGTGTGAGTGAAGAAGGTACTGAGTGTGAGTGAAGGAGGTACTGAGTGAGTGAAGGAGGTACAGAGTGTGAGTGAAGGGGTACTGAGTGTGAGTGAAGGGGGTACAGAGTGCGAGTGAAGGAGGTACTGAGTGTGAGTGAAGGAGGTAGTGAGTGTGAGTGAAGGAGGTACTGAGTGTGAGTGATGGTGGTACTGAGTGTGAGTGAAGGAGGTCCTGAGTGCGAGTGAAGGGGGTACAGAGTGCGAGTGAAGGAGGTACTGAGTGTGAGTGAAGGAGGTACTGAGTGTGAGTGAAGGAGGTACTGAGTGTGAGTGAAGGAGGTACTGAGTGTGAGTGAAGGAGGTACTGAGTGTGAGTGAAGGGTGTACAGAGTGTGAGTGAAGGAGGTACTGAGTGCGAGTGAAGGAGGTACAGAGTGCGAGGGAAGGAGGTACTGAGTGCGAGCGAAGGAGGTACTGAGTGCGAGCGAAGGAGGTACTGAGTGTGAGTGAAGGAGGTACTGAGTGTGAGTGAAGGAGGTACTGAGTGTGAGTGAAGGAGGTACTGAGTGTGAGTGAAGGAGGTACTTAGTGTGAGCGAAGGAAGTACTGAGTGCGAGCGAAGGAGGTACTGAGTGTGAGTGAAGGGGTACTGAGTGTGAGTGAAGGAGGTACTGAGTGTGAGTGAATAAGGTACTGAGTGCGAGTGAAGGAGGTACTGAGTGTGAGTGAAGGAGGTACTGAGTGTGAGTGAAGGGGGTACTGAGTGTGAGTGAAGGAGGTACTGAGTGTGAGCGAAGGAGGTACTGAGTGCGAGCGAAGGAGGTACTGAGTGTGAGTGAAGGGTTACTGAGTGTGAGTGAAGGAGGTACTGAGTGCGAGTGAAAGAGGTACTGAGTGCGAGTGAAGGAGGTACTGAGTGTGAGAGAAGGAGGTACTGAGTGTGAGTGAAGGAGGTACTGAGTGTGAGTGAAGGAGGTACTGAGTGTGAGTGAAGGAGGTACTGAGTGTGAGTGAAGGAGGTACTGAGTGTGAGTGAAGGGGTACTGAGTGTGAGTGAAGGGGGGACAGAATGCGAGTGAAGGAGGTACTGAGTGTGAGTGAAGGAGGTACTGAGTGTGAGTGAAGGAGGTACTGAGTGTGAGTGAAGGAGGTACTGAGTGTGAGTGAAGGAGGTACTGAGTGCGAGTGAAGGGGTTACAGAGTGCGAGTGAAGGAGGTACTGAGTGTGAGTGAAGGAGGTACTGAGTGTGAGTGAAGGAGGTACTGAGTGTGAGTGAAGGAGGTACTGAGTGTGAGTGAAGGAGGTACTGAGTGTGAGTGAAGGGTGTACGGAGTGTGAGTGAAGGAGGTACTGAGTGTGAGTGAAGGAGGTACAGAGTGCGAGTGAAGGAGGTACTGAGTGTGAGTGAAGGAGGTACTGAGTGTGAGTGAAGGAGGTACTGAGTGTGAGTGAAGGGGGTACTGAGTGTGAGTGAAAGAGGTACTGAGTGTGAGTGAAGGAGGTACTGAGTGTGAGAGAAGGAGGTACTGAGTGTGAGTGAAGGGAGTACAGAGTTTGAGTGAAGGGGCTACAGAGTGTGAGTGAAGGAGGTACTGAGTGTGAGGGAAGGAGGTACTGAGTGTGAGTGAAGGAGGTACTGAGTGTGAGTGAAGGAGGTACTGAGTGTGAGTGAAGGAGGTACTGAGTGTGAGTGAAGGGGTACAGAGTGTGAGTGAAGGAGGTACTGAGTGTGAGTGAAGGAGGTACTGAGTGTGAGTGAAGGAGGTACTGAGTGTGAGTGAAGGAGGTACTGAGTGTGAATGAAGGAGGTACTGAGTGTGAGTGAAGGAGGTACTGAGTGTGAGTGAAGGAGGTACTGAGTGTGAGTGAAGGAGATACTGAGTGTGTGTGAAGGAGGTACTGAGTGTGAGTGAAGGAGGTACTGAGTGTGAGTGAAGGGGTACTGAGTGTGAGTGAAGCGGTACTGAGTGTGAGTGAAGGAGGTACTGAGTGTGAGTGAAGGAGGTACTGAGTGCGAGTGAAGGAGGTACTGAGTGTGAGTGAAGGAGCTACTGAGTGAGTGAAGGAGGTACTGAGTGTGAGTGAAGGAGGTACTGAGTGTGAGTGAAGGAGGTACTGAGTTCGAGCGAAGGAGGTACTGAGTGTGAGTGAAGGAGGTACTGAGTGTGAGTGAAGGAGGTACTGAGTACGAGCGAAGGAGGTACTGAGTGTGAGTGAAGGAGGTACTGTGTGCGAGTGAAGGGATACTGAGTGTGAGTGAAGGAGGTCCTGAGTGTGAGTGAAGGAGGTACTGAGTATGAGTGAAGGAGGTACTGAGTGTGAGTGAAGAGTGTGAGTGAAGGAGGTACTGAGTGTGAGTGAAGGAGGTACTGAGTGTGAGTGAAGGAGGTACTGAGTGCGAGTGAAGGAGGTACTGAGTGCGAGTGAAGGAGGTACTGATTGCGAGGGAAGGAGGTACTGAGTGTCAGCGAAGGAGGTACTGAATGTGAGCGAAGGAGGTACTGAGTGCGAGCGAAGGAGGTACTGAGTGCTAGCGAAGGAGGTACTGAGTGAGTGAAGGAGGTACTGAGTGTGAGTGAAGGAGGTACTGAGTGTGAGTGAAGGAGGTACTGAGTGTGAGTGAAGGAGGTACTGAGTGTGAGCGAAGGAAGTGCTGAGTGCGAGCGAAGGAGGTACTGAGTGTGAGTGAAGTGTTACTGAGTGTGAGTGAAGGAGGTACTGAGTGTGAGTGAAGGAGGTACTGAGTGCGAGTGAAGGAGGTACAGAGTGCGAGTGAAGGAGGTACTGAGTGTGAGTGAAGGAGGTACTGAGTGTGAGTGAAGGAGGTACTGAGTGTGAGTGAAGGAGGTACTGAGTGAGAGCGAAGGAGGCACTGAGTGCGAGCGAAGGAGGTACTGAGTGTGAGTGAAGGGGTACTGAGTGTGAGTGAAGGAGGTACTGAGTGCGAGTGAAGGAGGTACTGAGTGCGAGTGAAGGAGGTACTGAGTGTGAGTGAAGGAGGTACTGAGTGTGAGTGAAGGAGGTACTGAGTGTGAGTGAAGGAGGTACTGAGTGTGAGTGAAGGGGTACTGAGTTTGAGTGAAGGGGTACAGAGTGCGAGTGAAGGAGGTACTGAGTGTGAGTGAAGGAGGTACTGAGTGTGAGTGAAGGAGGTACTGAGTGTGAGTGAAGGAGGTCCTGAGTGTGAGTGAAGGAGATACTGAGTGCGAGTGAAGGGGGTACAGAGTGCGAGTGAAGGAGGTACTGAGTGTGAGTGAAGGAGGTACTGACTGTGAGTGAAGGAGGTACTGAGAGTGACTGAAGGAGGTACTGAGTGTGAGTGAAGGAGGTACTCAGTGTGAGTGAAGGGGGTACAGAGTGTGAGTGAAGGAGGTACTGAGTGTGAGTGAAGGAGGTACTGGGTGTGAGTGAAGGAGGTACTGAGTGTGAGTGAAGGAGGTACTGAGTGCGAGTGAAGGAGGTACAGAGTGCGAGTGAAGGAGGTACTGAGTGTGAGTGAAGGAGGTACTGAGTGTGAGTGAAGGGGGTACTGAGTGTGAGTGAAGGAGGTACTGAGTGTGTGTGAAGGAGGTACTGAGTGTGAGTGAAGGGGTACTGAGTGTGAGTGAAGGAGGTACTGAGTGTGAGTGAAGGAGGTACTGAGTGTGAGTGAAGGAGGTACTGAGTGTGAGTGAAGGAGGTACTGAGTGTGAGTGAAGGAGGTACTGAGTGTGAGTGAAGGAGGTACAGAGTGCGAGTGAAGGAGGTACTGAGTGTGAGTGAAGGAGGTACTGAGTGTGAGTGAAGGGGGTACTGAGTGTGAGTGAAGGAGGTACTGAGTGTGTGTGAAGGAGGTACTGAGTGTGTGTGAAGGAGGTACTGAGTGTGAGTGAAGGGGTACTGAGTGTGAGTGAAGGGGGTACAGAGTGCGAGTGAAGGAGGTACTGAGTGTGAGTGAAGGAGGTACTGAGTGTGAGTGAAGGAGGTACTGAGTGTGAGTGAAGGAGGTACTGAGTGTGAGTGAAGGAGGTACTGAGTGCGAGTGAAGCGGGTACAGAGTGCGAGTGAAGGAGGTACTGAGTGTGAGTGAAGGAGGTACTGAGTGTGAGTGAAGGAGGTACTGAGAGTGAGTGAAGGAGGTACTGAGTGTGAGTGAAGGAGGTACTCAGTGTGAGTGAAGGGGGTACAGAGTGTGAGTGAAGGAGGTACTGAGTGTGAGTGAAGGAGGTACTGAGTGTGAGTGAAGGAGGTACTGAGTGTGAGTGAAGGAGGTATTGAGTGCCAGTGAAGGAGGTACAGAGTGCGAGTGAAGGAGGTACAGAGTGTGAGTGAAGGAGGTACTGAGTGTGAGTGAAGGGGGTACTGAGTGTGAGTGAAGGAGGTACTGAGTGTGTGTGAAGGAGGTACTGAGTGTGAGTGAAGGGGTACTGAGAGTGAGTGAAGGAGGTACTGAGCGTGAGTGAAGGAGGTACTGAGTGTGCGTGAAGGAGGTACTGAGTGTGTGTGAAGGAGGTACTGAGTGTGAGTGAAGGGGTACTGAGTGTGAGTGAAGGAGGTACTGAGTGTGAGTGAAGGGGTACTGAGTGTGAGTGAAGGAGGTACTGAGTGTGAGTGAAGGAGGTACTGAGTGTGAGTGAAGGAGGTACTGAGTGTGAGTGAAGGGGTACTGAGTGTGAGTGAAGGAGGTACTGAGTGTGAGTGAAGGAGGTACTGAGTGTGAGTGAAGGGGTACTGAGTGTGAGTGAAGGAGGTACTGAGTGTGAGTGAAGGAGGTACTGAGTGCGAGTGAAGGAGGTACTGAGTGTGAGTGAAGGCGGTACTGAGTGTGAGTGAAGGAGGTACTGAGAGTGAGTGAAGGGGTACTGAGTGTGAGTGAAGGGGTACTGAGTGTGAGTGAAGGAGGTACTGAGTGTGAGTGAAGGGGTACTGAGTGTGAATGAAGGAGGTTCTGAGTGCGAGTGAAGGAAGTACTGAGTGCGAGTGAAGGAGGTACTGAGTGTGAGTGAAGGAGGTACTGAGTGTGAGTGAAGGAGGTACTGAGTGCGACTGAAGGAGGTACTGAGTGTGAGTGAAGGAGGTACTGAGTGTGAGTGAAGGAGGTACTGAGTGTGAGTGAAGGAGGTACTGAGTGTGAGTGAAGGAGGTACTGAGTGTGAGTGAAGGGGGTACAGAGTGCGAGTGAAGGAGGTACTGCGTGTGAGTGAAGGAGGTACTGAGTGTGAGTGAAGGGGGTACAGAGTGTGAGTGAAGGAGGTACTGAGTGTGAGTGAAGGAGGTACTGAGTGTGAGTGCAGGGGTACAGAGTGCGAGTGAAGGAGGTACTGAGAGTGAGTGAAGGAGGTACTGAGTGTGAGTGAAGGAGGTACTGAGTGTGAGTGAAGGAGGTACTGAGTGTGAGTGAAGGAGGTACTGAGTGTGAGTGAAGGAGGTACTGAGTGTGAGTGAAGGGGGTACAGAGTGCGAGTGAAGGAGGTACTGAGTGTGAGTGAAGGAGGTACTGAGTGTGAGTGAAGGAGGTACTGAGTGTGAGTGAAGAGGGTACTGAGTGTGAGTGAAGGAGGTACTGAGTGTGAGTGAAGGAGGTACTGAGTGTGAGTGAAGGAGGTACTGAGTGTGAGTGAAGGAGGTACTGAGTGTGAGTGAAGGAGATACTGAGTGTGACTGAAGGAGATACTGAGTGTGTGTGAAGGAGGTGCTGAGTGTGAGTGAAAGAGGTACTGAGTGTGAGTGAAGGGGTACTGAGTGTGAGTGAAGCGGTAATGAGTGTGAGTGAAGGAGGTACTGAGTGTGAGTGAAGGAGGTACTGAGTGCGAGTGAAGGAGGTACTGAGGGAGAGTGAAGGAGGTACTGAGTGTGAGTGAAGGAGGTACTGAGTGTGAGTGAAGGAGGTACTGAGTGTGAGTGAAGGAGATACTGAGTTCGAGCGAAGGAGGTACTGAGTGTGACTGAAGGAGGTACTGAGTGTGAGTGAAGGAGGTAGAGTGCGAGCGAAGGAGGTACTGAGTACGAGCGAAGGAGGTACTGAGTGTGAGTGAAGGAGGTACTGAGTGTGAGTGAAGGGATACTGAGTGTGAGTGAAGGAGGTACTGAGTGTGAGTGAAGGAGGTACTGAGTGTGAGTGAAGGAGGTACTGAGTGTGAGTGAAGAGTGCGAGTGAAGGAGGTACTGAGTGTGAGTGAAGGAGGTACTGAGTGTGAGTGAAGGAGGTACTGAGTGCGAGTGAAGGAGGTACTGAGTGCGAGTGAAGGAGGTACTGAGTGCGAGTGAAGGAGGTACTGAGTGTAAGGGAAGGAGGTTCTGAGTGTGAGCGAAGGAGGTACTGAGTGTGAGCGAAGGAGGTACTGAGTGCGAGCGAAGGAGGTACTGAGTGCGAGCGAAGGAGGTACTGAGTGAGTGAAAGAGGTACTGAGTGTGAGTGAAGGAGGTATGAGTGTGAGTGAAGGAGGTACTGAGTGTGAGTGAAGGAGATACTGAGTGTGAGCGAAGGAGGTACTGAGTGTGAGTGAAGGAGATACTGAGTGAGAGCGAAGGAGGTACTGAGTGCGAGCGAAGGAGGTACAGAGTGTGAGTGAAGGAGGTACTGAGTGTGAGTGAAGGGGGTACTGAGTGTGAGTGAAGGAGGTACTGAGTGTGAGTGAAGGAGGTACTGAGTGTGAGTGAAGGAGGTACTGAGTGCGAGTGAAGCGGGTGCAGAGTGCGAGTGAAGGAGGTACTGAGTGTGAGTGGAGGACATACTGAGTGTGAGTGAAGGAGGTACTGAGAGTGAGTGAAGGAGGTACTGAGTGTGAGTGAAGGAGGTACTCAGTGTGAGTGAAGGGGGTACAGAGTGTGAGTGAAGGAGGTACTGAGTGTGAGTGAAGGAGGTACTGAGTGTGAGTGAAGGAGGTACTGAGTGTGAGTGAAGGAGGTACTGAGTGCGAGTGAAGGAGGTACAGAGTGCGAGTGAAGGAGGTACTGAGTGTGAGTGAAGGAGGTACTGAGTGTGAGTGAAGGGGGTACTGAGTGTGAGTGAAGGAGGTACTGAGTGTGTGTGAAGGAGGTACTGAGTGTGAGTGAAGGGGTACTGAGTGTGAGTGAAGGAGGTACTGAGTGTGAGTGAAGGAGGTACTGAGTGTGTGTGAAGGAGGTACTGAGTGTGTGTGAAGGAGGTACTGAGTGTGAGTGAAGGGGTACTGAGTGTGAGTGAAGGAGGTACTGAGTGTGAGTGAAGGGGTACTGAGTGTGAGTGAAGGAGGTACTGAGTGTGAGTGAAGGAGGTACTGAGTGTGAGTGAAGGAGGTACTGAGTGTGAGTGAAGGGGTACTGAGTGTGAGTGAAGGAGGTACTCAGTGTGAGTGAAGGAGGTACTGAGTGCGAGTGAAGGAGGTACTGAGTGTGAGTGAAGGAGGTACTGAGTGTGAGTGAAGGAGGTACTGAGTGTGAGTGAAGGGGTACTGAGTGTGAGTGAAGGGGGTACTGAGTGTGAGTGAAGGAGGTACTGAGTGTGAGTGAAGGGGTACTGAGTGTGAATGAAGGAGGTACTGAGTGTGAGTGAAGGAGGTACTGAGTGTGAGTGAAGGAGGTACTGAGTGTGAGTGAAGGGGGTACAGAGTGCGAGTGAAGGAGGTACTGCGTGTGAGTGAAGGAGGTACTGAGTGTGAGTGAAGGAGGTACTGAGTGTGAGTGAAGGAGGTACTGAGTGTGAGTGAAGGGGTACTGAGTGTGAGTGAAGGAGGTACTGAGTGTGAGTGAAGGAGGTACAGAGTGCGAGTGAAGGAGGTACTGCGTGTGAGTGAAGGAGGTACTGAGTGTGAGTGAAGGGGGTACAGAGTGTGAGTGAAGGAGGTACTGAGTGTGAGTGAAGGAGGTACTGAGTGTGAGTGCAGGGGTACAGAGTGCGAGTGAAGGAGGTACTGAGAGTGAGTGAAGGAGGTACTGAGTGTGAGTGAAGGAGGTACTGAGTGCGAGTGAAGGAGGTACTGAGTGTGAGTGAAGGAGGTACTGAGTGTGAGTGAAGGAGATACTGAGTGTGAGTAAAGGAGGTACTGAGTGTGAGTGAAGGAGGTACTGAGTGTGAGTGAAGGAGGTACTGAGTGTGAGTGAACGGGGTACAGAGTGCGAGTGAAGGAGGTACTGAGTGTGAGTGAAGGAGGTACTGAGTGTGAGTGAAGGGGGTACAGAGTGTGAGTGAAGGAGGTACTGAGTGTGAGTGAAGGAGGTACTGAGTGTGAGTGAAGGGGGTACAGAGTGCGAGTGAAGGAGGTACTGAGTTCGAGTGAAGGAGGTACTGAGTGCGAGTGAAGGAGGTACTGATTGTGAGTGAAGGAGGTACTGAGTGTGAGTGAAGGAGGTACTGAGTGTGAGTGAAGGAGGTACTGAGTGTGAGTGAAGGAGGTACTGAGTGTGAGTGAAGGGGGTACAGAGTGTGAGTGAAGGAGGTACTGAGTGTGAGTGAAGGAGGTACTGAGTGTGAGTGAAGGAGGTACTGAGTGTGAGTGAAGGAGGTAGTGAGTGTGAGTGAAGGGGTACTGAGTGTGAGTGAAGGAGGTACTGAGTGTGAGTGAAGGAGGTACTGAGTGTGAGTGAAGGAGGTACTGAGTGTGAGTGAAGGAGGTACTGAGTGTGAGTGAAGGAGGTACTGAGCGTGAGTGAAGGAGGTACTGAGCGTGAGTGAAGGAGGTACTGAGTGCGAGTGAAGGAGGTACTGAGTGCGAGTGAAGGAGGTACTGAGTGCGAGTGAAGGAGGTACTGAGTGTGAGTGAAGGAGGTACTGAGTGTGAGTGAAGGAGATACTGAGTGTGAGTGAAGGAGGTACTGAGTGTGAGTGAAGGGGTACTGAGTGTGAGTGAAGGAGGTACTGAGTGTGAGTGAAGGAGGTACTGAGTGCGAGTGAAGGAGGTACTGAGTGCGAGTGAAGGAATTTAAAGGGGAATTTAGGACACCGAATGACATTTAATAAGGGAAATACTCCAAAATTATTAAACTGTAGAAATTATATTACTTTTCTCACTCGAAAACTAAATCTGAGCTTGAGGCTTGATCGCGCATTCATAATGGCACTTGGTGCGGTGCCAGTGAGTTGGGAATCCCAGTGGTGATAATCAGGGGTCTTGTTATTGCCACCAGTACGATGGATCTATCAGCTGATAGTTTCTTCCTTCTGCTCCCCCCAGGAGTGTTTGTTTTAAAAGTTTCTGTTGCTAGGCGTTTGAGAAAGGGGCACATCGGGGGTAGTAATTGCCCTGCCCACCCCATGGCTTCACGCGCCTACTGCTGCTGGCACTGCCAGCGAGGATGAGACCCGTTATTAGCCGCCAACACAGCTCGGCTAGCTGGGCTGCACTATTTCTGAAGCTGATGAGTAAAATGGGAGATCGGGTCATCTTTGAGATGTTTTCGCACAGCTGACGATGAACCCTTAGGAGAACAACCATGCGGAGGGCAGAGACTATGGCCTAGAAATTCAGTATAGCCACTTTTGGGGCGGTAAAGTCGGGCGGCCGCTAAAGTTTGCGCCCGGCGCAAAGTCGAGCCCCCTTCGCCGATATTCAGTTGCATCGCCCTAAGAGGTTGCTGCTGCGCTAAAACAGGCGATGCACGACTATCATTAGGCGCTAAGCCGGCAGCCTGGGGCGCTAACACCGGAAGTTGGGCGCAGGGCAGGTGCGGCGAGCTGCTGCTTGCCGGCAGACACTCTGGCTCCGGTGAGCTCTTAAAGGGGGAGGGTGGATTTGTTTTTTTGAAAGGCCGAGACTAGTGTATTTGTGTTTTTGGGGAGGGCTTCTCTCCATCAGTTTGTTATGTGGTACCGGTCTTCTTCTTCTCCTCCTCCTCCTCCTCCTCCTCCTCCTCCTCTTCCTCCTCCTCCTCCTCCCAAAGAAGGAGTGTTGCAAAATGGCTGCCTTTTCTACTGCAGGAGTGCCCTTTAATTTGCGCTCCCCGCGGCCCGCATCGGCTGAGCACCGTTCGACTCAACAGTCGCTCGGGCTGCTAGGCGCACAATGGGCCGGCGCGACTGAAGATCCGTTTGGGGGCGCACAAAGGGCGTTGCATGAGGAAATGACGTCATGATCTGCGCGCGCAGCTGAGCGCGTGCAAAGACTTTGCGCCGGCGCTAAATATCTACTGAAGTTGGGGCGAGGTGCAGATCGCGCTGCGCCCGGGCGCTAAGCGCCTAGCGCTCGACATCTACTCCTCCTAAGGCGCTAACGGCTGGCGCAGCCAACTGAATTTCTAGCCCTATGTATGTTTAATGGGCGGTAAAGTCAGGTTGGTCAGTAGAATGCCGTGCGGCTGTTCCCGTGACATGAAGTCTGTTAAGTGTATCTTAACAGGGAAATTCAAACAGATTCAAAATGGAAATGGGAGTTTCAGAAAGAAAGAAAGACTTGCATTTCTATAGCGCCTTTCACGACCTCAGGACAGCCCAAAGCACTTCACAGCCAATGAAGTACTTTTGAAGTGTAGCCACTGTTGTAATGTGGGAAACGCGGCAGCAAATTTGCGCACAGCAAGCTCCCACAAACAGCAATGTGATAATGAGCAGATATTGGCCCTGAATTCGCAGTTGGTATGACAGCATACTCTCAGAGTACCGCCTTCACCTGCGATCTGTCCGGTCCTGAATAGACAGATGATCCGCTGCGATTTTCAAGTCTTCATTCAAAGGATGTGCTGGCGAGAAGTGGGGCTAATTGCCCACCAACTGTGCATCAATTACCCTGAACATTTCTGGGGCTGGTGCAAACAGGCGCAGGAGCCTGTTACACGGTGTAAGGGGAGGGGGAAATGAGAAAATGGTATGAATTTTGAGCTGGGTTTATGCTACAGCCCATAAAAAGCATCCTAAGCAAGCTTTATGGTTCCTATCCAGAGGCCAGAAACATTTACCTATCTGCTAAAGTGCAATAAAGAGTTGGGATAAATGGTTCGTTCTCGGGCTGGCAATCAGTAACTAGTGGTGTTCCGCAGGGGTCAGTGCTGGGACCCCAACTCTTTACAATCTATATTAACGATTTGGAGGAAGGGACCGAGTGCAACATATCCAAGTTTGCCGACGATACAAAGATGGGAGGGAAAGCAGTGAGTGAGGAGGACATAAAAAACCTGCAAAAGGACATAGACAGGCTAAGTTAGTGGGCAGAGATTTGGCAGATGGAATATAATATTGGAAAGTGTGTGGTTATGCACTTTGGCAGAAAAAATCAAAGAGCAAATTATTATCTAAATGGAGAGAAACTGCAAAGTGCTACAGTACAAAGGGATCGGGGGTCCTGGTGCATGAAACACAAAAAGTTAGTATGCAAGTGCAGCAGGTGATCAGGAAGGCCAATGGAATCTTGGCTTTTATTGCAAGGGGGATGGAGTATAAAAACAGGGAAGTCTTGCTGCAGTTATACAGGGTATTGGTGAGGCCACACCTGGAATACTGCGTGCAGTTTTGGTTTCCATATTTAAGAAAAGATATACTTGCTCTCGAGGTGGTTCAGAGAAGGTTCACTCGGTTGATTCCGGAGATGAGGGAGTTGACGTATGAGGAAAGGTTGAGTAGGTTGGGCCTCTACTCATTGGAGTTCAGAAGAATGAGAGGCGATCTTATCGAAACATATAAGATTGTGAGGGGGCTTGATTGGGTGGATGCGGTGAGGATGTTTCCACTGATGGGTGAGATTAGAACTAGGGGGCATAATCTTAGAATAAGGGGCTGCCCTTTCAAAACTGAGATGAGGAGAAACTTCTTCACTCAGAGGGTAGTAAATCTATGGAATTTGCCACCCCAGAGAGCTTTGGAAGCTGCAACATTAAATACATTTAAAACGGAGATAGACAGTTTCCTAGCAGAAAAGGGAATTAGGGGTTACGGGGAGAGGGCAGGGAAGTGGACGTGAGTCTAGATTCGGATCAGCCATGATCCTATTGAATGGCGGAGCAGGCCCGAGGGGCCGTATGGCCTACTCCTACTTCTTATGTTCTTATGTAAAGTATTAATTACTTTAATATCTATGCATTTAGGTTAAACTGTGCAAATCAAAATAATTTCAATTTACTGTATTAGATAAAACTCCTTTTTAGTTTAATAGTCAGCAATTAACAAAATGTATATAATTTGCATTTACTAATCACGTTCACTTCTTTTGTGATTCACAATGCACATTATTAAATGAAAATATGAATGTTTAATATCATGCAGAAAGTCATGCATACCCACAAACTAATCAATTAGAGACAACGGGGCAGTCTGATGGACGTTCTGCAAAGCTTAATGCTGGAGATTTCTATGTTTCCTGATTGGCTAAGAATCAGGATGTGCAAGGAGCCCCACGTACTCCTACGCACAGCGGTGCGCCCCTGGGATCCATGGGCCACTACACTGTGCACAACTCCGCCACGTTTCTTGAAGGGGGCTCGCAGCAGGGAAGTGTGGATTCCGTTTGGAGGTCACCGGTGTACTCCTTCGCTATGCTGCCAACTCAAGGCCAATCTGTTTTAGTCATGCTGGTTGAGAGATAAATATTGACCCAAGACAACGGGGAGAACTCCCCTGCTTTTCTTTGAAATAGTGCCGTGGGGATCTCTTACATCCACCTGAGAGAGCAGACAGGGCCTCAGTTTAACGTCTCATCCAAAAGACAGCACCTCCGACAGTGCAGCACTCCCTCAGCACTGCCCTAGGAGTGCCAGGCTGGATTTTGTGCTCACGTCTCTGTAGTGGGATTTGAACCCACTACCTTCTAACGCAGAGCTGAGAGTGCTGCCACTGAGCCACGGCTCAGCTTCAAATTCTGAAACCATTTTTTAAGATTCAGACTTTGTGGTTAAAAAAAAAACGTGTGCACAACCTGGTTTGGCATTTAATGCAGTGACTTGTTGTGGACCACCGCAAGGTTTACACTTCAAAACACAACAAAGCTGTGCCCAGGCTGCTACACATAGCTGTGGCACTTTTTGATAGTTTCATTAAATATTGAGGGAACTATTCCACCTACAATGCCCAGCACACTATACAAATGCTTTGAAGATTAGAATGTGCATCCAGCACTGCGAGTGTTGAAT
The DNA here is from genome assembly GCF_052327205.1 of Somniosus microcephalus. NCBI lineage: Eukaryota > Metazoa > Chordata > Chondrichthyes > Squaliformes > Somniosidae > Somniosus > Somniosus microcephalus. The sequence goes on along the minus strand of NC_140994.1, from coordinate 91,060,562 downwards.
AAAATGTGTGTAAGATGATAAATGATGTTTCTGCAGGAGGCACCACTGACTCGCAGTGAGCGACACTCTTGCAAATACACATGCAAAACCAAACAGAAGACTAAAGTCTTAGACGGTCGCCTTAGGAAGTCAAAATTGAGATTAATGATGATACCAAACAATATGTGTAGTGACTAAATGAACCGAAAAAAATAACTATTGCTACTTAAAGGGCAGAGTGCAGCTTTAAGAGGGCTGTGATTTATTTTCTCTGACACAGTTATGCATTCTGAAATATTGCCCTGTAAATTTAAGGCAAAATCACATGTAACAATCGCACTGCAAAATGTACAGAATAGAAACTGCGGCACATCACTGAGGCAGAAGAGGCCCAGTGGGCTAATAACCGACAAGTACTGTGGAGAAAACAACTCCATTTCGGCCTCAGTACTTAATAAAAAACAATAATTTTATGTGTTTAAAAAGTCAGTGTTTTTTACGTGCAACTAGTCTTTAGCGAATGTGTGGTAAAGTTCTATTTAAATCAATGGTTTTCAAACTCTTTTGGTGCCGGAGACCCCTGTAAATATTCACACACTCCCGGAGAATCCCTGTAAATATTCATAAACTCCCGGAGACCCCTGTAAATATTCATTCACTCCCGGAAACCCCTGTAAATATTCACACACTCCCAGAGACCCCCCTGTAAATATTCACACACTCTCAGAGACCCCCTGTAAATATTCACACACTCTCAGAGCCCCCTGTAAATATTCACACACTCCCAGGGACCCCCTGTAAATATTCACACACTCCCAGAGACACCCTGTAAATATTCACACACTCCCAGAGACCCCCCTGTAAATATTCACACACTCCCAGAGACCCCCTGTAAATATTCACACACTCCCGGAGACCCCCTGTAAATATTCAAACACTCCCGGACACCCCCTGTAAATATTCACACACTCTCGGAGCCCCACTGTAAATATTGACACACTCCCGGAGACCCGCTGTAAATATTCACACACTCCCGGAGACCCCCTATAAATATTCACACACTCTCGGAGCACCCCTGTAAATATTCACACACTCCCGGAGACCACCTGCAAATATTCACACACTCTCGGAGCCCCACTGTAAATATTCACACACTCCCAAAGACCCCCTGTAAATATTCACACACTCTCGGAGACCCCACTGTAAATATTCACATACTCTTGGAGACCCCACTGTAAATATTCACACACTCCCGGAGCCCCCTGTAAATATTCACACACTCCCGGAGACGCCCTGTAAATATTCACACACTCCCAAAGACCCCCTGTAAATATACACACTCTCGGAGACCCCACTGTAAATATTCACATACTCTCGGAGACCCTACTGTAAATATTCACATACTCTCGGAGACCCCCTGTAAATATTCACACACTCCCGGAGCCCCCTGTAAATATTCACACACTCCCGGAGAGCCCCTGTAAATATTCACACATTCTCGGAGCCCCACTGTAAATATTCACACACTCCCGGAGACCCCCAGTAAATATTCACACACTCTCGGAGACCCCCTGTAAATATTCACACACTCTCGGAGACCCCCTGTAAATATTCACACACTCCCGGAGACCCACTGTAAATATTCACACACTCTCGGAGACCCCCTGTAAATATTCACACACTCCCGGAGACCCCCTGTAAATATTCACACACTCCCAGAGACCCCCTGTCAATATTCACACACTCCCGGAGACCCCCTGTAAATATTCACACACTCCCGGAGACCCGCTGTAAATATTCACACATTCCCGGAGCCCCACTGTAAATATTCACACACTCCCGGAGACCCCCAGTAAATATTCACACACTCCCAGAGACCTCCTGTAAATATTCACACACTCTCGGAGACCCCCTGTAAATATTCACACACTCTCGGAGCCCCACTGTAAATATTCACACACTCCCGGAGCCCCGCTGTAAATATTCACACACTCCCGGAGACCCCCTGTAAATATTCACACACTCCTGGAGCCCCCCTGTAAATATTCACACACTCTCGGAGACCCCCTGTAAATATTCACACACTCCCGGAGACCCCCTGTAAATATTCACACACTCTCGGAGCCCCACTGTAAATATTCACACACTCTCGGAGCCCCACTGTAAATATTCACACACTCCCGGAGCCCCCTGTAAATATTCACACACTCCCGGGGACCCCCTGTAAATATTCACACACTCCCGGAGACCCCCTGTAAATATTCACACACTCCCGGAGACCCCCTGTCAATATTCACACACTCCCGGAGACCCCCTGTAAATATTCACACACTCCCGGAGACCCGCTGTAAATATTCACACATTCCCGGAGCCCCACTGTAAATATTCACACACTCCCGGAGACCCCCAGTAAATATTCACACACTCCCAGAGACCTCCTGTAAATATTCACACACTCTCGGAGACCCCCTGTAAATATTCACACACTCTCGGAGCCCCACTGTAAATATTCACACACTCCCGGAGCCCCGCTGTAAATATTCACACACTCCCGGAGACCCCCTGTAAATATTCACACACTCCTGGAGCCCCCCTGTAAATATTCACACACTCTCGGAGACCCCCTGTAAATATTCACACACTCCCGGAGACCCCCTGTAAATATTCACACACTCTCGGAGCCCCACTGTAAATATTCACACACTCTCGGAGCCCCACTGTAAATATTCACACACTCCCGGAGCCCCCTGTAAATATTCACACACTCCCGGGGACCCCCTGTAAATATTCACACACTCCCGGAGACCCCCTGTAAATATTCACACACTCCCGGAGACCCCCTGTAAATATTCACACACTCTCGGAGACCCGCTGTAAATATTCACACACTCCCGGAGACCCGCTGTAAATATTCACACACTCTCGGAGACCCGCTGTAAATATTCACACACTCCCGGAGACCCCCTGTAAATATTCACACACTCCCGGAGACCCCCTGTAAATATTCGCACACTCCCGGAGACCCCCTGTAAATATTCGCACACTCCCGGAGACCCGCTGTAAATATTCGCACACTCCCGGAGACCCCCTGTAAATATTCACACACTCCCGGAGACCCCCTGTAAATATTCACACACTCCCGGAGACCCCCTGTAAATATTCACACACTCTCGGAGCCCAACTGTAAATATTCACACACTCTCGGAGCCCCACTGTAAATATTCACACACTCCCGGAGAGTCCCTGTAAATATTCACACACTCCCGGAGACCCCCTGTAAATATTCACACACTCTCGGAGCCCCACTGTAAATATTCACACACTCCCGGAGACCCCCTGTAAATATTCACACACTCCCGGAGTCCCCCTGTAAATATTCACACACTCTCGGAGCCCCACTGTAAATATTCACACACTCCCGGAGACTCCCTGTAAATATTCACACACTCCCGGAGACTCCCTGTAAATATTCACACACTCCCGGAGACCCACTGTAAATATTCACACACTCTCGGAGACCCCCTGTAAATATTCACACACTCCCAGAGACCCCTGTAAATATTCACACACTCCCGGAGACCCCCTGTAAATATTCACACACTCCCAGAGACCCCTGTAAATATTCACACACTCCCGGAGACCCCCTGTAAATATTCACATACTCCCGGAGCCCCACTGTAAATATTCACAAACTCCCGGAGACCCCCTGTAAATATTCACACACTCCCGGAGACCCCCTGTAAATATTCACACACTCCCAGAGACCCCTGTAAATATTAACACACTCCCGGAGACCCCCTGTAAATATTCACACACTCCCGGAGACACACTGTAAATATTCACAGATTCTCGGAGCTCCACTGTAAATATTCACACACTCCCGGAGGCTCCCTGTAAATATTCACACACTCCCGGAGACTCCCTGTAAATATTCACACACTCCCGGAGACCCACTGTAAATATTCACACACTCCCGGAGACCCCCTGTAAATATTCACACACTCCCAGAGACCCCTGTAAATATTCACACACTCCCAGAGACCCCCTGTAAATATTCACACACTCCCGGAGACCCACTGTAAATATTCACACACTCCCGGAGACCCCCTGTAAATATTCACACACTCCCAGAGACCCCTGTAAATATTCACACACTCCCAGAGACCCCCTGTAAATATTCACACACTCCCGGAGGCTCCCTGTAAATATTCACACACTCCCGGAGGCCCCCTGTAAATATTCACACACTCCCAGAGACCCCTGTAAATATTCAAACACTCCCGGAGACCCCCTGTAAATATTCACACACTCTCGGAGCTCCACTGTAAATATTCACACACTCCCGGAGCCCCGCTGTAAATATTCACACACTCCCGGAGCCCCGGTGTAAATAGTCACACACTCCCGGAGACCCCCTGTAAATATTCACACACTCCCAGAACCCCACTGTAAATATTCACACACTCCTGGAGCCCCACTGTAAATATTCACACACTCTCGGAGCCCCACTGTAAATATTCACACACTCCCGGAGCCCCACTCTAAATATTCACACACTCCCGGAGACCCACTGTAAATATTCACACACTCTCGGAGACCCCCTGTAAATATTCACACACTCCTGGAGACCCCCTGTAAAAATTCACACACTCTCGGAGACCCCTGTAAATATTCACACACTCCCGGAGACCCCTGTAAATATTCACACACTCCCGGAGACCCCCTGTAAATATTCACACACTCTCGGAGACCCCCTGTAAATATTCACACACTCCCGGAGACCCCTGTAAATATTCACACACTCCCGGAGACCCCTGTAAATATTCACACACTCCCGGAGACCCCCTGTAAATATTCACATACTCCCGGAGACCCCCTGTAAATATTCACACACTCCCGGAGATCCCTGTAAATATTCACACACTCCCGGAGACCCCCTGTAAATATTGACACACTCCCGGAGACCCCCTGTAAATATTCCCACACTCCTGGAGCCCCCCTGTAAATATTCACACACTCTCGGAGACCCACTGTAAATATTCACACACTCCCGGAGACCCCCTGTAAATATTCACACACTCTCGGAGCCCCACTGTAAATATTCACACACTCTCGGAGCCCCACTGTAAATATTCACACACTCCCGGAGACCCACTGTAAATATTCACACACTCCCGGAGACCCCCTGTAAATATTCACACACTCTCGGAGACCCGCTATAAATATTCACACACTCCCGGAGACCCAGTGTAAATATTCACACACTCCCGGAGACCCCCTGTAAATATTCACACACTCCCGGAGACCCCCTGTAAATATTCACACACTCCCGGAGACCCCCTGTAAATATTCACACACTCTCGGAGACACCCTGTAAATATTCACACACTCCCGGAGACCCCCTGTAAATATTCACACACTCCCGGAGACCCCCTGTAAATATTCACACACTCCCGGAGACCCCCTGTAAATATTCACACACTCTCGGAGCCCCCCTGTAAATATTCACACACTCCCGGAGACCCCCTGTAAATATTCACACACTCCCGGAGACCCACTGTAAATATTCACACACTCCCGGAGACCCCCTGTAAATATTCACACACTCTCGGAGCCCCACTGTAAATATTCACACACTCCCGGAGACCCCCTGTAAATATTCACGCACTCCCGGAGACCCGCTGTAAATATTCACACACTCCCGGAGACCCACTGTAAATATTCACACACTCCCGGAGACCCCCTGTAAATATTCACAGACTCCCGGAGACCCCCTGTAAATATTCACAGACTCTCGGAGCTCCACTGTAAATATTCACACACTCCCAGAGACCCCCTGTAAATATTCACACACTCCCGGAGACCCCCTGTATAAATTCACACACTCCCGGAGACCCACTGTAAATATTCACACACTCCCGGAGACCCCCTGTAAATATTCACACACTCCCGGAGACCCACTGGAAATATTCACACACTCCCGGAGACCCGCTGTAAATATTCACACACTCTCGGAGCCCCACTGTAAATATTCACACACTCCCGGAGACCCGCTGTAAATATTCACACACTCTCGGAGCTCCACTGTAAATATTCACACACTCTCGGAGACCCACTGTAAATATTCACACACTCTCGGAGACCCACTGTAAATAATCACACATTCCCGGAGACCCGCTTTAAATATTCACACACTCCCGGAGACCCCCTGTAAATATTCACACACTCCCGGAGATCCCCTGTAAATATTCACACACTCCCGGAGACCCCCTGTAAATATTCACACGCTCCCGGAGACCCCCTGTAAATATTCACACACTCTCGGAGCATCACTGTAAATATTCACACACTCCCGGAGACCCCCTGTAAATATTCACAAACTCTCGGAGCTCCAATGTAAATATTCACACACTCTCGGAGCCCCCCTGTAAATATTCACACACTCTCGGTGCCCCCCTGTAAATATTCACACACTCTCGGAGCCCCACTGTAAAGATTCACACACTCCCGGAGAGCCCCTGTAAATATTCACACACTCCCGGAGACCCCCTGTAAATATTCACAGGCTCTCGGAGCCCCACTGTAAATATTCACACACTCCCGGAGACTCTCTGTAAATAATCACACACTCCCGGAGACTCCCTGTAAATATTCACACACTCCCGGAGACCCACTGTAAATATTCACACACTCTCGGAGACCGCCTGTAAATATTCACACACTCCCAGAGACCCCTGTAAATATTCACACACTCCCGGAGACCCCCTGTAAATATTCACACACTCCCAGAGACCCCTGTAAATATTCACACACTCCCGGAGACCCCCTGTAAATATTCACACACACCCGGAGCCCCACTGTAAATATTCACACACTCCCGGAGACCCCCTGTAAATATTCACACACTCCCGGAGCCCCCCTGTAAATATTCACACACTCCCAGAGACCCCCTGTAAATATTGACACACTCCCGGAGACCCTCTGTAAATATTCACACACTCCCGGAGACCCCCTGTAAATATTCACACACTCACGGAGACCCCCTGTAAATATTCAAACACTCCCAGAGACCCCTGTAAACATTCACACACTCCCGGAGACCCCCTGTAAATATTCACACACTCCCGGAGACCCACTGTAAATATTCACACACTCTCGGAGCTCCACTGTAAATATTCACACACTCCCGGAGACTCCCTGTAAATATTCACACACTCCCGGAGCCCCGCTGTAAATATTCACACACTCCCGGAGCCCCGGTGTAAATAGTCACACACTCCCGGAGACCCCCTGTAAATATTCACACACTCCCAGAACCCCACTGTAAATATTCACACACTCCTGGAGCCCCACTGTAAATATTCACACACTCTCGGAGCCCCACTGTAAATATTCACACACTCCCGGAGCCCCACTCTAAATATTCACACACTCCCGGAGACCCACTGTAAATATTCACACACTCTCGGAGACCCCCTGTAAATATTCACACACTCCTGGAGACCCCCTGTAAAAATTCACACACTCTCGGAGACCCCTGTAAATATTCACACACTCCCGGAGACCCCTGTAAATATTCACACACTCCCGGAGACCCCCTGTAAATATTCACACACTCTCGGAGACCCCCTGTAAATATTCACACACTCCCGGAGACCCCTGTAAATATTCACACACTCCCGGAGACCCCTGTAAATATTCACACACTCCCGGAGACCCCCTGTAAATATTCACATACTCCCGGAGACCCCCTGTAAATATTCACACACTCCCGGAGATCCCTGTAAATATTCACACACTCCCGGAGACCCCCTGTAAATATTGACACACTCCCGGAGACCCCCTGTAAATATTCCCACACTCCTGGAGCCCCCCTGTAAATATTCACACACTCTCGGAGACCCACTGTAAATATTCACACACTCCCGGAGACCCCCTGTAAATATTCACACACTCTCGGAGCCCCACTGTAAATATTCACACACTCTCGGAGCCCCACTGTAAATATTCACACACTCCCGGAGACCCACTGTAAATATTCACACACTCCCGGAGACCCCCTGTAAATATTCACACACTCTCGGAGACCCGCTATAAATATTCACACACTCCCGGAGACCCAGTGTAAATATTCACACACTCCCGGAGACCCCCTGTAAATATTCACACACTCCCGGAGACCCCCTGTAAATATTCACACACTCCCGGAGACCCCCTGTAAATATTCACACACTCTCGGAGACACCCTGTAAATATTCACACACTCCCGGAGACCCCCTGTAAATATTCACACACTCCCGGAGACCCCCTGTAAATATTCACACACTCCCGGAGACCCCCTGTAAATATTCACACACTCTCGGAGCCCCCCTGTAAATATTCACACACTCCCGGAGACCCCCTGTAAATATTCACACACTCCCGGAGACCCACTGTAAATATTCACACACTCCCGGAGACCCCCTGTAAATATTCACACACTCTCGGAGCCCCACTGTAAATATTCACACACTCCCGGAGACCCCCTGTAAATATTCACGCACTCCCGGAGACCCGCTGTAAATATTCACACACTCCCGGAGACCCACTGTAAATATTCACACACTCCCGGAGACCCCCTGTAAATATTCACAGACTCCCGGAGACCCCCTGTAAATATTCACAGACTCTCGGAGCTCCACTGTAAATATTCACACACTCCCAGAGACCCCCTGTAAATATTCACACACTCCCGGAGACCCCCTGTATAAATTCACACACTCCCGGAGACCCACTGTAAATATTCACACACTCCCGGAGACCCCCTGTAAATATTCACACACTCCCGGAGACCCACTGGAAATATTCACACACTCCCGGAGACCCGCTGTAAATATTCACACACTCTCGGAGCCCCACTGTAAATATTCACACACTCCCGGAGACCCGCTGTAAATATTCACACACTCTCGGAGCTCCACTGTAAATATTCACACACTCTCGGAGACCCACTGTAAATATTCACACACTCTCGGAGACCCACTGTAAATAATCACACATTCCCGGAGACCCGCTTTAAATATTCACACAGTCCCGGAGACCCCCTGTAAATATTCACACACTCCCGGAGATCCCCTGTAAATATTCACACACTCCCGGAGACCCCCTGTAAATATTCACACGCTCCCGGAGACCCCCTGTAAATATTCACACACTCTCGGAGCATCACTGTAAATATTCACACACTCCCGGAGACCCCCTGTAAATATTCACAAACTCTCGGAGCTCCAATGTAAATATTCACACACTCTCGGAGCCCCCCTGTAAATATTCACACACTCTCGGTGCCCCCCTGTAAATATTCACACACTCTCGGAGCCCCACTGTAAAGATTCACACACTCCCGGAGAGCCCCTGTAAATATTCACACACTCCCGGAGACCCCCTGTAAATATTCACAGGCTCTCGGAGCCCCACTGTAAATATTCACACACTCCCGGAGACTCTCTGTAAATAATCACACACTCCCGGAGACTCCCTGTAAATATTCACACACTCCCGGAGACCCACTGTAAATATTCACACACTCTCGGAGACCGCCTGTAAATATTCACACACTCCCAGAGACCCCTGTAAATATTCACACACTCCCGGAGACCCCCTGTAAATATTCACACACTCCCAGAGACCCCTGTAAATATTCACACACTCCCGGAGACCCCCTGTAAATATTCACACACACCCGGAGCCCAACTGTAAATATTCACACACTCCCGGAGACCCCCTGTAAATATTCACACACTCCCGGAGCCCCCCTGTAAATATTCACACACTCCCAGAGACCCCCTGTAAATATTGACACACTCCCGGAGACCCTCTGTAAATATTCACACACTCCCGGAGACCCCCTGTAAATATTCACACACTCACGGAGACCCCCTGTAAATATTCAAACACTCCCAGAGACCCCTGTAAACATTCACACACTCCCGGAGACCCCCTGTAAATATTCACACACTCCCGGAGACCCTCTGTAAATATTCACACACTCTCGGAGCTCCACTGTAAATATTCACACACTCCCGGAGACTCCCTGTAAATATTCACACACTCCCGGAGCCCCGCTGTAAATATTCACACACTCCCGGAGCCCCGGTGTAAATAGTCACACACTCCCGGAGACCCCCTGTAAATATTCACACACTCCCAGAACCCCACTGTAAATATTCACACACTCCTGGAGCCCCACTGTAAATATTCACACACTCTCGGAGCCCCACTGTAAATATTCACACACTCCCGGAGCCCCACTCTAAATATTCACACACTCCCGGAGACCCACAGTAAATATTCACACACTCTCGGAGACCCCCTGTAAATATTCACACACTCCTGGAGACCCCCTGTAAAAATTCACACACTCTCGGAGACCCCTGTAAATATTCACACACTCCCGGAGACCCCTGTAAATATTCACACACTCCCGGAGACACCCTGTAAATATTCACACACTCTCGGAGACCCCCTGTAAATATTCACACACTCCCGGAGACCCCTGTAAATATTCACACACTCCCGGAGACCCCTGTAAATATTCACACACTCCCGGAGACCCCCTGTAAATATTCACATACTCCCGGAGACCCCCTGTAAATATTCACACACTCCCGGAGATCCCTGTAAATATTCACACACTCCCGGAGACCCCCTTTAAATATTCACACACTCTCGGAGACCCCCTGTAAATATTCACACACTCTCGGAGCCCCACTGTAAATATTCACACACTCCCGGAGACCTCCTGTAAATATTGACACACTCCCAGAGACCCCCTGTAAATATTCCCACACTCCCGGAGACCCCCTGTAAATATTCACACACTCTCGGAGCCCCCCTGTAAATATTCACACACTCTCGGAGACCCACTGTAAATACTCACACACTCCCGGAGACCCCCTGTAAATATTCAAACACTCCCGGAGACCCACTGTAAATATTCACACACTCTCGGAGCCCCACTGTAAATATTCACACACTCCCGGAGACCCACTGTAAATATTCACACACTCCCGGAGACCCCCTGTAAATATTCACACACTCTCGGAGACCCGCTGTAAATATTCACATACTCCCGGAGACCCAGTGTAAATATTCACACACTCCCGGAGACCCCACTGTAAATATTCACACACTCCCGGAGACCCCCTGTAAATATTCACACACTCCCGGAGACCCCCTGTAAATATTCACACACTCTCGGAGACACCCTGTAAATATTCACACACTCCCAGAGACCCCTGTAAATATTCACACACTCCCAGAGACCCCCTGTAAATATTCACACACTCCCGGAGGCTCCCTGTAAATATTCACACACTCCCGGAGGCCCCCTGTAAATATTCACACACTCCCAGAGACCCCTGTAAATATTCACACACTCCCGGAGACCCCCTGTAAATATTCACACACTCTCGGAGCTCCACTGTAAATATTCACACACTCCTGGAGACTCCCTGTAAATATTCACACACTCCCGGAGCCCCGCTGTAAATATTCACACACTCCCGGAGCCCCGGTGTAAGTAGTCACACACTCCCGGAGACCCCCTGTAAATATTCACACACTCCCAGAACCCCACTGTAAATATTCACACACTCCTGGAGCCCCACTGTAAATATTCACACACTCTCGGAGCCCCACTGTAAATATTCACACACTCCCGGAGCCCCACTCTAAATATTCACACACTCCCGGAGACCCACTGTAAATATTCACACACTCTCGGAGACCCCCTGTAAATATTCACACACTCCTGGAGACCCCCTGTAAAAATTCACACACTCTCGGAGACCCCTGTAAATATTCACACACTCCCGGAGACCCCTGTAAATATTCACACACTCCCGGAGACCCCCTGTAAATATTCACACACTCTCGGAGACCCCCTGTAAATATTCACACACTCCCGGAGACCCCTGTAAATATTCACACACTCCCGGAGACCCCTGTAAATATTCACACACTCCCGGAGACCCCCTGTAAATATTCACATACTCCCGGAGACCCCCTGTAAATATTCACACACACCCGGAGATCCCTGTAAATATTCACACACTCCCGGAGACCCCCTGTAAATATTGACACACTCCCGGAGACCCCCTGTAAATATTCCCACACTCCTGGAGCCCCCCTGTAAATATTCACACACTCTCGGAGACCCACTGTAAATATTCACACACTCCCGGAGACCCCCTGTAAATATTCACACACTCTCGGAGCCCCACTGTAAATATTCACACACTCTCGGAGACCCACTGTAAATATTCACACACTCCCGGAGACCCACTGTAAATATTTACACATTCCCGGAGACCCCCTGTAAATATTCACACACTCTCGGAGACCCGCTATAAATATTCACACACTCCCGGAGACCCAGTGTAAATATTCACACACTCCCGGAGACCCCCTGTAAATATTCACACACTCCCGGAGACCCCCTGTAAATATTCACACACTCCCGGAGACCCCCTGTAAATATTCACACACTCTCGGAGACACCCTGTAAATATTCACACACTCCCGGAGACCCCCTGTAAATATTCACACACTCCCGGAGACCCCCTGTAAATATTCACACACTCCCGGAGACCCCCTGTAAATATTCACACACTCTCGGAGCCCCCCTGTAAATATTCACACACTCCCGGAGACCCCCTGTAAATATTCACACACTCCCGGAGACCCCTGTAAATATTCACACACTCCCGGAGACCCCCTGTAAATATTCACACACTCTCGGAGCCCCACTGTAAATATTCACACACTCCCGGAGACCCCCTGTAAATATTCACGCACTCCCGGAGACCCGCTGTAAATATTCACACACTCCCGGAGACCCACTGTAAATATTCACACACTCCCGGAGACCCCCTGTAAATATTCACAGACACCCGGAGACCCCCTGTAAATATTCACAGACTCTCGGAGCTCCACTGTAAATATTCACACACTCCCAGAGACCCCCTGTAAATATTCACACACTCCCGGAGACCCCCTGTATAAATTCACACACTCCCGGAGACCCACTGTAAATATTCACACACTCCCGGAGACCCCCTGTAAATATTCACACACTCCCGGAGACCCACTGGAAATATTCACACACTCCCGGAGACCCGCTGTAAATATTCACACACTCTCGGAGCCCCACTGTAAATATTCACACACTCCCGGAGACCCGCTGTAAATATTCACACACTCTCGGAGCTCCACTGTAAATATTCACACACTCTCGGAGACCCACTGTAAATATTCACACACTCTCGGAGACCCACTGTAAATAATCACACATTCCCGGAGACCCGCTTTAAATATTCACACACTCCCGGAGACCCCCTGTAAATATTCACACACTCCCGGAGACCCCCTGTAAATATTCACACACTCCCGGAGACCCCCTGTAAATATTCACACGCTCCCGGAGACCCCCTGTAAATATTCACACACTCTCGGAGCATCACTGTAAATATTCACACACTCCCGGAGACCCCCTGTAAATATTCACAAACTCTCGGAGCTCCAATGTAAATATTCACACACTCTCGGAGCCCCCCTGTAAATATTCAGACACTCTCGGTGCCCCCCTGTAAATATTCACACACTCTCGGAGCCCCACTGTAAAGATTCACACACTCCCGGAGAGCCCCTGTAAATATTCACACACTCCCGGAGACCCCCTGTAAATATTCACAGGCTCTCGGAGCCCCACTGTAAATATTCACACACTCCCGGAGACTCTCTGTAAATAATCACACACTCCCGCAGACTCCCTGTAAATATTCACACACTCCCGGAGACCCACTGTAAATATTCACACACTCTCGGAGACCGCCTGTAAATATTCACACACTCCCAGAGACCCCTGTAAATATTCACACACTCCCGGAGACCCCCTGTAAATATTCACACACTCCCAGAGACCCCTGTAAATATTCACACACTCCCGGAGACCCCCTGTAAATATTCACACACACCCGGAGCCCCACTGTAAATATTCACACACTCCCGGAGACCCCCTGTAAATATTCACACACTCCCGGAGCCCCCCTGTAAATATTCACACACTCCCAGAGACCCCCTGTAAATATTGACACACTCCCGGAGACCCTCTGTAAATATTCACACACTCCCGGAGACCCCCTGTAAATATTCACACACTCACGGAGACCCCCTGTAAATATTCAAACACTCCCAGAGACCCCTGTAAACATTCACACACTCCCGGAGACCCGCTGTAAATATTCACACACTCCCGGAGACCCCCTGTAAATATTCAAACACTCCCGGAGACCCACTGTAAATATTCACACACTCTCGGAGCCCCACTGTAAATATTCACACACTCCCGGAGACCCACTGTAAATATTCACACACTCCCGGAGACCCCCTGTAAATATTCACACACTCTCGGAGACCCGCTGTAAATATTCACATACTCCCGGAGACCCAGTGTAAATATTCACACACTCCCGGAGACCCCACTGTAAATATTCACACACTCCCGGAGACCCCCTGTAAATATTCACACACTCCCGGAGACCCCCTGTAAATATTCACACACTCTCGGAGACACCCTGTAAATATTCACACACTCCCAGAGACCCCTGTAAATATTCACACACTCCCAGAGACCCCCTGTAAATATTCACACACTCCCGGAGGCTCCCTGTAAATATTCACACACTCCCGGAGGCCCCCTGTAAATATTCACACACTCCCAGAGACCCCTGTAAATATTCACACACTCCCGGAGACCCCCTGTAAATATTCACACACTCTCGGAGCTCCACTGTAAATATTCACACACTCCTGGAGACTCCCTGTAAATATTCACACACTCCCGGAGCCCCGCTGTAAATATTCACACACTCCCGGAGCCCCGGTGTAAGTAGTCACACACTCCCGGAGACCCCCTGTAAATATTCACACACTCCCAGAACCCCACTGTAAATATTCACACACTCCTGGAGCCCCACTGTAAATATTCACACACTCTCGGAGCCCCACTGTAAATATTCACACACTCCCGGAGCCCCACTCTAAATATTCACACACTCCCGGAGACCCACTGTAAATATTCACACACTCTCGGAGACCCCCTGTAAATATTCACACACTCCTGGAGACCCCCTGTAAAAATTCACACACTCTCGGAGACCCCTGTAAATATTCACACACTCCCGGAGACCCCTGTAAATATTCACACACTCCCGGAGACCCCCTGTAAATATTCACACACTCTCGGAGACCCCCTGTAAATATTCACACACTCCCGGAGACCCCTGTAAATATTCACACACTCCCGGAGACCCCTGTAAATATTCACACACTCCCGGAGACCCCCTGTAAATATTCACATACTCCCGGAGACCCCCTGTAAATATTCACACACACCCGGAGATCCCTGTAAATATTCACACACTCCCGGAGACCCCCTGTAAATATTGACACACTCCCGGAGACCCCCTGTAAATATTCCCACACTCCTGGAGCCCCCCTGTAAATATTCACACACTCTCGGAGACCCACTGTAAATATTCACACACTCCCGGAGACCCCCTGTAAATATTCACACACTCTCGGAGCCCCACTGTAAATATTCACACACTCTCGGAGACCCACTGTAAATATTCACACACTCCCGGAGACCCACTGTAAATATTTACACATTCCCGGAGACCCCCTGTAAATATTCACACACTCTCGGAGACCCGCTATAAATATTCACACACTCCCGGAGACCCAGTGTAAATATTCACACACTCCCGGAGACCCCCTGTAAATATTCACACACTCCCGGAGACCCCCTGTAAATATTCACACACTCCCGGAGACCCCCTGTAAATATTCACACACTCTCGGAGACACCCTGTAAATATTCACACACTCCCGGAGACCCCCTGTAAATATTCACACACTCCCGGAGACCCCCTGTAAATATTCACACACTCCCGGAGACCCCCTGTAAATATTCACACACTCTCGGAGCCCCCCTGTAAATATTCACACACTCCCGGAGACCCCCTGTAAATATTCACACACTCCCGGAGACCCCTGTAAATATTCACACACTCCCGGAGACCCCCTGTAAATATTCACACACTCTCGGAGCCCCACTGTAAATATTCACACACTCCCGGAGACCCCCTGTAAATATTCACGCACTCCCGGAGACCCGCTGTAAATATTCACACACTCCCGGAGACCCACTGTAAATATTCACACACTCCCGGAGACCCCCTGTAAATATTCACAGACACCCGGAGACCCCCTGTAAATATTCACAGACTCTCGGAGCTCCACTGTAAATATTCACACACTCCCAGAGACCCCCTGTAAATATTCACACACTCCCGGAGACCCCCTGTATAAATTCACACACTCCCGGAGACCCACTGTAAATATTCACACACTCCCGGAGACCCCCTGTAAATATTCACACACTCCCGGAGACCCACTGGAAATATTCACACACTCCCGGAGACCCGCTGTAAATATTCACACACTCTCGGAGCCCCACTGTAAATATTCACACACTCCCGGAGACCCGCTGTAAATATTCACACACTCTCGGAGCTCCACTGTAAATATTCACACACTCTCGGAGACCCACTGTAAATATTCACACACTCTCGGAGACCCACTGTAAATAATCACACATTCCCGGAGACCCGCTTTAAATATTCACACACTCCCGGAGACCCCCTGTAAATATTCACACACTCCCGGAGACCCCCTGTAAATATTCACACACTCCCGGAGACCCCCTGTAAATATTCACACGCTCCCGGAGACCCCCTGTAAATATTCACACACTCTCGGAGCATCACTGTAAATATTCACACACTCCCGGAGACCCCCTGTAAATATTCACAAACTCTCGGAGCTCCAATGTAAATATTCACACACTCTCGGAGCCCCCCTGTAAATATTCAGACACTCTCGGTGCCCCCCTGTAAATATTCACACACTCTCGGAGCCCCACTGTAAAGATTCACACACTCCCGGAGAGCCCCTGTAAATATTCACACACTCCCGGAGACCCCCTGTAAATATTCACAGGCTCTCGGAGCCCCACTGTAAATATTCACACACTCCCGGAGACTCTCTGTAAATAATCACACACTCCCGCAGACTCCCTGTAAATATTCACACACTCCCGGAGACCCACTGTAAATATTCACACACTCTCGGAGACCGCCTGTAAATATTCACACACTCCCAGAGACCCCTGTAAATATTCACACACTCCCGGAGACCCCCTGTAAATATTCACACACTCCCAGAGACCCCTGTAAATATTCACACACTCCCGGAGACCCCCTGTAAATATTCACACACACCCGGAGCCCCACTGTAAATATTCACACACTCCCGGAGACCCCCTGTAAATATTCACACACTCCCGGAGCCCCCCTGTAAATATTCACACACTCCCAGAGACCCCCTGTAAATATTGACACACTCCCGGAGACCCTCTGTAAATATTCACACACTCCCGGAGACCCCCTGTAAATATTCACACACTCACGGAGACCCCCTGTAAATATTCAAACACTCCCAGAGACCCCTGTAAACATTCACACACTCCCGGAGACCCGCTGTAAATATTCACACACTCCCGGAGACCCACTGTAAATATTCACACACTCTCGGAGCTCCACTGTAAATATTCACACACTCCCGGAGACTCCCTGTAAATATTCACACACTCCCGGAGCCCCGCTGTAAATATTCACACACTCCCGGAGCCCCGGTGTAAATAGTCACACACTCCCGGAGACCCCCTGTAAATATTCACACACTCCCAGAACCCCACTGTAAATATTCACACACTCCTGGAGCCCCACTGTAAATATTCACACACTCTCGGAGCCCCACTGTAAATATTCACACACTCCCGGAGCCCCACTTTAAATATTCACACACTCCCGGAGACCCACAGTAAATATTCACACACTCTCGGAGACCCCCTGTAAATATTCACACACTCCTGGAGACCCCCTGTAAAAATTCACACACTCTCGGAGACCCCTGTAAATATTCACACACTCCCGGAGACCCCTGTAAATATTCACACACTCCCGGAGACCCCCTGTAAATATTCACACACTCTCGGAGACCCCCTGTAAATATTCACACACTCCCGGAGACCCCTGTAAATATTCACACACTCCCGGAGACCCCTGTAAATATTCACACACTCCCGGAGACCCCCTGTAAATATTCACATACTCCCGGAGACCCCCTGTAAATATTCACACACTCCCGGAGATCCCTGTAAATATTCACACACTCCCGGAGACCCCCTTTAAATATTCACACACTCTCGGAGACCCCCTGTAAATATTCACACACTCTCGGAGCCCCACTGTAAATATTCACACACTCCCGGAGACCTCCTGTAAATATTGACACACTCCCGGAGACCCCCTGTAAATATTCCCACACTCCCGGAGACCCCCTGTAAATATTCACACACTCTCGGAGCCCCCCTGTAAATATTCACACACTCTCGGAGACCCACTGTAAATACTCACACACTCCCGGAGACCCCCTGTAAATATTCACACACTCCCGGAGACCCACTGTAAATATTCACACACTCTCGGAGCCCCACTGTAAATATTCACACACTCCCGGAGACCCACTGTAAATATTCACACACTCCCGGAGACCCCCTGTAAATATTCACACACTCTCGGAGACCCGCTGTAAATATTCACATACTCCCGGAGAGCCAGTGTAAATATTCACACACTCCCGGAGACCCCACTGTAAATATTCACACACTCCCGGAGACCCCCTGTAAATATTCACACACTCCCGGAGACCCCCTGTAAATATTCACACACTCTCGGAGACACCCTGTAAATATTCACACACTCCCAGAGACCCCTGTAAATATTCACACACTCCCAGAGACCCCCTGTAAATATTCACACACTCCCGGAGGCTCCCTGTAAATATTCACACACTCCCGGAGGCCCCCTGTAAATATTCACACACTCCCAGAGACCCCTGTAAATATTCACACACTCCCGGAGACCCCCTGTAAATATTCACACACTCTCGGAGCTCCACTGTAAATATTCACACACTCCCGGAGACTCCCTGTAAATATTCACACACTCCCGGAGCCCCGCTGTAAATATTCACACACTCCCGGAGCCCCGGTGTAAATAGTCACACACTCCCGGAGACCCCCTGTAAATATTCACACACTCCCAGAACCCCACTGTAAATATTCACACACTCCTGGAGCCCCACTGTAAATATTCACACACTCTCGGAGCCCCACTGTAAATATTCACACACTCCCGGAGCCCCACTCTAAATATTCACACACTCCCGGAGACCCACTGTAAATATTCACACACTCTCGGAGACCCCCTGTAAATATTCACACACTCCTGGAGACCCCCTGAAAAAATTCACACACTCTCGGAGACCCCTGTAAATATTCACACACTCCCGGAGACCCCTGTAAATATTCACACACTCCCGGAGACCCCCTGTAAATATTCACATACTCCCGGAGACCCCCTGTAAATATTCACACACTCCCGGAGATCCCTGTAAATATTCACACACTCCCGGAGACCCCCTGTAAATATTGACACACTCCCGGAGACCCCCTGTAAATATTCCCACACTCCTGGAGCCCCCCTGTAAATATTCACACACTCTCGGAGACCCACTGTAAATATTCACACACTCCCGGAGACCCCCTGTAAATATTCAAACACTCTCGGAGCCCCACTGTAAATATTCACACACTCTCGGAGCCCCACTGTAAATATTCACACACTCCCGGAGACCCACTGTAAATATTCACACACTCCCGGAGACCCCCTGTAAATATTCACACACTCTCGGAGACCCGCTATAAATATTCACACACTCCCGGAGACCCAGTGCAAATATTCACACACTCCCGGAGACCCCCTGTAAATACACACACTCCCGGAGACCCCCTGTAAATATTCACACACTCCCGGAGACCCCCTGTAAATATTCACACACTCTCGGAGACACCCTGTAAATATTCACACACTCCCGGAGACCCCCTGTAAATATTCACACACTCCCGGAGACCCCCTGTAAATATTCACACACTCCCGGAGACCCCCTGTAAATATTCACACACTCTCGGAGCCCCCCTGTAAATATTCACACACTCCCGGAGACCCCCTGTAAATATTCACACACTCCCGGAGACCCACTGTAAATATTCACACACTCTCGGAGACCCCCTGTAAATATTCACACACTCTCGGAGCCCCACTGTAAATATTCACACACTCCCGGAGACCCCCTGTAAATATTCACGCACTCCCGGAGACCCGCTGTAAATATTCACACACTCCCGGAGACCCACTGTAAATATTCACACACTCCCGGAGACCCCCTGTAAATATTCACAGACTCCCGGAGACCCCCTGTAAATATTCACAGACTCTCGGAGCTCCACTGTAAATATTCACACACTCCCAGAGACCCCCTGTAAATATTCACACACTCCCGGAGACCCCCTGTATAAATTCACACACTCCCGGAGACCCACTGTAAATATTCACACACTCCCGGAGACCCCCTGTAAATATTCACACACTCCCGGAGACCCACTGGAAATATTCACACACTCCCGGAGACCCGCTGTAAATATTCACACACTCTCGGAGCCCCACTGTAAATATTCACACACTCCCGGAGACCCGCTGTAAATATTCACACACTCTCGGAGCTCCACTGTAAATATTCACACACTCTCGGAGACCCACTGTAAATATTCACACACTCTCGGAGACCCACTGTAAATAATCACACATTCCCGGAGACCCGCTTTAAATATTCACACACTCCCGGAGACCCCCTGTAAATATTCACACACTCCCGGAGACCCCCTGTAAATATTCACACACTCCCGGAGACCCCCTGTAAATATTCACACGCTCCCGGAGACCCCCTGTAAATATTCACACACTCTCGGAGCATCACTGTAAATATTCACACACTCCCGGAGACCCCCTGTAAATATTCACAAACTCTCGGAGCTCCAATGTAAATATTCACACACTCTCGGAGCCCCCCTGTAAATATTCACACACTCTCGGTGCCCCCCTGTAAATATTCACACACTCTCGGAGCCCCACTGTAAAGATTCACACACTCCCGGAGAGCCCCTGTAAATATTCACACACTCCCGGAGACCCCATGTAAATATTCACAGGCTCTCGGAGCCCCACTGTAAATATTCACACACTCCCGGAGACTCTCTGTAAATAATCACACACTCCCGGAGACTCCCTGTAAATATTCACACACTCCCGGAGACCCACTGTAAATATTCACACACTCTCGGAGACCGCCTGTAAATATTCACACACTCCCAGAGACCCCTGTAAATATTCACACACTCCCGGAGACCCCTGTAAATATTCACACACTCCCGGAGACCCCTGTAAATATTCACACACTCCCGGAGACCCCCTGTAAATATTCACACACTCTCGGAGACCCCCTGTAAATATTCACACACTCCCGGAGACCCCTGTAAATATTCACACACTCCCGGAGACCCCTGTAAATATTCACACACTCCCGGAGACCCCCTGTAAATATTCACATACTCCCGGAGACCCCCTGTAAATATTCACACACTCCCGGAGATCCCTGTAAATATTCACACACTCCCGGAGACCCCCTTTAAATATTCACACACTCTCGGAGACCCCCTGTAAATATTCACACACTCTCGGAGCCCCACTGTAAATATTCACACACTCCCGGAGACCTCCTGTAAATATTGACACACTCCCGGAGACCCCCTGTAAATATTCCCACACCCCCGGAGACCCCCTGTAAATATTCACACACTCTCGGAGCCCCCCTGTAAATATTCACACACTCTCGGAGACCCACTGTAAATACTCACACACTCCCGGAGACTCCCTGTAAATAATCACACACTCCCGGAGACTCCCTGTAAATATACACACACTCCCGGAGACCCACTGTAAATATTCACACACTCTCGGAGACCGCCTGTAAATATTCACACACTCCCAGAGACCCCTGTAAATATTCACACACTCCCGGAGACCCCCTGTAAATATTCACACACTCCCAGAGACCCCTGTAAATATTCACACACTCCCGGAGACCCCCTGTAAATATTCACACACACCCGGAACCCCACTGTAAATATTCACACACTCCCGGAGACCCCCTGTAAATATTCACACACACCCGGAGCCCCCCTGTAAATATTCACACACTCCCGGAGACCCCCTGTAAATATTGACACACTCCCGGAGACCCTCTGTAAATATTCACACACTCCCGGAGACCCCCTGTAAATATTCACACACTCACGGAGACCCCCTGTAAATATTCAAACACTCCCAGAGACCCCTGTAAATATTCACACACTCCCGGAGACCCCCTGTAAATATTCACACACTCCCGGAGACCCACTGTATATATTCACAGACTCTCGGAGCTCCACTGTGAATATTCACACACTCCCGGAGACACCCTGTAAATATTCACACACTCCCGGAGACCCACTGTAAATATTCACACACTCCCGGAGACCCCCTGTAAATATTCACAGACTCCCGGAGACCCCTGTAAATATTCACACACTCCCGGAGACCCCCTGTAAATATTCACACACTCCCGGAGCCCCACTCTAAATATTCACACACTCCCGGAAACCCCCTGTAAATATTCACACACTCCCGGAGACCCCCTGTAAATATTCACACACTCCCGGAGACCCCCTGTAAATATTCACAGACTCCTGGAGCCCCACTGTAAATATTCACACACTCCCGGAGACCCCCTGTAAATATTCCCACACTCCCGGAGACCCAGTGTAAATATTCACACACTCCCGGAGACCCCCTGTAAATATTCACACACTCCCGGAGACCCCCTGTAAATATTCACACACTCCCGGAGACCCCCTGTAAATATTCACACACTCTCCAAGTCCCCCTGTAAATATTCACACACTCCCGGAGACCCCCTGTAAACATTCACACACTCCCGGAGACCCCCTGTAAATATTCACACACTCCCGGAGACCCCCTGTAAATACTCACACACTCTCGGAGCCCCCCCTGTAAATATTCACACGCTCCCGGAGACCCCCTGTAAATATTCACACACTCCCGGAGACCCACTGTAAATATTCACACACTCCCAGAGACCCCTGTAAAGATTCACACACTCCCGGAGACCCCCTGTAAATATTCACACACTCTCGGAGCCCCACTGTAAATATTCACACACTCCCGGAGACCCCCTGTACATATTCACGCACTCCCGGAGACACGCTGTAAATATTCACACACTCACGGAGACCCACTGTAAATATTCACACACTCCCAGAGACCCCCTGTAAATATTCACACACTCCCGGAGACCCCCTGTATAAATTCACACACTCCCGGAGACCCACTGTAAATATTCTCACACTCCCGGAGACCCCCTGTAAATATTCACACACTCCCGGAGACCCACTGTAAGTATTCACACACTCTCGGAGACCCCTGTAAATATTCACACACTCCCGGAGCCCCACTGTAAATATTCACACACTCCCGGAGACCCCCTGTAAATATTCACACACTCCCGGAGACCCGCTGTAAATATTCACACACTCTCGGAGCCCCACTGTAAATATTCACACACTCCCGGAGACCCACTGTAAATATTCACACACTCTCGGAGCTCCACTGTAAATATTCACACACTCCCGGAGACCCCTGTAAATATTCACACACTCCCGGAGACCCCCTGTAAATATTCACACACTCCCGGAGACCCCCTGTAAATATACACACACTCTCGGAGCATCACTGTAAATATTCACACACTCCCGGAGACCCCCTGTAAATATTCACAAACTCTCGGAGCTCCACTGTAAATATTCACACACTCTCGGAGCCCCCCTGTAAAGATTCACACACTCTCGGAGCCCCCCTGTAAATATTCACACACTCTCGGAGCCCCACTGTAAATATTCACACACTCCCGGAGAGCCCCTGTAAATATTCACACACTCCCGGAGACCCCCTGTAAATATACAGAAACTCTCGGAGCCCCACTGTAAATATTCACACACTCGCGGAGACTCCCTGTAAATATTCACACACTCCCGGAGACTCCCTGTCAATATTCACACACTCCCGGAGACCCACTATAAATATTCACACACTCTAGGAGACCACCTGTAAATATTCACACACTCCCAGAGACCCCTGTAAATATTCACACACTCCCGGAGACCCCTGTAAATATTCACACACTCCCAGAGACCCCTGTAAATATTCACACACTCCCGGAGACCCCCTGTAAATATTCACACACTCCCAGAGACCCCTGTAAATATTCACACACTCCCGGAGACCCCCTGTAAATATTCACACACTCCCGGAGACCCACTGTAAATATTCACACACTCTCGGAGCTCCACTGTAAATATTCACACACTCCCGGAGCTCCACTGTAAATATTCACAGACTCCCGGAGATCCCCTGTAAATATTCACACGCTCCCAGAGACCCCTGTAAATATTCACACACTCTCGGAGCACCACTGTAAATATTTACACACTCCCGGAGACCCGCTGTAAATATTCACACACTCCCAGAGTCCCCTGTAAATATTCACACACTCCCAGAGACCCCCTGTAAATATTCACACACTCCCGGAGACCCCTGTAAATATTCACACACTCTCGGAGCCCCACTGTAAATATTCACACACTCCCGGAGACCCCCTGTAAATATTCACACACTCCCGGAGACCCCCTGTAAATATTCACACACTCCCAGAGACCCCTGTAAATATTCACACACTTCCGGAGACCCCCTGTAAATATTCACACACTCCCGGAGAACCACTGTAAATATTCACAGACTCTCGGAGCTCCACTGTGAATATTCACACACTCCCGGAGACTCCCTGTAAATATTCACACACTCCCGGAGACTCCCTGTAAATATTCACACACTCCCGGAGACCCACTGTAAATATTCACACACTCCCGGAGACCCCCTGTAAATATTCAGACACTCCCGGAGGCCCCTGTAAATATTCACACACTCCCGGAGACCCCCGGTAAATATGCACACTCTCTCGGAGACCCCCTGTAAATATTCACACACTCCCGGAGACCCCCTGTAAATATTCACACACTCCCGGAGACCCCCTGTAAATATTCACACACTCCCGGAGACCCCCTGTAAATATTCACACACTCCCGGAGACCCCCTGTAAATATTCACACACTCCCGGAGATCCCCTGTAAATATTCACACACTCCCACAGACCCCTGTAAATATTCACACACTCCCGGAGATCCCCTGTAAATATTCACACACTCCCAGAGACCAATTGTAAATATTCACACACTCTCGGAGCTCCACTGTAAATATTCACACACTCCCGGAGCTCCACTGTAAATATTCACAGACTCCCGGAGACCCCCTGTAAATATTCACACGCTCCCAGAGACCCCTGTAAATATTCACACACTCTCGGAGCCCCACTGTAAATATTCACACACTCCCGGAGACCCCCTGTAAATATTCACACACTCTCGGAGCCCCCTGTAAATATTCACACACTCTCGGTTACCCCTGTAAATGTTCACACACTCCCGGAGACCCCCTGTAAATATTCACACACTCCCGGAGACCCCCTGTAAATATTCACACACTCTCAGAGCCCCACTGTAAATATTCACACAATCCCGGAGACTCCCTGTAAATATTCACAAACTCCCGGAGACTCCCTGTAAATATTCACACACTCTTGGAGCTCCACTGTAAATATTCACACACTCTCGGAGACCCACTGTCAATATTCCCACACTCGCGGAGACACCCTGTAAATATTCACACAATCCCGGAGACCCACTGTAAATATTCACACACTCTCGGAGCCCCACTGTAAATATTCACACACTCTCGGAGCCCCCCTGTAAATATTCACACACTCTCGGAGCCCCACTGTAAATATTCACACACTCTCGGAGAACAACTGTCAATATTCCCACACTCGCGGAGACCCCCTGTAAATATTAACAGACTCCTGGAGCCCCACTGTAAATATTCACACACTCCCGGAGACCCCCTGTAAATAATCACACACTCCCGGAGACCCCCTGTAAATATTCACACATTCCCGGAGACCCCTGTAAATATTCACACACTCCCGGAGACCCCGTGTAAATATTCACACACTCCCGGAGGCCCACTGGAAATATTCACACACTCTCGGAGCTCCACTGTTAATATTCACACTCTCCCGGAGCTCCACTGTAAATATTCACAGACTCCCGGAGACCCCCTGTAAATATTCACACGCTCCCAGAGACCCCTGTAAATATTCACACACTCTCGGAGACCCCCTGTAAATATTCACACACTCCTGGAGACCCCCTGTAAATATTCACACACTCTCGGAGACCCATGTAAATATTCACACACTCCCGGAGAGCTCTGTAAATTTTCACACACTCCCGGAGACCCCCTGTAAATATTCACACACTCTCGGAGACCCCCTGTAAATATTCACACTCTCGGAGACCCCTGTAAATATTCACACACTCCCGGAGACCCCTGTAAATATTCACACACTCACGGTGACCCCCTGTAAATATTCACACACTCCCGGAGACACCCTGTAAATATTCACACACTCCCGGAGACCCCCTGTAAATATTCACACACTCCCAGAGACCCCCTGTAAATATTCACACACTCTCGGAGCCCCACTGTAAATATTCACACACTCCCGGAGACCCCCTGTAAATATTGACACACTCCCGGAGACCCCCTGTAAATATTAACACACTCCTGGAGCCCCCCTGTAAATATTCACACACTCTCGGAGTCCCCCTGTAAATATTCACACACTCCCGGAGACCCCCTGTAAATATTCACACACTCTCGGAGCCCCACTTTAAATATTCACACACTCTCGGAGCCCCACTGTAAATATTCACACACTCCCGGAGACCCACTGTAAATATTCACACACTCCCGGAGACCCCCTGTAAATATTGACACACTCTCGGAGACCCGCTGTAAATATTCCCACACTCCCGGAGACCCAGTGTAAATATTCACACACTCCCGGAGACCCCCTGTAAATATTCACACACTCCCGGAGACCCCCTGTAAATATTCACACACTCCCGGAGACCCCCTGTAAATATTCACACACTCTCCAAGTCCCCCTGTAAATATTCACACACTCCCGGAGACCCCCTGTAAACATTCACACACTCCCGGAGACCCCCTGTAAATATTCACACACTCCCGGAGACCCCCTGTAAATATTCACACACTCTCGGAGCCCCCCCTGTAAATATTCACACGCTCCCGGAGACCCCCTGTAAATATTCACACACTCCCGGAGACCCACTGTAAATATTCACACACTCCCAGAGACCCCTGTAAAGATTCACACACTCCCGGAGACCCCCTGTAAATATTCACACACTCTCGGAGCCCCACTGTAAATATTCACACACTCCCGGAGACCCCCTGTACATATTCACGCACTCCCGGAGACACGCTGTAAATATTCACACACTCACGGAGACCCACTGTAAATATTCACACACTCCCGGAGACCCCCTGTAAATATTCACAGACTCCCGGAGACCCCCTGTAAATATTCACAGACTCTCGGAGCTCCACTGTAAATATTCACACACTCCCAGAGACCCCCTGTAAATATTCACACACTCCCGGAGACCCCCTTTATAAATTCACACACTCCCGGAGACCCACTGTAAATATTCACACACTCCCGGAGACCCCCTGTAAATATTCACACACTCCCGGAGACCCACTGTAAGTATTCACACACTCTCGGAGACCCCTGTAAATATTCACACACTCCCGGAGCCCCACTGTAAATATTCACACACTCCCGGAGACCCCCTGTAAATATTCACACACTCCCGGAGACCCGCTGTAAATATTCACACACTCTCGGAGCCCCACTGTAAATATTCACACACTCCCGGAGACCCACTGTAAATATTCACACACTCTCGGAGCTCCACTGTAAATATTCACACACTCCCGGAGACCCCTGTAAATATTCACACACTCCCGGAGACCCCCTGTAAATATTCACACACTCCCGGAGACCCCCTGTAAATATACACACACTCTCGGAGCATCACTGTAAATATTCACACACTCCCGGAGACCCCCTGTAAATATTCACAAACTCTCGGAGCTCCACTGTAAATATTCACACACTCTCGGAGCCCCCCTGTAAAGATTCACACACTCTCGGAGCCCCCCTGTAAATATTCACACACTCTCGGAGCCCCACTGTAAATATTCACACACTCCCGGAGAGCCCCTGTAAATATTCACACACTCCCGGAGACCCCCTGTAAATATACAGAAACTCTCGGAGCCCCACTGTAAATATTCACACACTCGCGGAGACTCCCTGTAAATATTCACACACTCCCGGAGACTCCCTGTCAATATTCACACAGTCCCGGAGACCCACTATAAATATTCACACACTCTAGGAGACCGCCTGTAAATATTCACACACTCCCAGAGACCCCTGTAAATATTCACACACTCCCGGAGACCCCTGTAAATATTCACACACTCCCAGAGACCCCTGTAAATATTCACACACTCCCGGAGACCCCCTGTAAATATTCACACACTCCCAGAGACCCCTGTAAATATTCACACACTCCCGGAGACCCCCTGTAAATATTCACACACTCCCGGAGACCCACTGTAAATATTCACACACTCTCGGAGCTCCACTGTAAATATTCACACACTCCCGGAGCTCCACTGTAAATATTCACAGACTCCCGGAGACCCCCTGTAAATATTCACACGCTCCCAGAGACCCCTGTAAATATTCACACACTCTCGGAGCACCACTGTAAATATTCACACACTCCCGGAGACCCGCTGTAAATATTCACACACTCCCAGAGTCCCCTGTAAATATTCACACACTCCCGGAGACCCCCTGTAAATATTCACACACTCCCAGAGACCCCTGTAAATATTCACACACTCTCGGAGCCCCACTGTAAATATTCACACACTCCCGGAGACCCCCTGTAAATATTCACACACTCCCGGAGACCCCCTGTAAATATTCACACACTCCCAGAGACCCCTGTAAATATTCACACACTCTCGGAGCCCCACTGTAAATATTCACACACTTCCGGAGACCCCCTGTAAATATTCACACACTCCCGGAGAACCACTGTAAATATTCACAGACTCTCGGAGCTCCACTGTGAATATTCACACACTCCCGGAGACTCCCTGTAAATATTCACACAATCCCGGAGACTCCCTGTAAATATTCACACACTCCCGGAGACCCACTGTAAATATTCACACACTCCCGGAGACCCCCTGTAAATATTCAGACACTCCCGGAGGCCCCTGTAAATATTCACACACTCCCGGAGACCCCCGGTAAATATGCACACTCTCTCGGAGACCCCCTGTAAATATTCACACACTCCCGGAGACCCCCTGTAAATATTCACACACTCCCGGAGACCCCCTGTAAATATTCACACACTCCCGGAGACCCCCTGTAAATATTCACACACTCCCGGAGACCCCCTGTAAATATTCACACACTCCCGGAGATCCCCTGTAAATATTCACACACTCCCACAGACCCCTGTAAATATTCACACACTCCCGGAGATCCCCTGTAAATATTCACACACTCCCAGAGACCCACTGTAAATATTCACACACTCTCGGAGCTCCACTGTAAATATTCACACACTCCCGGAGCTCCACTGTAAATATTCACAGACTCCCGGAGACCCCCTGTAAATATTCACACGCTCCCAGAGACCCCTGTAAATATTCACACACTCTCGGAGCCCCACTGTAAATATTCACACTCTCCCGGAGACCCCCTGTAAATATTCACACACTCTCGGAGCCCCCTGTAAATATTCACACACTCTCGGATACCCCTGTAAATGTTCACACACTCCCGGAGACCCCCTGTAAATATTCACACACTCCCGGAGACCCCCTGTAAATATTCACACACTCTCAGAGCCCCACTGTAAATATTCACACAATCCCGGAGACTCCCTGTAAATATTCACACACTCCCGGAGACTCCCTGTAAATATTCACACACTCTTGGAGCTCCACTGTAAATATTCACACACTCTCGGAGACCCACTGTCAATATTCCCACACTCGCGGAGACACCCTGTAAATATTCACACAATCCCGGAGACCCACTGTAAATATTCACACACTCTCGGAGCCCCACTGTAAATATTCACACACTCTCGGAGCCCCCCTGTAAATATTCACACACTCTCGGAGCCCCACTGTAAATATTCACACACTCTCGGAGAACAACTGTCAATATTCCCACACTCGCGGAGACCCCCTGTAAATATTAACAGACTCCCGGAGCCCCACTGTAAATATTCACACACTCCCGGAGAACCCTGTAAATATTCACACACTCTCGGAGCCCCACTGTAAATATTCACACACTCTCGGAGCTCCACTGTAAATATTCACACACTCCCGGAGACCACCTGTAAATATTCAGACACTCCCGGATGCCCCCTGTAAATATTCACACACTCTCGGAGACCCCCTGTAAATATTTAGAAACTCCCGGAGACCCCCTGTAAATATTCACACAGTCCCGGAGACCCCCTGTAAATATTCACACACTCCCGGAGACCCCCTGTAAATATTCACACGCTCTCGGAGCCCCCCTGTAAATATTCACACACTCCCGGAGACCCCCTGTAAATATTCACACACTCCCGGAGACCCACTCTAAATATTCACACACTCCCGGAGACCCCCTGTAAATATTCACACACTGCCGGAGACCCCCTGTAAATATTCACGCACACCCGGAGACCCGCTGTAAATATCCACACACTCCCGGAGACCCACTGTAAATATTCACGCACACCCGGAGACCCCCTTTAAATATTCACAGACTCCCGGAGACCCCCTGTAAATATTCACAGACTGTCGGAGCTCCACTGTAAATATTCACACACTCCCAGAGACCCCTTGTAAATATTCACACACTCCCGGAGACCCCCTGTATCAATTCACACACTCCCGGAGAACCTCTGTAAATATTCACACACTCCCGGAGACCCCCTGTAAATATTCACACACTCCCGCAGACCCACTGTAAATATTCACACACTCCCGGAGACCCGCTGTAAATATTCACACACTCTCGGAGCCCCGCTGTAATTATTCACACACTCCCGGAGACCCACTGTAAATATTCACACACTCTCGAAGCTCCGCTGTAAATATTCACACACTCCCGGAGACCCACTGTAAATATTCACACACTCTCGGAGACCCACTGTAAATATTCACACACTCCCGGAGACCCGCTGTAATTATTCACACACTCCCGGAGACCCCCTGTAAATATTCACACACTCCTGGAGACCCCCTGTAAATATTCACATGCTCCCGGAGACCCCCTGTAAATATTCACACACTCTCGGAGCATCACTGTCAATATTCACACACTCCCGGAGACCCCCTGTAAAAAATCTCAAACTCTCGGATCTCCACCGTAAATATTCACACACTCTCGGAGCCCCCCTGTAAATATTCACACACGCTCGGAGCTCCACTGTAAATATTCACACACTCCCGGAGCTCCACTGTAAATATTCACAGACTCCCGGAGACCCACTGTAAATATTCACACACTCTCGGTGCTCCACTGTAAATATTCACACACTCCCGGAGCTCCACTGTAAATATTCACAGACTCCCGGAGACCCCCTGTAAATATTCACACGCTCCCAGAGACCCCTGTAAATATTCACACACTCTCGGAGCCCCACTGTAAACATTCACACACTCCCGGAGACCCGCTGTGAATATTCACTCACTCCCAGAGACCCCTGTAAATATTCACACACTCCCGGAGACCCCCTGTAAATATTCACACACTCCCAGAGACCCCTGTAAATATTCACACACTCCCGGGGACCCCCTGTAAATATTCACACACTCCCGGAGACCCCCTGTAAATATTCACACACTCCCGGAGACCCCCTGTAAATATTCACACACTCACAGAGACCCCCTGTAAATATTCACACCCTCCCAGAGACCCCTGTAAATATTCACACACTCCCAGAGACCCCCTGTAAATATTCACACACTCCCGGAGACCCCCTGTAAATATTCACAAACTCCCGGAGCCCCACTGTAAATATTCACACACTCCCGGAGACCCCCTGTAAATATTCACACACTCCCGGAGACCCCCTGTAAATATTCACACACTCCCGGAGACCCCCTGTAAATAATCACACACTCTCGGAGCCCCACTGTAAATATTCACACACTCCCGGAGACCCCCTGTAAATATTCACACACTCTCGGAGCCCCCTGTAAATATTCACACACTCTCGGATACCCCTTTAAATATTCACACACTCCCGGAGACCCCCTGTAAATATTTACACACTCCCGGAGACCCCCTGTAAATATTCACACACTCTCGGAGCCCCACTGTAAATATTCACACAATCCCGGAGACTCCCTGTAAATATTCACACACTCCCGGAGACTCCCTGTAAATATTCACACATTCTTGGAGCTCCACTGTAAATATTCACACACTATCGGAGACCCACTGTAAATATTCACACACTCTCGGAGCCCCACTGTAAATATTCACACACTCTCGGAGCCCCCCTGTAAATATTCACACACTCTCGGAGCCCCACTGTAAATATTCACACACTCTCGGAGACCCACTGTAAATATTCACACACTCGCGGAGCTCCACTGTCAATATTCCCACACTCCCAGAGACCCCTGTAAATATTCACAGACTCCCGGAGCCCCACTGTAAATATTCACACACTCCCGGAGAACCCTGTAAATATTCACACACTCTCGGAGCCCCCCTGTAAATATTCACACACTCTCGGAGACCCCCTGTAAATATCCACACACCCCCGGAGACCCCCTGTAAATATTCAAACACTCCCGGATGCCCCCTGTAAATATTCACACACTCTCGGAGACCCCCTGTAAATATTCACACACTCCCGGAGACCCCCTGTAAATATTCACACACTCCCGGAGACCCCCTGTAAATATTCACACACTCCCGGAGACCCCCTGTAAATATTCACACACTCTCAGAACCCCGCTGTAAATATTCACACACTCCCGGAGACCCCCTGTAAATATTCACACACTCCCAGAGACCCACTGTAAATATTCACACACTCCCGGAGACCCACTGTAAATATTCACACACTCTCGGAGCCCCCCTGTAAATATTCACACACTCCCGGAGACCCCCTGTAAATATTCATGCACACCCGGAGACCCACTGTAAATATTCACACACTCCCGGAGACCCACTGTAAATATTCACACACTCCCGGAGACTCCCTGTAAATATTCACACACTCTCGGAGACCCCCTGTAAATATTCACACACTCCCGGAGACCCCCTGTAAATATTCACACACTCCCGGAGACTCCCTGTAAATATTCACACACTCTCGGAGACCCCCTGTAAATATTCACACACTCCCGGAGACCCCCTGTAAATATTCACACACTCCCGGAGACTCCCTGTAAATATTCACACACTCTCGGAGACTCCCTGTAAATATTCACACACTCCCGGAGACCCGCTGTAAATATTCACGCACACCCGGCGACCCCCTTTAAATATTCACACACTCCCGGAGACCCCTGTAAATATTCACAGACTGTCGGAGCTCCACTGTAAATATTCACACACTCCCAGAGACCCCTTTTAAATATTCACACACTCCCGGAGACCCCCTGTATAAATTCACAAACTCCCGGAGACCCTCTGTAAATATTCACACACTCCCGGAGACCCAATGTAAATATTCACACACTCCCGGAGACCCGCTGTAAATATTCACACACTCTCGGAGCCCCGCTGTAAATATTCACAAACTCCCGGAGACCCACTGTAAATATTCACACACTCCCGGAGACCCGCTGTAAATATTCACACACTCTCGGAGCCCCGCTGTAAATATTCACAAACTCCCGGAGACCCACTGTAAATATTCACACACTCTCGTAGCTCCACTGTAAATATTCACACACTCCCGGAGACCGACTGTAAATATTCACACACTCTCGGAGACCCACTGTAAATATTCACACACTCCCGGAGACCCGCTGTAATTATTCACACACTCCCGGAGACCCCCTGTAAATATTCACACACTCCCGGAGACACCCTGTAAATATTCACATGCTCCCGGAGACCCCCTGTAAATATTCACACACTCTCGGAGCATCTCTGTAAATATTCACACACTCCCGGAGACCCCCTGTAAATAATCACAAACACTCGGATCTCCACCGTAAATATTCACACACTCTCGGAGCCCCCCTGTAAATATTCACACACTCCCGGAGACCCCCTGTAAATATTCACAGACTCCCGGAGACCCCCTGTAAATATTCACAGACTCTCGGAGCTCCACTGTAAATATTCACACACTCCCAGAGACCCTCTGTAAATATTCACACACTCCCAGAGACCCCCTGTATAAATTCACACACTCCCGGAGACCCACTGTAAATATTCACACACTCCCGGAGACCCCCTGTAAATATTCACACACTCCCGGAGACCCACTGTAAATATTCACACACTCCCGGAGACCCGCTGTAAATATTCACACACTCTCGGAGCCCCACTGTAAATATTCACACACTCCCGGAGACCCGCTGTAAATATTCACACACTCTCGGAGCTCCACTGTAAATATTCACACACTCTCGGAGACCCACTGTAAATATTCACACACTCCCAGAGACCCCCTGTAAATATTCACACACTCCCGGAGACCCCCTGTAAATATTCACACACTCCCGGAGACCCCCTGTAAATATTCACACGCTCCCGGAGACCCCCTGTAAATATTCACACACTCTCGGAGCATCACTGTAAATATTCACACACTCCCGGAGACCCCCTGTAAATATTCACAAACTCTCGGAGCTCCACTGTAAATATTCACACACTCTCGGAGCCCCCCTGTAAATATTCACACACTCTCGGTGCCCCCCTGTAAATATTCACACACTCTCGGAGCCCCACTGTAAATATTCACACACTCCCGGAGAGCCCCTGTAAATATTCACACACTCCCGGAGACCCCCTGTAAATATTCACAGGCTCTCGGAGCCCCACTGTAAATATTCACACTCTCCCGGAGACTCCCTGTAAATAATCACACACTCCCGGAGACTCCCTGTAAATATTCACACACTCCCGGAGACCCACTGTAAATATTCACACACTCTCGGAGACCGCCTGTAAATATTCACACACTCCCAGAGACCCCTGTAAATATTCACACACTCCCGGAGACCCCCTGTAAATATTCACACACACCCGGAGCCCCACTGTAAATATTCACACACTCCCGGAGACCCCCTGTAAATATTCACACACTCCCGGAGCCCCCCTGTAAATATTCACACACTCCCAGAGACCCCCTGTAAATATTGACACACTCCCGGAGACCCTCTGTAAATATTCACACACTCCCGGAGACCCCCTGTAAATATTCACACACTCACGGAGACCCCCTGTAAATATTCAAACACTCCCAGAGACCCCTGTAAACATTCACACACTCCCGGAGACCCCCTGTAAATATTCACACACTCCCGGAGACCCACTGTAAATATTCACACACTCTCGGAGCTCCACTGTAAATATTCACACACTCCCGGAGACTCCCTGTAAATATTCACACACTCCCGGAGCCCCGCTGTAAATATTCACACACTCCCGGAGCCCCGGTGTAAATAGTCACACACTCCCGGAGACCCCCTGTAAATATTCACACACTCCCAGAACCCCACTGTAAATATTCACACACTCCTGGAGCCCCACTGTAAATATTCACACACTCTCGGAGCCCCACTGTAAATATTCACACACTCCCGGAGCCCCACTCTAAATATTCACACACTCCCGGAGACCCACAGTAAATATTCACACACTCTCGGAGACCCCCTGTAAATATTCACACACTCCTGGAGACCCCCTATAAAAATTCACACACTCTCGGAGACCCCTGTAAATATTCACACACTCCCGGAGACCCCTGTAAATATTCACACACTCCCGGAGACCCCCTGTAAATATTCACACACTCTCGGAGACCCCCTGTAAATATTCACACACTCCCGGAGACCCCTGTAAATATTCACACACTCCCGGAGACCCCTGTAAATATTCACACACTCCCGGAGACCCCCTGTAAATATTCACATACTCCCGGAGACCCGCTGTAAATATTCACACATTCCCGGAGATCCCTGTAAATATTCACACACTCCCGGAGACCCCCTGTAAATTTTCACACACTCGGAGACCCCCTGTAAATATTCACACACTCTCGGAGCCCCACTGTAAATATTCACACATTCCCGGAGACCTCCTGTAAATATTGACACACTCCCGGAGACCCCCTGTAAATATTCCCACACTCCCGGAGACCCCCTGTAAATATTCACACACTCTCGGAGCCCCCCTGTAAATATTCACACACTCTCGGAGACCCACTGTAAATACTCACACACTCCCGGAGACCCCCTGTAAATATTCACACACTCCCGGAGACCCACTGTAAATATTCACACACTCTCGGAGCCCCATTGTAAATATTCACACACTCCCGGAGACCCACTGTAAATATTCACACACTCCCGGAGACCCCCTGTAAATATTCACACACTCTCGGAGACCCGCTGTAAATATTCACATACTCCCGGAGACCCAGTGTAAATATTCACACACTCCCGGAGACCCCACTGTAAATATTCACACACTCCCGGAGACCCCCTGTAAATATTCACACACTCCCGGAGACCCCCTGTAAATATTCACACACTCTCGGAGACACCCTGTAAATATTCACACACTCCCGGAGACCCCCTGTAAATATTCACACACTCCCGGAGACCCCCTGTAAATATTCACACACTCCCGGAGACCCCCTGTAAATATTCACACACTCTCGGAGCCCCCCTGTAAATATTCACACACTCCCGGAGACCCCCTGTAAATATTCACAAACTCCCGGAGACCCACTGTAAATATTCACACACTCCAGGAGACCCCCTGTAAATATTCACACACTCTCGGAGCCCCACTGTAAATATTCCCACACTCCCGGAGACCCGCTGTAAATATTCACACACTCCCGGAGACCCGCTGTAAATATTGACACACTCCCGGAGACCCCCTGTAAATATTCACAGACTCCCGGAGACCCCCTGTAAATATTCACAGACTCTCGGAGCTCCACTGTAAATATTCACACACTCCCAGAGACCCCCTGTAAATATTCACACACTCCCGGAGACCCCCTGTATAAATTCACACCCTCCCGGAGACCCACTGTAAATATTCACACACTCCCGGAGACCCCCTGTAAATATTCTCACACTCCCGGAGACCCACTGTAAATATTCACACACTCCCGGAGACCCGCTGTAAATATTCACACACTCTCAGAGCCCCACTGTAAATATTCACACACTCCCGGAGACCCACTGTAAATATTCACACACTCTCGGAGCTCCACTGTAAATATTCACACACTCTCGGAGACCCACTGTAAATATTCACACACTCTCGGAGACCCACTGTAAATAATCACACATTCCCGGAGACCCGCTTTAAATATTCACACACTCCCGGAGACCCACTGTAAATATTCAACTCCCGGAGACCCCCTGTAAATATTCACACACTCCCGGAGACCCCCTGTAAATATTCACACGCTCCCGGAGACCCCCTGTAAATATTCACACACTCTCGGAGCATCACTGTAAATATTCACACACTCCCGGAGACCCCCTGTAAATATTCAAAAACTCTCGGAGCTCCACTGTAAATATTCACACTCTCTCGGAGCCCCCCTGTAAATATTCACACACTCTCGGAGCCCCCCTGTAAATATTCACACACTCTCGGAGCCCCACTGTAAATATTCACACACTCCCGGAGAGCCCCTGTAAATATTCACACACTCCCGGAGACCCCCTGTAAATATTCACACGCTCTCGTAGCCCCACTGTAAATATTCACACACTCCCGGAGACTCCCTGTAAATAATCACACACTCTCGGAGCCCCACTGTAAATATTCCCACACTCCCGGAGACCCGCTGTAAATATTCACACACTCCCGGAGACCCGCTGTAAATATTCACACACTCCCGGAGACCCCCTGTAAATATTCACAGACTCCCGGAGACCCCCTGTAAATATTCACAGACTCTCGGAGCTCCACTGTAAATATTCACACACTCCCAGAGACCCCCTGTAAATATTCACACACTCCCGGAGACCCCCTGTATAAATTCACACACTCCCGGAGACCCACTGTAAATATTCACACACTCCCGGAGACCCCCTGTAAATATTCTCACACTCCCGGAGACCCACTGTAAATATTCACACACTCCCGGAGACCCGCTGTAAATATTCACACACTCTCAGAGCCCCACTGTAAATATTCACACACTCCCGGAGACCCACTGTAAATATTCACACACTCTCGGAGCTCCACTGTAAATATTCACACACTCTCGGAGACCCACTGTAAATATTCACACACTCTCGGAGACCCACTGTAAATAATCACACATTCCCGGAGACCCGCTTTAAATATTCACACACTCCCGGAGACCCACTGTAAATATTCAACTCCCGGAGACCCCCTGTAAATATTCACACACTCCCGGAGACCCCCTGTAAATATTCACACGCTCCCGGAGACCCCCTGTAAATATTCACACACTCTCGGAGCATCACTGTAAATATTCACACACTCCCGGAGACCCCCTGTAAATATTCACAAACTCTCGGAGCTCCACTGTAAATATTCACACTCTCTCGGAGCCCCCCTGTAAATATTCACACACTCTCGGAGCCCCCCTGTAAATATTCACACACTCTCGGAGCCCCACTGTAAATATTCACACACTCCCGGAGAGCCCCTGTAAATATTCACACACTCCCGGAGACCCCCTGTAAATATTCACACGCTCTCGTAGCCCCACTGTAAATATTCACACACTCCCGGAGACTCCCTGTAAATATACACACACTCCCGGAGACCCACTGTAAATATTCACACACTCTCGGAGACCGCCTGTAAATATTCACACACTCCCAGAGACCCCTGTAAATATTCACACACTCCCGGAGACCCCCTGTAAATATTCACACACTCCCAGAGACCCCTGTAAATATTCACACACTCCCGGAGACCCCCTGTAAATATTCACACACACCCGGAACCCCACTGTAAATATTCACACACTCCCGGAGACCCCCTGTAAATATTCACACACTCCCGGAGCCCCCCTGTAAATATTCACACACTCCCGGAGACCCCCTGTAAATATTGACACACTCCCGGAGACCCTCTGTAAATATTCACACACTCCCGGAGACCCCCTGTAAATATTCACACACTCACGGAGACCCCCTGTAAATATTCAAACACTCCCAGAGACCCCTGTAAATATTCACACACTCCCGGAGACCCCCTGTAAATATTCACACACTCCCGGAGACCCACTGTAAATATTCACAGACTCTCGGAGCTCCACTGTGAATATTCACACACTCCCGGAGACTCCCTGTAAATATTCACACACTCCCGGAGACCCACTGTAAATATTCACACACTCCCGGAGACCCCCTGTAAATATTCACAGACTCCCGGAGACCCCTGTAAATATTCACACACTCCCGGAGACCCCCTGTAAATATTCACACACTCCCGGAGCCCCACTCTAAATAATCACACACTCCCGGAGACCCCCTGTAAATATTCACACACTCCCGGAGACCCCCTGTAAATATTCACACACTCCCGGAGACCCCCTGTAAATATTCACAGACTCCTGGAGCCCCACTGTAAATATTCACACACTCCCGGAGACCCCCTGTAAATAATCACACACTCCCGGAGACCCCCTGTAAATATTCACACATTCCCGGAGACCCCTTTAAATATTCACACACTCCCGGAGACCCCGTGTAAATATTCACACACTCCCGGAGGCCCACTGGAAATATTCACACACTCTCGGAGCTCCACTGTTAATATTCACACTCTCCCGGAGCTCCACTGTAAATATTCACAGACTCCCGGAGACCCCCTGTAAATATTCACACGCTCCCAGAGACCCCTGTAAATATTCACACACTCTCGGAGACCCCCTGTAAATATTCACACACTCCTGGAGACCCCCTGTAAATATTCACACACTCTCGGAGACCCATGTAAATATTCACACACTCCCGGAGACCTCTGTAAATATTCACACACTCCCGGAGACCCCCTGTAAATATTCACACACTGTCGGGGACCCCCTGTAAATATTCACACACTCTCGGAGACCCCTGTAAATATTCACACACTCCCGGAGACCCCTGTAAATATTCACACACTCCCGGAGACCCCCTGTAAATATTCACACACTCCCGGAGACACCCTGTAAATATTCACACACTCCCGGAGACCCCCTGTAAATATTCACACACTCCCAGAGACCCCCTGTAAATATTCACACACTCTCGGAGCCCCACTTTAAATATTCACACACTCCCGGAGACCCCCTGTAAATATTGACACACTCCCGGAGACCCCCTGTAAATATTAACACACTCCTGGAGCCCCCCTGTAAATATTCACACACTCTCGGAGTCCCCCTGTAAATATTCACACACTCCCGGAGACCCCCTGTAAATATTCACACACTCTCGGAGCCCCACTTTAAATATTCACACACTCTCGGAGCCCCACTGTAAATATTCACACACTCCCGGAGACCCACTGTAAATATTCACACACTCCCGGAGACCCCCTGTAAATATTCACACACTCTCGGAGACCCGCTGTAAATATTCCCACACTCCCGGAGACCCAGTGTAAATATTCACACACTCCCGGAGACCCCCTGTAAATATTCACACACTCCCGGAGACCCCCTGTAAATATTCACACACTCTCCAAGTCCCCCTGTAAATATTCACACACTCCCGGAGACCCCCTGTAAATATTCACACACTCTCCAAGTCCCCCTGTAAATATTCACACACTCCCGGAGACCCCCTGTAAATATTCACACACTCCCGGAGACCCCCTGTAAATATTCACACACTCTCGGAGACCCCCTGTAAATATTCACAAACTCTCGGAGCTCCACTGTAAATATTCACACTCTCTCGGAGCCCCCCTGTAAATATTCACACACTCTCGGAGCCCCCCTGTAAATATTCACACACTCTCGGAGCCCCACTGTAAATATTCACACACTCCCGGAGAGCCCCTGTAAATATTCACACACTCCCGGAGACCCCCTGTAAATATTCACACGCTCTCGTAGCCCCACTGTAAATATTCACACAATTCACAATTCACAATTCACAATTCAAATCGCTTTATTGGCATGATAAGTTACATCTTATGTTGCCAAAGCATCAAAATACATTTATGGTTTACCACATAAACGCAGTTCTATTCATACAGTGTATAAACAGGTATATCCCTGAGCGTATAAATATACATTCGCATTGTTTATATATATTCTTTTCTTAGTTTACTGGTTGGCTCTCTGTTCATGGCAAGCTGTAACATAGCGTGCCGCCAGTGTTATACAGCTTCTCTCCTCTCCCAGTAGGAATGGGAGTTTTTGGTTGTCATTCAGATTTCTGAAATCAGGGCATATTTGTGAGAATTTTTGGTAGAAATTCTCCCTGATGCCCTGATATTTTCCACAAGCTGTGAGGAAGTGCATCTCTGTCTCCACCACTCCCTGACTGCAGTGCGAGCATATCCTGTCCTCTCTTGGCAGCCTGGTCTGCCTGTGTCTGCCTTTTTCGATCGCTAGGCTATGTTCGCTAAGTCTGTACCTTGTCAAGGTTCTTCTCAGTTTGTTATCCTTTACCATGGTCAGGTAATCAGCTATGTTGTATTGTCTGTTTAGGGCCAAGTAGCAATTGAGTTTGCTTTGGGTTTTTGTTGTTTCTGCCCAATATGTCAGATATTTTTCCTTTTGCTTAGCGACGATTGTGTTGGGTCGAATTCTTTGTGTTACCCTGTCACTGTCCTGGGGCTGGTTATTGTTAGTATTGTTAGTAGTTACTTCACTGAGTCCCAGGACTAGTTGACTGAGGGTATTCTTCTTTATGGTCAGCTCTTGGCATTTCAGGGCGTCGTAGTGATAGCATTGGGGATTGCTCATTTGTAGGTGATTCCAAAATTTGGTGGCTCTTTTTTGGATAGTGATTATTAATGGATATTGGCCTAGTTCCGCCCTGCATGCATTGTTTACTGTTTTCCTTTGAGTCCGGAGGATACTTTTACAGAATTCTGCATGTAGGATCTCAATTGGGTGTTTGTCCCATTTTGCAAATTCTTGTTGAGTTAGCGGTCCCCATACC
Organism: Somniosus microcephalus; assembly: GCF_052327205.1. Classification (NCBI taxonomy): domain Eukaryota; kingdom Metazoa; phylum Chordata; class Chondrichthyes; order Squaliformes; family Somniosidae; genus Somniosus; species Somniosus microcephalus. The sequence continues at coordinate 91,017,957 of NC_140994.1, read as the reverse complement.
TTACTGCCATAGAGTGCAATTGGTTCAATTACTGATTTGAAAATTTTGAGCCAAATGCTAATTGGGATTTCTATTTGGATTGATTTTTTGATGGCATAGAAAGCCCTTCTTGCTTTCTCTTTCAGTTCATTCACAGCCAGTTTGAAGTTTCCCGTAGAACTGATTTTTAAGCCCAAGTATGTGTAGTTAGTGGTTTGTTCAATTTTGGTTGTTCCTACTGTGAAATTTATTTTGGGTCCCTGATGTTTGGATCTTTGCTGGAACACAAGGACTTTGGTTTTTTGGGGATTTATTGTCAGGGCCCAAGTCTGGCAGTACGACTCCAGCAGGTCCAGGTTTTGCTGTAGCCCCTCTTTAGTAGGTGACAGCAGAACCAGGTCGTCTGCATAGAGGAGGAATTTAACCTTGGATTCATATAGGGTGAGGCCGGGTGCTGTAGATTGTTCAAGTAGTTTTGCCAATCCATTTATGTAAATATTAAAGAGTGTCGGTGAGATTGGCGAGCCCTGCGTCACCCCCCGCCCCTGTGGGAAGTATTTTGTTTGTTTGTCTCCAATTTTAACTGCACATTTGTTGTTTGTATACATTGATTTAATTACATCATATGTTTTCCCTCCTACCCCACTTTCGATAAGTTTCAGGAATAAACCGTCATGCCAGATGGAGTCGAAAGCCTTCTGGAAATCTACAAAGCATGCGTAGATTTTGCTTTTGTTATGGTGAACGTGTTTGTCAATTAGGGTCTGTAGGGTGAAGATATGATCGGATGTTCTATAGTTTGGCAGGAATCCAATTTGGCTTTTACTCAAGACACACACTCCCGGAGACTCCCTGTAAATATACACACACTCCCGGAGCCCCCCTGTAAATATTCACACACTCTCGGAGCCCCCCTGTAAATATTCACACACTCTCGGAGCCCCACTGTAAATATTCACACACTCCCGGAGAGCCCCTGTAAATATTCACACACTCCCGGAGACCCCCTGTAAATATTCACACGCTCTCGTAGCCCCACTGTAAATATTCACACACTCCCGGAGACTCCCTGTAAATATACACACACTCCCGGAGACCCACTGTAAATATTCACACACTCTCGGAGACCGCCTGTAAATATTCACACACTCCCAGAGACCCCTGTAAATATTCACACACTCCCGGAGACCCCCTGTAAATATTCACACGCTCCCGGAGACCCCCTGTAAATATTCACACACTCTCGGAGCATCACTGTAAATATTCACACACTCCCGGAGACCCCCTGTAAATATTCAAAAACTCTCGGAGCTCCACTGTAAATATTCACACTCTCTCGGAGCCCCCCTGTAAATATTCACACACTCTCGGAGCCCCCCTGTAAATATTCACACACTCTCGGAGCCCCACTGTAAATATTCACACACTCCCGGAGAGCCCCTGTAAATATTCACACACTCCCGGAGACCCCCTGTAAATATTCACACGCTCTCGTAGCCCCACTGTAAATATTCACACACTCCCGGAGACTCCCTGTAAATAATCACACACTCTCGGAGCCCCACTGTAAATATTCCCACACTCCCGGAGACCCGCTGTAAATATTCACACACTCCCGGAGACCCGCTGTAAATATTCACACACTCCCGGAGACCCCCTGTAAATATTCACAGACTCCCGGAGACCCCCTGTAAATATTCACAGACTCTCGGAGCTCCACTGTAAATATTCACACACTCCCAGAGACCCCCTGTAAATATTCACACACTCCCGGAGACCCCCTGTATAAATTCACACACTCCCGGAGACCCACTGTAAATATTCACACACTCCCGGAGACCCCCTGTAAATATTCTCACACTCCCGGAGACCCACTGTAAATATTCACACACTCCCGGAGACCCGCTGTAAATATTCACACACTCTCAGAGCCCCACTGTAAATATTCACACACTCCCGGAGACCCACTGTAAATATTCACACACTCTCGGAGCTCCACTGTAAATATTCACACACTCTCGGAGACCCACTGTAAATATTCACACACTCTCGGAGACCCACTGTAAATAATCACACATTCCCGGAGACCCGCTTTAAATATTCACACACTCCCGGAGACCCACTGTAAATATTCAACTCCCGGAGACCCCCTGTAAATATTCACACACTCCCGGAGACCCCCTGTAAATATTCACACGCTCCCGGAGACCCCCTGTAAATATTCACACACTCTCGGAGCATCACTGTAAATATTCACACACTCCCGGAGACCCCCTGTAAATATTCACAAACTCTCGGAGCTCCACTGTAAATATTCACACTCTCTCGGAGCCCCCCTGTAAATATTCACACTCTCTCGGAGCCCCCCTGTAAATATTCACACACTCTCGGAGCCCCACTGTAAATATTCACACACTCCCGGAGAGCCCCTGTAAATATTCACACACTCCCGGAGACCCCCTGTAAATATTCACACGCTCTCGTAGCCCCACTGTAAATATTCACACACTCCCGGAGACTCCCTGTAAATATACACACACTCCCGGAGACCCACTGTAAATATTCACACACTCTCGGAGACCGCCTGTAAATATTCACACACTCCCAGAGACCCCTGTAAATATTCACACACTCCCGGAGACCCCCTGTAAATATTCACACACTCCCAGAGACCCCTGTAAATATTCACACACTCCCGGAGACCCCCTGTAAATATTCACACACACCCGGAACCCCACTGTAAATATTCACACACTCCCGGAGACCCCCTGTAAATATTCACACACTCCCGGAGCCCCCCTGTAAATATTCACACACTCCCGGAGACCCCCTGTAAATATTGACACACTCCCGGAGACCCTCTGTAAATATTCACACACTCCCGGAGACCCCCTGTAAATATTCACACACTCACGGAGACCCCCTGTAAATATTCAAACACTCCCAGAGACCCCTGTAAATATTCACACACTCCCGGAGACCCCCTGTAAATATTCACACACTCCCGGAGACCCACTGTAAATATTCACAGACTCTCGGAACTCCACTGTGAATATTCACACACTCCCGGAGACTCCCTGTAAATATTCACACACTCCCGGAGACCCACTGTAAATATTCACACACTCCCGGAGACCCCCTGTAAATATTCACAGACTCCCGGAGACCCCTGTAAATATTCACACACTCCCGGAGACCCCCTGTAAATATTCACACACTCCCGGAGCCCCACTCTAAATAATCACACACTCCCGGAGACCCCCTGTAAATATTCACACACTCCCGGAGACCCCCTGTAAATATTCACACACTCCCGGAGACCCCCTGTAAATATTCACAGACTCCTGGAGCCCCACTGTAAATATTCACACACTCCCGGAGACCCCCTGTAAATAATCACACACTCCCGGAGACCCCCTGTAAATATTCACACATTCCCGGAGACCCCTGTAAATATTCACACACTCCCGGAGACCCCGTGTAAATATTCACACACTCCCGGAGGCCCACTGGAAATATTCACACACTCTCGGAGCTCCACTGTTAATATTCACACACTCCCGGAGCTCCACTGTAAATATTCACAGACTCCCGGAGACCCCCTGTAAATATTCACACGCTCCCAGAGACCCCTGTAAATATTCACACACTCTCGGAGACCCCCTGTAAATATTCACACACTCCTGGAGACCCCCTGTAAATATTCACACACTCTCGGAGACCCATGTAAATATTCACACACTCCCGGAGACCTCTGTAAATATTCACACACTCCCGGAGACCCCCTGTAAATATTCACACACTGTCGGGGACCCCCTGTAAATATTCACACACTCTCGGAGACCCCTGTAAATATTCACACACTCCCGGAGACCCCTGTAAATATTCACACACTCCCGGAGACCCCCTGTAAATATTCACACACTCCCGGAGACACCCTGTAAATATTCACACACTCCCGGAGACCCCCTGTAAATATTCACACACTCCCAGAGACCCCCTGTAAATATTCACACACTCTCGGAGCCCCACTGTAAATATTCACACACTCCCGGAGACCCCCTGTAAATATTGACACACTCCCGGAGACCCCCTGTAAATATTAACACACTCCTGGAGCCCCCCTGTAAATATTCACACACTCTCGGAGTCCCCCTGTAAATATTCACACACTCCCGGAGACCCCCTGTAAATATTCACACACTCTCGGAGCCCCACTTTAAATATTCACACACTCTCGGAGCCCCACTGTAAATATTCACACACTCCCGGAGACCCACTGTAAATATTCACACACTCCCGGAGACCCCCTGTAAATATTCACACACTCTCGGAGACCCGCTGTAAATATTCCCACACTCCCGGAGACCCAGTGTAAATATTCACACACTCCCGGAGACCCCCTGTAAATATTCACACACTCCCGGAGACCCCCTGTAAATATTCACACACTCCCGGAGACCCCCTGTAAATATTCACACACTCTCCAAGTCCCCCTGTAAATATTCACACACTCCCGGAGACCCCCTGTAAATATTCACACACTCTCCAAGTCCCCCTGTAAATATTCACACACTCCCGGAGACCCCCTGTAAATATTCACACACTCCCGGAGACCCCCTGTAAATATTCACACACTCTCGGAGACCCCCTGTAAATATTCACAAACTCTCGGAGCTCCACTGTAAATATTCACACTCTCTCGGAGCCCCCCTGTAAATATTCACACACTCTCGGAGCCCCCCTGTAAATATTCACACACTCTCGGAGCCCCACTGTAAATATTCACACACTCCCGGAGAGCCCCTGTAAATATTCACACACTCCCGGAGACCCCCTGTAAATATTCACACGCTCTCGTAGCCCCACTGTAAATATTCACACACTCCCGGAGACTCCCTGTAAATATACACACACTCCCGGAGACCCACTGTAAATATTCACACACTCTCGGAGACCGCCTGTAAATATTCACACACTCCCAGAGACCCCTGTAAATATTCACACACTCCCGGAGACCCCCTGTAAATATTCACACACTCCCAGAGACCCCTGTAAATATTCACACACTCCCGGAGACCCCCTGTAAATATTCACACACACCCGGAACCCCAGTGTAAATATTCACACACTCCCGGAGACCCCCTGTAAATATTCACACACTCCCGGAGCCCCCCTGTAAATATTCACACACTCCCGGAGACCCCCTGTAAATATTGACACACTCCCGGAGACCCTCTGTAAATATTCACACACTCCCGGAGACCCCCTGTAAATATTCACACACTCACGGAGACCCCCTGTAAATATTCAAACACTCCCAGAGACCCCTGTAAATATTCACACACTCCCGGAGACCCCCTGTAAATATTCACACACTCCCGGAGACCCACTGTAAATATTCACAGACTCTCGGAGCTCCACTGTGAATATTCACACACTCCCGGAGACTCCCTGTAAATATTCACACACTCCCGGAGACCCACTGTAAATATTCACACACTCCCGGAGACCCCCTGTAAATATTCACAGACTCCCGGAGACCCCTGTAAATATTCACACACTCCCGGAGACCCCCTGTAAATATTCACACACTCCCGGAGCCCCACTCTAAATAATCACACACTCCCGGAGACCCCCTGTAAATATTCACACACTCCCGGAGACCCCCTGTAAATATTCACACACTCCCGGAGACCCCCTGTAAATATTCACAGACTCCTGGAGCCCCACTGTAAATATTCACACACTCCCGGAGACCCCCTGTAAATAATCACACACTCCCGGAGACCCCCTGTAAATATTCACACATTCCCGGAGACCCCTGTAAATATTCACACACTCCCGGAGACCCCGTGTAAATATTCACACACTCCCGGAGGCCCACTGGAAATATTCACACACTCTCGGAGCTCCACTGTTAATATTCACACACTCCCGGAGCTCCACTGTAAATATTCACAGACTCCCGGAGACCCCCTGTAAATATTCACACGCTCCCAGAGACCCCTGTAAATATTCACACACTCTCGGAGACCCCCTGTAAATATTCACACACTCCTGGAGACCCCCTGTAAATATTCACACACTCTCGGAGACCCATGTAAATATTCACACACTCCCGGAGACCTCTGTAAATATTCACACACTCCCGGAGACCCCCTGTAAATATTCACACACTGTCGGGGACCCCCTGTAAATATTCACACACTCTCGGAGACCCCTGTAAATATTCACACACTCCCGGAGACCCCTGTAAATATTCACACACTCCCGGAGACCCCCTGTAAATATTCACACACTCCCGGAGACACCCTGTAAATATTCACACACTCCCGGAGACCCCCTGTAAATATTCACACACTCCCAGAGACCCCCTGTAAATATTCACACACTCTCGGAGCCCCACTGTAAATATTCACACACTCCCGGAGACCCCCTGTAAATATTGACACACTCCCGGACACCCCCTGTAAATATTAACACACTCCTGGAGCCCCCCTGTAAATATTCACACACTCTCGGAGTCCCCCTGTAAATATTCACACACTCCCGGAGACCCCCTGTAAATATTCACACACTCTCGGAGCCCCACTTTAAATATTCACACACTCTCGGAGCCCCACTGTAAATATTCACACACTCCCGGAGACCCACTGTAAATATTCACACACTCCCGGAGACCCCCTGTAAATATTCACACACTCTCGGAGACCCGCTGTAAATATTCCCACACTCCCGGAGACCCAGTGTAAATATTCACACACTCCCGGAGACCCCCTGTAAATATTCACACACTCCCGGAGACCCCCTGTAAATATTCACACACTCCCGGAGAACCCCTGTAAATATTCACACACTCTCCAAGTCCCCCTGTAAATATTCACACACTCCCGGAGACCCCCTGTAAATATTCACACACTCTCCAAGTCCCCCTGTAAATATTCACACACTCCCGGAGACCCCCTGTAAATATTCACACACTCCCGGAGACCCCCTGTAAATATTCACACACTCTCGGAGCCCCCCCTATAAATATTCACACGCTCCCGGAGACCCCCTGTAAATATTCACACACTCCCGGAGACCCACTGTAAATATTCACACACTCCCAGAGACCCCTGTAAAGATTCACACACTCCCGGAGACCCCCTGTAAATACTCACACACTCTCGGAGCCCCACTGTAAATATTCACACACTCCCGGAGACCCCCTGTACATATTCACGCACTCCCGGAGACACGCTGTAAATATTCACACACTCACGGAGACCCACTGTAAATATTCACACACTCCCGGAGACCCCCTGTAAATATTCACAGACTCCCGGAGACCCCCTGTAAATATTCACAGACTCTCGGAGCTCCACTGTAAATATTCACACACTCCCAGAGACCCCCTGTAAATATTCACACACTCCCGGAGACCCCCTGTATAAATTCACACACTCCCGGAGACCCACTGTAAATATTCACACACTCCCGGAGACCCCCTGTAAATATTCACACACTCCCGGAGACCCACTGTAAGTATTCACACACTCTCGGAGACCCCTGTAAATATTCACACACTCCCGGAGCCCCACTGTAAATATTCACACACTCCCGGAGACCCCCTGTAAATATTCACACACTCCCGGAGACCCGCTGTAAATATTCACACACTCTCGGAGCCCCACTGTAAATATTCACACACTCCCGGAGACCCACTGTAAATATTCACACACTCTCGGAGCCCCACTGTAAATATTCACACACTCCCGGAGACCCACTGTAAATATTCACACACTCCCGGAGACCCCTGTAAATATTCACACACTCCCGGAGACCCCCTGTAAATATTCACACACTCCCGGAGACCCCCTGTAAATATACACACACTCTCGGAGCATCACTGTAAATATTCACACACTCCCGGAGACCCCCTGTAAATATTCACAAACTCTCGGAGCTCCACTGTAAATATTCACACACTCTCGGAGCCCCCCTGTAAATATTCACACACTCCCGGAGAGCCCCTGTAAATATTCACACACTCCCGGAGACCCCCTGTAAACATACAGAAACTCTCGGAGCCCCACTGTAAATATTCACACACTCGCGGAGATTCCCTGTAAATATTCACACACTCCCGGAGACTCCCTGTCAATATTCACACACTCCCGGAGACCCACTATAAATATTCACACACTCTCGGAGACCGCCTGTAAATATTCACACACTCCCAGAGACCCCTGTAAATATTCACACACTCCCGGAGACCCCTGTAAATATTCACACACTCCCGGAGACCCCCTGTAAATATTCACACACTCCCGGAGACCCGCTGTAAATATTCACACACTCTCGGAGCCCCACTGTAAATATTCACACACTCCCGGAGACCCACTGTAAATATTCACACACTCTCGGAGCTCCACTGTAAATATTCACACACTCCCGGAGACCCCTGTAAATATTCACACACTCCCGGAGACCCCCTGTAAATATTCACACACTCCCGGAGACCCCCTGTAAATATACACACACTCTCGGAGCATCACTGTAAATATTCACACACTCCCGGAGACCCCCTGTAAATATTCACAAACTCTCGGAGCTCCACTGTAAATATTCACACACTCTCGGAGCCCCCCTGTAAAGATTCACACACTCTCGGAGCCCCCCTGTAAATATTCACACACTCTCGGAGCCCCACTGTAAATATTCACACACTCCCGGAGAGCCCCTGTAAATATTCACACACTCCCGGAGACCCCCTGTAAATATACAGAAACTCTCGGAGCCCCACTGTAAATATTCACACACTCGCGGAGACTCCCTGTAAATATTCACACACTCCCGGAGACTCCCTGTCAATATTCACACACTCCCGGAGACCCACTATAAATATTCACACACTCTAGGAGACCGCCTGTAAATATTCACACACTCCCAGAGACCCCTGTAAATATTCACACACTCCCGGAGACCCCTGTAAATATTCACACACTCCCAGAGACCCCTGTAAATATTCACACACTCCCGGAGACCCCCTGTAAATATTCACACACTCCCAGAGACCCCTGTAAATATTCACACACTCCCGGAGACCCCCTGTAAATATTCACACACTCCCGGAGACCCACTGTAAATATTCACACACTCTCGGAGCTCCACTGTAAATATTCACACACTCCCGGAGCTCCACTGTAAATATTCACAGACTCCCGGAGACCCCCTGTAAATATTCACACGCTCCCAGAGACCCCTGTAAATATTCACACACTCTCGGAGCACCACTGTAAATATTCACACACTCCCGGAGACCCGCTGTAAATATTCACACACTCCCAGAGTCCCCTGTAAATATTCACACACTCCCGGAGACCCCCTGTAAATATTCACACACTCCCAGAGACCCCTGTAAATATTCACACACTCTCGGAGCCCCACTGTAAATATTCACACACTCCCGGAGACCCCCTGTAAATATTCACACACTCCCGGAGACCCCCTGTAAATATTCACACACTCCCAGAGACCCCTGTAAATATTCACACACTCTCGGAGCCCCACTGTAAATATTCACACACTTCCGGAGACCCCCTGTAAATATTCACACACTCCCGGAGAACCACTGTAAATATTCACAGACTCTCGGAGCTCCACTGTGAATATTCACACACTCCCGGAGACTCCCTGTAAATATTCACACAATCCCGAAGACTCCCTGTAAATATTCACACACTCCCGGAGACCCACTGTAAATATTCACACACTCCCGGAGACCCCCTGTAAATATTCAGACACTCCCGGAGGCCCCTGTAAATATTCACACACTCCCGGAGACCCCCGGTAAATATGCACACTCTCTCGGAGACCCCCTGTAAATATTCACACACTCCCGGAGACCCCCTGTAAATATTCACACACTCCCGGAGACCCCCTGTAAATATTCACACACTCCCGGAGACCCCCTGTAAATATTCACACACTCCCGGAGACCCCCTGTAAATATTCACACACTCCCGGAGATCCCCTGTAAATATTCACACACTCCCACAGACCCCTGTAAATATTCACACACTCCCGGAGATCCCCTGTAAATATTCACACACTCCCAGAGACCCACTGTAAATATTCACACACTCTCGGAGCTCCACTGTAAATATTCACACACTCCCGGAGCTCCACTGTAAATATTCACAGACTCCCGGAGACCCCCTGTAAATATTCACACGCTCCCAGAGACCCCTGTAAATATTCACACACTCTCGGAGCCCCACTGTAAATATTCACACACTCCCGGAGACCCCCTGTAAATATTCACACACTCTCGGAGCCCCCTGTAAATATTCACACACTCTCGGATACCCCTGTAAATGTTCACACACTCCCGGAGACCCCCTGTAAATATTCACACACTCCCGGAGACCCCCTGTAAATATTCACACACTCTCAGAGCCCCACTGTAAATATTCACACAATCCCGGAGACTCCCTGTAAATATTCACACACTCCCGGAGACTCCCTGTAAATATTCACACACTCTTGGAGCTCCACTGTAAATATTCACACACTCTCGGAGACCCACTGTCAATATTCCCACACTCGCGGAGACACCCTGTAAATATTCACACAATCCCGGAGACCCACTGTAAATATTCACACACTCTCGGAGCCCCACTGTAAATATTCACACACTCTCGGAGCCCCCCTGTAAATATTCACACACTCTCGGAGCCCCACTGTAAATATTCACACACTCTCGGAGAACAACTGTCAATATTCCCACACTCGCGGAGACCCCCTGTAAATATTAACAGACTCCCGGAGCCCCACTGTAAATATTCACACACTCCCGGAGAACCCTGTAAATATTCACACACTCTCGGAGCCCCACTGTAAATATTCACACACTCTCGGAGCTCCACTGTAAATATTCACACACTCCCGGAGACCCCCTGTAAATATTCAAACACTCCCGGATGCCCCCTGTAAATATTCACACACTCTCGGAGACCCCCTGTAAATATTTAGAAACTCCCGGAGACCCCCTGTAAATATTCACACACTCCCGGAGACCCCCTGTAAATATTCACACACTCCCGGAGACCCCCTGTAAATATTCACACGCTCTCGGAGCCCCCCTGTAAATATTCACACACTCCCGGAGACCCCCTGTAAATATTCACACACTCCCGGAGACCCACTCTAAATATTCACACACTCCCGGAGACCCCCTGTAAATATTCACACACTGCCGGAGACCCCCTGTAAATATTCACGCACACCCGGAGACCCGCTGTAAATATCCACACACTCCCGGAGACCCACTGTAAATATTCACGCACACCCGGAGACCCCCTTTAAATATTCACAGACTCCCGGAGACCCCCTGTAAATATTCACAGACTGTCGGAGCTCCACTGTAAATATTCACACACTCCCAGAGACCCCTTGTAAATATTCACACACTCCCGGAGACCCCCTGTATCAATTCACACACTCCCGGAGAACCTCTGTAAATATTCACACACTCCCGGAGACCCCCTGTAAATATTCACACACTCCCGCAGACCCACTGTAAATATTCACACACTCCCGGAGACCCGCTGTAAATATTCACACACTCTCGGAGCCCCGCTGTAATTATTCACACACTCCCGGAGACCCACTGTAAATATTCACACACTCTCGAAGCTCCGCTGTAAATATTCACACACTCCCGGAGACCCACTGTAAATATTCACACACTCTCGGAGACCCACTGTAAATATTCACACACTCCCGGAGACCCGCTGTAATTATTCACACACTCCCGGAGACCCCCTGTAAATATTCACACACTCCTGGAGACCCCCTGTAAATATTCACATGCTCCCGGAGACCCCCTGTAAATATTCACACACTCTCGGAGCATCACTGTCAATATTCACACACTCCCGGAGACCCCCTGTAAAAAATCTCAAACTCTCGGATCTCCACCGTAAATATTCACACACTCTCGGAGCCCCCCTGTAAATATTCACACACGCTCGGAGCTCCACTGTAAATATTCACACACTCCCGGAGCTCCACTGTAAATATTCACAGACTCCCGGAGACCCACTGTAAATATTCACACACTCTCGGTGCTCCACTGTAAATATTCACACACTCCCGGAGCTCCACTGTAAATATTCACAGACTCACGGAGACCCCCTGTAAATATTCACACGCTCCCAGAGACCCCTGTAAATATTCACACACTCTCGGAGCCCCACTGTAAACATTCACACACTCCCGGAGACCCGCTGTGAATATTCACTCACTCCCAGAGACCCCTGTAAATATTCACACACTCCCGGAGACCCCCTGTAAATATTCACACACTCCCAGAGACCCCTGTAAATATTCACACACTCCCGGGGACCCCCTGTAAATATTCACACACTCCCGGAGACCCCCTGTAAATATTCACACACTCCCGGAGACCCCTGTTAATATTCACACACTCCCGGAGACCCCTGTAAATATTCACACACTCCCGGAGACCCCCTGTAAATATTCACATACTCCCGGAGACCCCCTGTAAATATTCACACACTCCCGGAGATCCCTGTAAATATTCACACACTCCCGGAGACCCCCTGTAAATTTTCACACACTCGGAGACCCCCTGTAAATATTCACACACTCTCGGAGCCCCACTGTAAATATTCACACATTCCCGGAGACCTCCTGTAAATATTGACACACTCCCGGAGACCCCCTGTAAATATTCCCACACTCCCGGAGACCCCCTGTAAATATTCACACACTCTCGGAGCCCCCCTGTAAATATTCACACACTCTCGGAGACCCACTGTAAATACTCACACACTCCCGGAGACCCCCTGTAAATATTCACACACTCCCGGAGACCCACTGTAAATATTCACACACTCTCGGAGCCCCATTGTAAATATTCACACACTCCCGGAGACCCACTGTAAATATTCACACACTCCCGGAGACCCCCTGTAAATATTCACACAATCTCGGAGACCCGCTGTAAATATTCACATACTCCCGGAGACCCAGTGTAAATATTCACACACTCCCGGAGACCCCACTGTAAATATTCACACACTCCCGGAGACCCCCTGTAAATATTCACACACTCCCGGAGACCCACTGTAAATATTCACACACTCTCGGAGACACCCTGTAAATATTCACACACTCCCGGAGACCCCCTGTAAATATTCACACACTCCCGGAGACCCCCTGTAAATATTCACACACTCCCGGAGACCCCCTGTAAATATTCACACACTCTCGGAGCCCCCCTGTAAATATTCACACACTCCCGGAGACCCCCTGTAAATATTCACAAACTCCCGGAGACCCACTGTAAATATTCACACACTCCAGGAGACCCCCTGTAAATATTCACACACTCTCGGAGCCCCACTGTAAATATTCCCACACTCCCGGAGACCCGCTGTAAATATTCACACACTCCCGGAGACCCGCTGTAAATATTCACACACTCCCGGAGACCCCCTGTAAATATTCACAGACTCCCGGAGACCCCCTGTAAATATTCACAGACTCTCGGAGCTCCACTGTAAATATTCACACACTCCCAGAGACCCCCTGTAAATATTCACACACTCCCGGAGACCCCCTGTATAAATTCACACCCTCCCGGAGACCCACTGTAAATATTCACACACTCCCGGAGACCCCCTGTAAATATTCTCACACTCCCGGAGACCCACTGTAAATATTCACACACTCCCGGAGACCCGCTGTAAATATTCACACACTCTCAGAGCCCCACTGTAAATATTCACACACTCCCGGAGACCCACTGTAAATATTCACACACTCTCGGAGCTCCACTGTAAATATTCACACACTCTCGGAGACCCACTGTAAATATTCACACACTCTCGGAGACCCACTGTAAATAATCACACATTCCCGGAGACCCGCTTTAAATATTCACACACTCCCGGAGACCCACTGTAAATATTCAACTCCCGGAGACCCCCTGTAAATATTCACACACTCCCGGAGACCCCCTGTAAATATTCACACGCTCCCGGAGACCCCCTGTAAATATTCACACACTCTCGGAGCATCACTGTAAATATTCACACACTCCCGGAGACCCCCTGTAAATATTCAAAAACTCTCGGAGCTCCACTGTAAATATTCACACTCTCTCGGAGCCCCCCTGTAAATATTCACACACTCTCGGAGCCCCCCTGTAAATATTCACACATTCTCGGAGCCCCACTGTAAATATTCACACACTCCCGGAGAGCCCCTGTAAATATTCACACACTCCCGGAGACCCCCTGTAAATATTCACACGCTCTCGTAGCCCCACTGTAAATATTCACACACTCCCGGAGACTCCCTGTAAATAATCACACACTCTCGGAGCCCCACTGTAAATATTCCCACACTCCCGGAGACCCGCTGTAAATATTCACACACTCCCGGAGACCCGCTGTAAATATTCACACACTCCCGGAGACCCCCTGTAAATATTCACAGACTCCCGGAGACCCCCTGTAAATATTCACAGACTCTCGGAGCTCCACTGTAAATATTCACACACTCCCAGAGACCCCCTGTAAATATTCACACACTCCCGGAGACCCCCTGTATAAATTCACACACTCCCGGAGACCCACTGTAAATATTCACACACTCCCGGAGACCCCCTGTAAATATTCTCACACTCCCGGAGACCCACTGTAAATATTCACACACTCCCGGAGACCCGCTGTAAATATTCACACACTCTCAGAGCCCCACTGTAAATATTCACACACTCCCGGAGACCCACTGTAAATATTCACACACTCTCGGAGCTCCACTGTAAATATTCACACACTCTCGGAGACCCACTGTAAATATTCACACACTCTCGGAGACCCACTGTAAATAATCACACATTCCCGGAGACCCGCTTTAAATATTCACACACTCCCGGAGACCCACTGTAAATATTCAACTCCCGGAGACCCCCTGTAAATATTCACACACTTCCGGAGACCCCCTGTAAATATTCACACGCTCCCGGAGACCCCCTGTAAATATTCACACACTCTCGGAGCATCACTGTAAATATTCACACACTCCCGGAGACCCCCTGTAAATATTCACAAACTCTCGGAGCTCCACTGTAAATATTCACACTCTCTCGGAGCCCCCCTGTAAATATTCACACACTCTCGGAGCCCCCCTGTAAATATTCACACACTCTCGGAGCCCCACTGTAAATATTCACACACTCCCGGAGAGCCCCTGTAAATATTCACACACTCCCGGAGACCCCCTGTAAATATTCACACGCTCTCGTAGCCCCACTGTAAATATTCACACACTCCCGGAGACTCCCTGTAAATATACACACACTCCCGGAGACCCACTGTAAATATTCACACACTCTCGGAGACCGCCTGTAAATATTCACACACTCCCAGAGACCCCTGTAAATATTCACACACTCCCGGAGACCCCCTGTAAATATTCACACACTCCCAGAGACCCCTGTAAATATTCACACACTCCCGGAGACCCCCTGTAAATATTCACACACACCCGGAACCCCACTGTAAATATTCACACACTCCCGGAGACCCCCTGTAAATATTCACACACTCCCGGAGCCCCCCTGTAAATATTCACACACTCCCGGAGACCCCCTGTAAATATTGACACACTCCCGGAGACCCTCTGTAAATATTCACACACTCCCGGAGACCCCCTGTAAATATTCACACACTCACGGAGACCCCCTGTAAATATTCAAACACTCCCAGAGACCCCTGTAAATATTCACACACTCCCGGAGACCCCCTGTAAATATTCACACACTCCCGGAGACCCACTGTAAATATTCACAGACTCTCGGAGCTCCACTGTGAATATTCACACACTCCCGGAGACTCCCTGTAAATATTCACACACTCCCGGAGACCCACTGTAAATATTCACACACTCCCGGAGACCCCCTGTAAATATTCACAGACTCCCGGAGACCCCTGTAAATATTCACACACTCCCGGAGACCCCCTGTAAATATTCACACACTCCCGGAGCCCCACTCTAAATAATCACACACTCCCGGAGACCCCCTGTAAATATTCACACACTCCCGGAGACCCCCTGTAAATATTCACACACTCCCGGAGACCCCCTGTAAATATTCACAGACTCCTGGAGCCCCACTGTAAATATTCACACACTCCCGGAGACCCCCTGTAAATAATCACACACTCCCGGAGACCCCCTGTAAATATTCACACATTCCCGGAGACCCCTGTAAATATTCACACACTCCCGGAGACCCCGTGTAAATATTCACACACTCCCGGAGGCCCACTGGAAATATTCACACACTCTCGGAGCTCCACTGTTAATATTCACACACTCCCGGAGCTCCACTGTAAATATTCACAGACTCCCGGAGACCCCCTGTAAATATTCACACGCTCCCAGAGACCCCTGTAAATATTCACACACTCTCGGAGACCCCCTGTAAATATTCACACACTCCTGGAGACCCCCTGTAAATATTCACACACTCTCGGAGACCCATGTAAATATTCACACACTCCCGGAGACCTCTGTAAATATTCACACACTCCCGGAGACCCCCTGTAAATATTCACACACTGTCGGGGACCCCCTGTAAATATTCACACACTCTCGGAGACCCCTGTAAATATTCACACACTCCCGGAGACCCCTGTAAATATTCACACACTCCCGGAGACCCCCTGTAAATATTCACACACTCCCGAGACACCCTGTAAATATTCACACACTCCCGGAGACCCCCTGTAAATATTCACACACTCCCAGAGACCCCCTGTAAATATTCACACACTCTCGGAGCCCCACTGTAAATATTCACACACTCCCGGAGACCCCCTGTAAATATTGACACACTCCCGGAGACCCCCTGTAAATATTAACACACTCCTGGAGCCCCCCTGTAAATATTCACACACTCTCGGAGTCCCCCTGTAAATATTCACACACTCCCGGAGACCCCCTGTAAATATTCACACACTCTCGGAGCCCCACTTTAAATATTCACACACTCTCGGAGCCCCACTGTAAATATTCACACACTCCCGGAGACCCACTGTAAATATTCACACACTCCCGGAGACCCCCTGTAAATATTCACACACTCTCGGAGACCCGCTGTAAATATTCCCACACTCCCGGAGACCCAGTGTAAATATTCACACACTCCCGGAGACCCCCTGTAAATATTCACACACTCCCGGAGACCCCCTGTAAATATTCACACACTCCCGGAGACCCCCTGTAAATATTCACACACTCTCCAAGTCCCCCTGTAAATATTCACACACTCCCGGAGACCCCCTGTAAATATTCACACACTCTCCAAGTCCCCCTGTAAATATTCACACACTCCCGGAGACCCCCTGTAAATATTCACACACTCTCGGAGACCCCCTGTAAATATTCACAAACTCTCGGAGCTCCACTGTAAATATTCACACTCTCTCGGAGCCCCCCTGTAAATATTCACACACTCTCGGAGCCCCCCTGTAAATATTCACACACTCTCGGAGCCCCACTGTAAATATTCACACACTCCCGGAGAGCCCCTGTAAATATTCACACACTCCCGGAGACCCCCTGTAAATATTCACACGCTCTCGTAGCCCCACTGTAAATATTCACACACTCCCGGAGACTCCCTGTAAATATACACACACTCCCGGAGCCCCCCTGTAAATATTCACACACTCTCGGAGCCCCCCTGTAAATATTCACACACTCTCGGAGCCCCACTGTAAATATTCACACACTCCCGGAGAGCCCCTGTAAATATTCACACACTCCCGGAGACCCCCTGTAAATATTCACACGCTCTCGTAGCCCCACTGTAAATATTCACACACTCCCGGAGACTCCCTGTAAATATACACACACTCCCGGAGACCCACTGTAAATATTCACACACTCTCGGAGACCGCCTGTAAATATTCACACACTCCCAGAGACCCCTGTAAATATTCACACACTCCCGGAGACCCCCTGTAAATATTCACACGCTCCCGGAGACCCCCTGTAAATATTCACACACTCTCGGAGCATCACTGTAAATATTCACACACTCCCGGAGACCCCCTGTAAATATTCAAAAACTCTCGGAGCTCCACTGTAAATATTCACACTCTCTCGGAGCCCCCCTGTAAATATTCACACACTCTCGGAGCCCCCCTGTAAATATTCACACACTCTCGGAGCCCCACTGTAAATATTCACACACTCCCGGAGAGCCCCTGTAAATATTCACACACTCCCGGAGACCCCCTGTAAATATTCACACGCTCTCGTAGCCCCACTGTAAATATTCACACACTCCCGGAGACTCCCTGTAAATAATCACACACTCTCGGAGCCCCACTGTAAATATTCCCACACTCCCGGAGACCCGCTGTAAATATTCACACACTCCCGGAGACCCGCTGTAAATATTCACACACTCCCGGAGACCCCCTGTAAATATTCACAGACTCCCGGAGACCCCCTGTAAATATTCACAGACTCTCGGAGCTCCACTGTAAATATTCACACACTCCCAGAGACCCCCTGTAAATATTCACACACTCCCGGAGACCCCCTGTATAAATTCACACCCTCCCGGAGACCCACTGTAAATATTCACACACTCCCGGAGACCCCCTGTAAATATTCTCACACTCCCGGAGACCCACTGTAAATATTCACACACTCCCGGAGACCCGCTGTAAATATTCACACACTCTCAGAGCCCCACTGTAAATATTCACACACTCCCGGAGACCCACTGTAAATATTCACACACTCTCGGAGCTCCACTGTAAATATTCACACACTCTCGGAGACCCACTGTAAATATTCACACACTCTCGGAGACCCACTGTAAATAATCACACATTCCCGGAGACCCGCTTTAAATATTCACACACTCCCGGAGACCCACTGTAAATATTCAACTCCCGGAGACCCCCTGTAAATATTCACACACTCCCGGAGACCCCCTGTAAATATTCACACGCTCCCGGAGACCCCCTGTAAATATTCACACACTCTCGGAGCATCACTGTAAATATTCACACACTCCCGGAGACCCCCTGTAAATATTCAAAAACTCTCGGAGCTCCACTGTAAATATTCACACTCTCTCGGAGCCCCCCTGTAAATATTCACACACTCTCGGAGCCCCCCTGTAAATATTCACACATTCTCGGAGCCCCACTGTAAATATTCACACACTCCCGGAGAGCCCCTGTAAATATTCACACACTCCCGGAGACCCCCTGTAAATATTCACACGCTCTCGTAGCCCCACTGTAAATATTCACACACTCCCGGAGACTCCCTGTAAATAATCACACACTCTCGGAGCCCCACTGTAAATATTCCCACACTCCCGGAGACCCGCTGTAAATATTCACACACTCCCGGAGACCCGCTGTAAATATTCACACACTCCCGGAGACCCCCTGTAAATATTCACAGACTCCCGGAGACCCCCTGTAAATATTCACAGACTCTCGGAGCTCCACTGTAAATATTCACACACTCCCAGAGACCCCCTGTAAATATTCACACACTCCCGGAGACCCCCTGTATAAATTCACACACTCCCGGAGACCCACTGTAAATATTCACACACTCCCGGAGACCCCCTGTAAATATTCTCACACTCCCGGAGACCCACTGTAAATATTCACACACTCCCGGAGACCCGCTGTAAATATTCACACACTCTCAGAGCCCCACTGTAAATATTCACACACTCCCGGAGACCCACTGTAAATATTCACACACTCTCGGAGCTCCACTGTAAATATTCACACACTCTCGGAGACCCACTGTAAATATTCACACACTCTCGGAGACCCACTGTAAATAATCACACATTCCCGGAGACCCGCTTTAAATATTCACACACTCCCGGAGACCCACTGTAAATATTCAACTCCCGGAGACCCCCTGTAAATATTCACACACTCCCGGAGACCCCCTGTAAATATTCACACGCTCCCGGAGACCCCCTGTAAATATTCACACACTCTCGGAGCATCACTGTAAATATTCACACACTCCCGGAGACCCCCTGTAAATATTCACAAACTCTCGGAGCTCCACTGTAAATATTCACACTCTCTCGGAGCCCCCCTGTAAATATTCACACACTCTCGGAGCCCCCCTGTAAATATTCACACACTCTCGGAGCCCCACTGTAAATATTCACACACTCCCGGAGAGCCCCTGTAAATATTCACACACTCCCGGAGACCCCCTGTAAATATTCACACGCTCTCGTAGCCCCACTGTAAATATTCACACACTCCCGGAGACTCCCTGTAAATATACACACACTCCCGGAGACCCACTGTAAATATTCACACACTCTCGGAGACCGCCTGTAAATATTCACACACTCCCAGAGACCCCTGTAAATATTCACACACTCCCGGAGACCCCCTGTAAATATTCACACACTCCCAGAGACCCCTGTAAATATTCACACACTCCCGGAGACCCCCTGTAAATATTCACACACACCCGGAACCCCACTGTAAATATTCACACACTCCCGGAGACCCCCTGTAAATATTCACACACTCCCGGAGCCCCCCTGTAAATATTCACACACTCCCGGAGACCCCCTGTAAATATTGACACACTCCCGGAGACCCTCTGTAAATATTCACACACTCCCGGAGACCCCCTGTAAATATTCACACACTCCCGGAGACCCCCTGTAAATATTCACACGCTCTCGTAGCCCCACTGTAAATATTCACACACTCCCGGAGACTCCCTGTAAATATACACACACTCCCGGAGACCCACTGTAAATATTCACACACTCTCGGAGACCGCCTGTAAATATTCACACACTCCCAGAGACCCCTGTAAATATTCACACACTCCCGGAGACCCCCTGTAAATATTCACACGCTCCCGGAGACCCCCTGTAAATATTCACACACTCTCGGAGCATCACTGTAAATATTCACACACTCCCGGAGACCCCCTGTAAATATTCAAAAACTCTCGGAGCTCCACTGTAAATATTCACACTCTCTCGGAGCCCCCCTGTAAATATTCACACACTCTCGGAGCCCCCCTGTAAATATTCACACACTCTCGGAGCCCCACTGTAAATATTCACACACTCCCGGAGAGCCCCTGTAAATATTCACACACTCCCGGAGACCCCCTGTAAATATTCACACGCTCTCGTAGCCCCACTGTAAATATTCACACACTCCCGGAGACTCCCTGTAAATAATCACACACTCTCGGAGCCCCACTGTAAATATTCCCACACTCCCGGAGACCCGCTGTAAATATTCACACACTCCCGGAGACCCGCTGTAAATATTCACACACTCCCGGAGACCCCCTGTAAATATTCACAGACTCCCGGAGACCCCCTGTAAATATTCACAGACTCTCGGAGCTCCACTGTAAATATTCACACACTCCCAGAGACCCCCTGTAAATATTCACACACTCCCGGAGACCCCCTGTATAAATTCACACCCTCCCGGAGACCCACTGTAAATATTCACACACTCCCGGAGACCCCCTGTAAATATTCTCACACTCCCGGAGACCCACTGTAAATATTCACACACTCCCGGAGACCCGCTGTAAATATTCACACACTCTCAGAGCCCCACTGTAAATATTCACACACTCCCGGAGACCCACTGTAAATATTCACACACTCTCGGAGCTCCACTGTAAATATTCACACACTCTCGGAGACCCACTGTAAATATTCACACACTCTCGGAGACCCACTGTAAATAATCACACATTCCCGGAGACCCGCTTTAAATATTCACACACTCCCGGAGACCCACTGTAAATATTCAACTCCCGGAGACCCCCTGTAAATATTCACACACTCCCGGAGACCCCCTGTAAATATTCACACGCTCCCGGAGACCCCCTGTAAATATTCACACACTCTCGGAGCATCACTGTAAATATTCACACACTCCCGGAGACCCCCTGTAAATATTCAAAAACTCTCGGAGCTCCACTGTAAATATTCACACTCTCTCGGAGCCCCCCTGTAAATATTCACACACTCTCGGAGCCCCCCTGTAAATATTCACACATTCTCGGAGCCCCACTGTAAATATTCACACACTCCCGGAGAGCCCCTGTAAATATTCACACACTCCCGGAGACCCCCTGTAAATATTCACACGCTCTCGTAGCCCCACTGTAAATATTCACACACTCCCGGAGACTCCCTGTAAATAATCACACACTCTCGGAGCCCCACTGTAAATATTCCCACACTCCCGGAGACCCGCTGTAAATATTCACACACTCCCGGAGACCCGCTGTAAATATTCACACACTCCCGGAGACCCCCTGTAAATATTCACAGACTCCCGGAGACCCCCTGTAAATATTCACAGACTCTCGGAGCTCCACTGTAAATATTCACACACTCCCAGAGACCCCCTGTAAATATTCACACACTCCCGGAGACCCCCTGTATAAATTCACACACTCCCGGAGACCCACTGTAAATATTCACACACTCCCGGAGACCCCCTGTAAATATTCTCACACTCCCGGAGACCCACTGTAAATATTCACACACTCCCGGAGACCCGCTGTAAATATTCACACACTCTCAGAGCCCCACTGTAAATATTCACACACTCCCGGAGACCCACTGTAAATATTCACACACTCTCGGAGCTCCACTGTAAATATTCACACACTCTCGGAGACCCACTGTAAATATTCACACACTCTCGGAGACCCACTGTAAATAATCACACATTCCCGGAGACCCGCTTTAAATATTCACACACTCCCGGAGACCCACTGTAAATATTCAACTCCCGGAGACCCCCTGTAAATATTCACACACTCCCGGAGACCCCCTGTAAATATTCACACGCTCCCGGAGACCCCCTGTAAATATTCACACACTCTCGGAGCATCACTGTAAATATTCACACACTCCCGGAGACCCCCTGTAAATATTCACAAACTCTCGGAGCTCCACTGTAAATATTCACACTCTCTCGGAGCCCCCCTGTAAATATTCACACACTCTCGGAGCCCCCCTGTAAATATTCACACACTCTCGGAGCCCCACTGTAAATATTCACACACTCCCGGAGAGCCCCTGTAAATATTCACACACTCCCGGAGACCCCCTGTAAATATTCACACGCTCTCGTAGCCCCACTGTAAATATTCACACACTCCCGGAGACTCCCTGTAAATATACACACACTCCCGGAGACCCACTGTAAATATTCACACACTCTCGGAGACCGCCTGTAAATATTCACACACTCCCAGAGACCCCTGTAAATATTCACACACTCCCGGAGACCCCCTGTAAATATTCACACACTCCCAGAGACCCCTGTAAATATTCACACACTCCCGGAGACCCCCTGTAAATATTCACACACACCCGGAACCCCACTGTAAATATTCACACACTCCCGGAGACCCCCTGTAAATATTCACACACTCCCGGAGCCCCCCTGTAAATATTCACACACTCCCGGAGACCCCCTGTAAATATTGACACACTCCCGGAGACCCTCTGTAAATATTCACACACTCCCGGAGACCCCCTGTAAATATTCACACACTCACGGAGACCCCCTGTAAATATTCAAACACTCCCAGAGACCCCTGTAAATATTCACACACTCCCGGAGACCCCCTGTAAATATTCACACACTCCCGGAGACCCACTGTAAATATTCACAGACTCTCGGAGCTCCACTGTGAATATTCACACACTCCCGGAGACTCCCTGTAAATATTCACACACTCCCGGAGACCCACTGTAAATATTCACACACTCCCGGAGACCCCCTGTAAATATTCACAGACTCCCGGAGACCCCTGTAAATATTCACACACTCCCGGAGACCCCCTGTAAATATTCACACACTCCCGGAGCCCCACTCTAAATAATCACACACTCCCGGAGACCCCCTGTAAATATTCACACACTCCCGGAGACCCCCTGTAAATATTCACACACTCCCGGAGACCCCCTGTAAATATTCACAGACTCCTGGAGCCCCACTGTAAATATTCACACACTCCCGGAGACCCCCTGTAAATAATCACACACTCCCGGAGACCCCCTGTAAATATTCACACATTCCCGGAGACCCCTGTAAATATTCACACACTCCCGGAGACCCCGTGTAAATATTCACACACTCCCGGAGGCCCACTGGAAATATTCACACACTCTCGGAGCTCCACTGTTAATATTCACACACTCCCGGAGCTCCACTGTAAATATTCACAGACTCCCGGAGACCCCCTGTAAATATTCACACGCTCCCAGAGACCCCTGTAAATATTCACACACTCTCGGAGACCCCCTGTAAATATTCACACACTCCTGGAGACCCCCTGTAAATATTCACACACTCTCGGAGACCCATGTAAATATTCACACACTCCCGGAGACCTCTGTAAATATTCACACACTCCCGGAGACCCCCTGTAAATATTCACACACTGTCGGGGACCCCCTGTAAATATTCACACACTCTCGGAGACCCCTGTAAATATTCACACACTCCCGGAGACCCCTGTAAATATTCACACACTCCCGGAGACCCCCTGTAAATATTCACACACTCCCGGAGACACCCTGTAAATATTCACACACTCCCGGAGACCCCCTGTAAATATTCACACACTCCCAGAGACCCCCTGTAAATATTCACACACTCTCGGAGCCCCACTGTAAATATTCACACACTCCCGGAGACCCCCTGTAAATATTGACACACTCCCGGAGACCCCCTGTAAATATTAACACACTCCTGGAGCCCCCCTGTAAATATTCACACACTCTCGGAGTCCCCCTGTAAATATTCACACACTCCCGGAGACCCCCTGTAAATATTCACACACTCTCGGAGCCCCACTTTAAATATTCACACACTCTCGGAGCCCCACTGTAAATATTCACACACTCCCGGAGACCCACTGTAAATATTCACACACTCCCGGAGACCCCCTGTAAATATTCACACACTCTCGGAGACCCGCTGTAAATATTCCCACACTCCCGGAGACCCAGTGTAAATATTCACACACTCCCGGAGACCCCCTGTAAATATTCACACACTCCCGGAGACCCCCTGTAAATATTCACACACTCCCGGAGACCCCCTGTAAATATTCACACACTCTCCAAGTCCCCCTGTAAATATTCACACACTCCCGGAGACCCCCTGTAAATATTCACACACTCTCCAAGTCCCCCTGTAAATATTCACACACTCCCGGAGACCCCCTGTAAATATTCACACACTCTCGGAGACCCCCTGTAAATATTCACAAACTCTCGGAGCTCCACTGTAAATATTCACACTCTCTCGGAGCCCCCCTGTAAATATTCACACACTCTCGGAGCCCCCCTGTAAATATTCACACACTCTCGGAGCCCCACTGTAAATATTCACACACTCCCGGAGAGCCCCTGTAAATATTCACACACTCCCGGAGACCCCCTGTAAATATTCACACGCTCTCGTAGCCCCACTGTAAATATTCACACACTCCCGGAGACTCCCTGTAAATATACACACACTCCCGGAGCCCCCCTGTAAATATTCACACACTCTCGGAGCCCCCCTGTAAATATTCACACACTCTCGGAGCCCCACTGTAAATATTCACACACTCCCGGAGAGCCCCTGTAAATATTCACACACTCCCGGAGACCCCCTGTAAATATTCACACGCTCTCGTAGCCCCACTGTAAATATTCACACACTCCCGGAGACTCCCTGTAAATATACACACACTCCCGGAGACCCACTGTAAATATTCACACACTCTCGGAGACCGCCTGTAAATATTCACACACTCCCAGAGACCCCTGTAAATATTCACACACTCGCGGAGACCCCCTGTAAATATTCACACGCTCCCGGAGACCCCCTGTAAATATTCACACACTCTCGGAGCATCACTGTAAATATTCACACACTCCCGGAGACCCCCTGTAAATATTCAAAAACTCTCGGAGCTCCACTGTAAATATTCACACTCTCTCGGAGCCCCCCTGTAAATATTCACACACTCTCGGAGCCCCCCTGTAAATATTCACACACTCTCGGAGCCCCACTGTAAATATTCACACACTCCCGGAGAGCCCCTGTAAATATTCACACACTCCCGGAGACCCCCTGTAAATATTCACACGCTCTCGTAGCCCCACTGTAAATATTCACACACTCCCGGAGACTCCCTGTAAATAATCACACACTCTCGGAGCCCCACTGTAAATATTCCCACACTCCCGGAGACCCGCTGTAAATATTCACACACTCCCGGAGACCCGCTGTAAATATTCACACACTCCCGGAGACCCCCTGTAAATATTCACAGACTCCCGGAGACCCCCTGTAAATATTCACAGACTCTCGGAGCTCCACTGTAAATATTCACACACTCCCAGAGACCCCCTGTAAATATTCACACACTCCCGGAGACCCCCTGTATAAATTCACACACTCCCGGAGACCCACTGTAAATATTCACACACTCCCGGAGACCCCCTGTAAATATTCTCACACTCCCGGAGACCCACTGTAAATATTCACACACTCCCGGAGACCCGCTGTAAATATTCACACACTCTCAGAGCCCCACTGTAAATATTCACACACTCCCGGAGACCCACTGTAAATATTCACACACTCTCGGAGCTCCACTGTAAATATTCACACACTCTCGGAGACCCACTGTAAATATTCACACACTCTCGGAGACCCACTGTAAATAATCACACATTCCCGGAGACCCGCTTTAAATATTCACACACTCCCGGAGACCCACTGTAAATATTCAACTCCCGGAGACCCCCTGTAAATATTCACACACTCCCGGAGACCCCCTGTAAATATTCACACGCTCCCGGAGACCCCCTGTAAATATTCACACACTCTCGGAGCATCACTGTAAATATTCACACACTCCCGGAGACCCCCTGTAAATATTCACAAACTCTCGGAGCTCCACTGTAAATATTCACACTCTCTCGGAGCCCCCCTGTAAATATTCACACACTCTCGGAGCCCCCCTGTAAATATTCACACACTCTCGGAGCCCCACTGTAAATATTCACACACTCCCGGAGAGCCCCTGTAAATATTCACACACTCCCGGAGACCCCCTGTAAATATTCACACGCTCTCGTAGCCCCACTGTAAATATTCACACACTCCCGGAGACTCCCTGTAAATATACACACACTCCCGGAGACCCACTGTAAATATTCACACACTCTCGGAGACCGCCTGTAAATATTCACACACTCCCAGAGACCCCTGTAAATATTCACACACTCCCGGAGACCCCCTGTAAATATTCACACACTCCCAGAGACCCCTGTAAATATTCACACACTCCCGGAGACACCCTGTAAATATTCACACACACCCGGAACCCCACTGTAAATATTCACACACTCCCGGAGACCCCCTGTAAATATTCACACACTCCCGGAGCCCCCCTGTAAATATTCACACACTCCCGGAGACCCCCTGTAAATATTGACACACTCCCGGAGACCCTCTGTAAATATTCACACACTCCCGGAGACCCCCTGTAAATATTCACACACTCACGGAGACCCCCTGTAAATATTCAAACACTCCCAGAGACCCCTGTAAATATTCACACACTCCCGGAGACCCCCTGTAAATATTCAGACACTCCCGGAGACCCACTGTAAATATTCACAGACTCTCGGAGCTCCACTGTGAATATTCACACACTCCCGGAGACTCCCTGTAAATATTCACACACTCCCGGAGACCCACTGTAAATATTCACACACTCCCGGAGACCCCCTGTAAATATTCACAGACTCCCGGAGACCCCTGTAAATATTCACACACTCCCGGAGACCCCCTGTAAATATTCACACACTCCCGGAGCCCCACTCTAAATAATCACACACTCCCGGAGACCCCCTGTAAATATTCACACACTCCCGGAGACCCCCTGTAAATATTCACACACTCCCGGAGACCCCCTGTAAATATTCACAGACTCCTGGAGCCCCACTGTAAATATTCACACACTCCCGGAGACCCCCTGTAAATAATCACACACTCCCGGAGACCCCCTGTAAATATTCACACATTCCCGGAGACCCCTGTAAATATTCACACACTCCCGGAGACCCCGTGTAAATATTCACACACTCCCGGAGGCCCACTGGAAATATTCACACACTCTCGGAGCTCCACTGTTAATATTCACACACTCCCGGAGCTCCACTGTAAATATTCACAGACTCCCGGAGACCCCCTGTAAATATTCACACGCTCCCAGAGACCCCTGTAAATATTCACACACTCTCGGAGACCCCCTGTAAATATTCACACACTCCTGGAGACCCCCTGTAAATATTCACACACTCTCGGAGACCCATGTAAATATTCACACACTCCCGGAGACCTCTGTAAATATTCACACACTCCCGGAGACCCCCTGTAAATATTCACACACTGTCGGGGACCCCCTGTAAATATTCACACACTCTCGGAGACCCCTGTAAATATTCACACACTCCCGGAGACCCCTGTAAATATTCACACACTCCCGGAGACCCCCTGTAAATATTCACACACTCCCGGAGACACCCTGTAAATATTCACACACTCCCGGAGACCCCCTGTAAATATTCACACACTCCCAGAGACCCCCTGTAAATATTCACACACTCTCGGAGCCCCACTGTAAATATTCACACACTCCCGGAGACCCCCTGTAAATATTGACACACTCCCGGAGACCCCCTGTAAATATTAACACACTCCTGGAGCCCCCCTGTAAATATTCACACACTCTCGGAGTCCCCCTGTAAATATTCACACACTCCCGGAGACCCCCTGTAAATATTCACACACTCTCGGAGCCCCACTTTAAATATTCACACACTCTCGGAGCCCCACTGTAAATATTCACACACTCCCGGAGACCCACTGTAAATATTCACACACTCCCGGAGACCCCCTGTAAATATTCACACACTCTCGGAGACCCGCTGTAAATATTCCCACACTCCCGGAGACCCAGTGTAAATATTCACACACTCCCGGAGACCCCCTGTAAATATTCACACACTCCCGGAGACCCCCTGTAAATATTCACACACTCCCGGAGACCCCCTGTAAATATTCACACACTCTCCAAGTCCCCCTGTAAATATTCACACACTCCCGGAGACCCCCTGTAAATATTCACACACTCTCCAAGTCCCCCTGTAAATATTCACACACTCCCGGAGACCCCCTGTAAATATTCACACACTCCCGGAGACCCCCTGTAAATATTCACACACTCTCGGAGACCCCCTGTAAATATTCACAAACTCTCGGAGCTCCACTGTAAATATTCACACTCTCTCGGAGCCCCCCTGTAAATATTCACACACTCTCGGAGCCCCCCTGTAAATATTCACACACTCTCGGAGACCCCCTGTAAATATTCACACGCTCTCGTAGCCCCACTGTAAATATTCACACACTCCCGGAGACTCCCTGTAAATATACACACACTCCCGGAGACCCACTGTAAATATTCACACACTCTCGGAGACCGCCTGTAAATATTCACACACTCCCAGAGACCCCTGTAAATATTCACACACTCCCGGAGACCCCCTGTAAATATTCACACACTCCCAGAGACGCCTGTAAATATTCACACACTCCCGGAGACCCCCTGTAAATATTCACACACACCCGGAACCCCACTGTAAATATTCACACACTCCCGGAGACCCCCTGTAAATATTCACACACTCCCGGAGCCCCCCTGTAAATATTCACACACTCCCGGAGACCCCCTGTAAATATTGACACACTCCCGGAGACCCTCTGTAAATATTCACACACTCCCGGAGACCCCCTGTAAATATTCACACACTCACGGAGACCCCCTGTAAATATTCAAACACTCCCAGAGACCCCTGTAAATATTCACACACTCCCGGAGACCCCCTGTAAATATTCACACACTCCCGGAGACCCACTGTAAATATTCACAGACTCTCGGAGCTCCACTGTGAATATTCACACACTCCCGGAGACTCCCTGTAAATATTCACACACTCCCGGAGACCCACTGTAAATATTCACACACTCCCGGAGACCCCCTGTAAATATTCACAGACTCCCGGAGACCCCTGTAAATATTCACACACTCCCGGAGACCCCCTGTAAATATTCACACACTCCCGGAGCCCCACTCTAAATAATCACACACTCCCGGAGACCCCCTGTAAATATTCACACACTCCCGGAGACCCCCTGTAAATATTCACACACTCCCGGAGACCCCCTGTAAATATTCACAGACTCCTGGAGCCCCACTGTAAATATTCACACACTCCCGGAGACCCCCTGTAAATAATCACACACTCCCGGAGACCCCCTGTAAATATTCACACATTCCCGGAGACCCCTGTAAATATTCACACACTCCCGGAGACCCCGTGTAAATATTCACACACTCCCGGAGGCCCACTGGAAATATTCACACACTCTCGGAGCTCCACTGTTAATATTCACACACTCCCGGAGCTCCACTGTAAATATTCACAGACTCCCGGAGACCCCCTGTAAATATTCACACGCTCCCAGAGACCCCTGTAAATATTCACACACTCTCGGAGACCCCCTGTAAATATTCACACACTCCTGGAGACCCCCTGTAAATATTCACACACTCTCGGAGACCCATGTAAATATTCACACACTCCCGGAGACCTCTGTAAATATTCACACACTCCCGGAGACCCCCTGTAAATATTCACACACTGTCGGGGACCCCCTGTAAATATTCACACACTCTCGGAGACCCCTGTAAATATTCACACACTCCCGGAGACCCCTGTAAATATTCACACACTCCCGGAGACCCCCTGTAAATATTCACACACTCCCGGAGACACCCTGTAAATATTCACACACTCCCGGAGACCCCCTGTAAATATTCACACACTCCCAGAGACCCCCTGTAAATATTCACACACTCTCGGAGCCCCACTGTAAATATTCACACACTCCCGGAGACCCCCTGTAAATATTGACACACTCCCGGAGACCCCCTGTAAATATTAACACACTCCTGGAGCCCCCCTGTAAATATTCACACACTCTCGGAGTCCCCCTGTAAATATTCACACACTCCCGGAGACCCCCTGTAAATATTCACACACTCTCGGAGCCCCACTTTAAATATTCACACACTCTCGGAGCCCCACTGTAAATATTCACACACTCCCGGAGACCCACTGTAAATATTCACACACTCCCGGAGACCCCCTGTAAATATTCACACACTCTCGGAGACCCGCTGTAAATATTCCCACACTCCCGGAGACCCAGTGTAAATATTCACACACTCCCGGAGACCCCCTGTAAATATTCACACACTCCCGGAGACCCCCTGTAAATATTCACACACTCCCGGAGACCCCCTGTAAATATTCACACACTCTCCAAGTCCCCCTGTAAATATTCACACACTCCCGGAGACCCCCTGTAAATATTCACACACTCTCCAAGTCCCCCTGTAAATATTCACACACTCCCGGAGAACCCCTGTAAATATTCACACACTCCCGGAGACCCCCTGTAAATATTCACACACTCTCGGAGCCCCCCCTATAAATATTCACACGCTCCCGGAGACCCCCTGTAAATATTCACACACTCCCGGAGACCCACTGTAAATATTCACACACTCCCAGAGACCCCTGTAAAGATTCACACACTCCCGGAGACCCCCTGTAAATACTCACACACTCTCGGAGCCCCACTGTAAATATTCACACACTCCCGGAGACCCCCTGTACATATTCACGCACTCCCGGAGACACGCTGTAAATATTCACACACTCACGGAGACCCACTGTAAATATTCACACACTCCCAGAGACCCCCTGTAAATATTCACAGACTCCCGGAGACCCCCTGTAAATATTCACAGACTCTCGGAGCTCCACTGTAAATATTCACACACTCCCAGAGACCCCCTGTAAATATTCACACACTCCCGGAGACCCCCTGTATAAATTCACACACTCCCGGAGACCCACTGTAAATATTCACACACTCCCGGAGACCCCCTGTAAATATTCACACACTCCCGGAGACCCACTGTAAGTATTCACACACTCTCGGAGACCCCTGTAAATATTCACACACTCCCGGAGCCCCACTGTAAATATTCACACACTCCCGGAGACCCCCTGTAAATATTCACACACTCCCGGAGACCCGCTGTAAATATTCACACACTCTCGGAGCCCCACTGTAAATATTCACACACTCCCGGAGACCCACTGTAAATATTCACACACTCTCGGAGCCCCACTGTAAATATTCACACACTCCCGGAGACCCACTGTAAATATTCACACACTCCCGGAGACCCCTGTAAATATTCACACACTCCCGGAGACCCCCTGTAAATATTCACACACTCCCGGAGACCCCCTGTAAATATACACACACTCTCGGAGCATCACTGTAAATATTCACACACTCCCGGAGACCCCCTGTAAATATTCACAAACTCTCGGAGCTCCACTGTAAATATTCACACACTCTCGGAGCCCCCCTGTAAATATTCACACACTCCCGGAGAGCCCCTGTAAATATTCACACACTCCCGGAGACCCCCTGTAAACATACAGAAACTCTCGGAGCCCCACTGTAAATATTCACACACTCGCGGAGATTCCCTGTAAATATTCACACACTCCCGGAGACTCCCTGTCAATATTCACACACTCCCGGAGACCCACTATAAATATTCACACACTCTCGGAGACCGCCTGTAAATATTCACACACTCCCAGAGACCCCTGTAAATATTCACACACTCCCGGAGACCCCTGTAAATATTCACACACTCCCAGAGACCCCTGTAAATATTCACACACTCCCGGAGACCCCCTGTAAATATTCACACACTCCCAGAGACCCCTGTAAATATTCACACACTCCCGGAGACCCCCTGTAAATATTCACACACTCCCGGAGACCCACTGTAAATATTCACACACTCTCGGAGCTCCACTGTAAATATTCACACACTCCCGGAGCTCCACTGTAAATATTCACAGACCCCCGGAGACCCCCTGTAAATATTCACACACTCCCAGAGACCCCTGTAAATATTCATACACTCTCGGAGCCCCACTGTAAATATTCACACACTCCCGGAGACCCCCTGTAAATATTCACACACTCCCGGAGACCCCCTGTAAATATTCACACACTCCCAGAGACCCCTGTAAATATTCACACACTTCCGGAGACCCCCTGTAAATATTCACACACACCCGGAGAACCACTGTAAATATTCACAGACTCTCGGAGCTCCACTGTGAATATTCACACACTCCCGGAGACTCCCTGTAAATATTCACACACTCCCGGAGACTCCCTGTAAATATTCACACACTCCCGGAGACCCACTGTAAATATTCACACACTCCCGGAGACCCCCTGTAAATATTCAGACACTCCCGGAGGCCCCTGTAAATATTCACACACTCCCGGAGACCTCCGGTAAATATGCACACTCTCTCGGAGACCCCCTGTAAATATTCACACACTCCCGGAGACCCCCTGTAAATATTCACACACTCCCGGAGACCCCCTGTAAATATTCACACACTCCCGGAGACCCCCTGTAAATATTCACAGACTCCCGGAGACCCCCTGTAAATATTCACAGACTCTCGGAGCTCCACTGTAAATATTCACACACTCCCAGAGACCCCCTGTAAATATTCACACACTCCCGGAGACCCCCTGTATAAATTCACACACTCCCGGAGACCCACTGTAAATATTCACACACTCCCGGAGACACCCTGTAAATATTCTCACACTCCCGGAGACCCACTGTAAATATTCACACACTCCCGGAGACCCGCTGTAAATATTCACACACTCTCAGAGCCCCACTGTAAATATTCACACACTCCCGGAGACCCACTGTAAATATTCACACACTCTCGGAGCTCCACTGTAAATATTCACACACTCTCGGAGACCCACTGTAAATATTCACACACTCTCGGAGACCCACTGTAAATAATCACACATTCCCGGAGACCCGCTTTAAATATTCACACACTCCCGGAGACCCACTGTAAATATTCAACTCCCGGAGACCCCCTGTAAATATTCACACACTCCCGGAGACCCCCTGTAAATATTCACACGCTCCCGGAGACCCCCTGTAAATATTCACACACTCTCGGAGCATCACTGTAAATATTCACACACTCCCGGAGACCCCCTGTAAATATTCACAAACTCTCGGAGCTCCACTGTAAATATTCACACTCTCTCGGAGCCCCCCTGTAAATATTCACACACTCTCGGAGCCCCCCTGTAAATATTCACACACTCTCGGAGCGCCACTGTAAATATTCACACACTCCCGGAGAGCCCCTGTAAATATTCACACACTCCCGGAGACCCCCTGTAAATATTCACACGCTCTCGTAGCCCCACTGTAAATATTCACACACTCCCGGAGACTCCCTGTAAATAATCACACACTCCCGGAGACCCCTGTAAATATTCACACACTCCCGGAGACCCCCTGTAAATATTCACACACTCCCAGAGACCCCTGTAAATATTCACACACTCCCGGAGACCCCCTGTAAATATTCACACGCTCTCGTAGCCCCACTGTAAATATTCACACACTCCCGGAGACTCCCTGTAAATATTCACACACTCCCGGAGCCCCCCTGTAAATATTCACACACTCCCGGAGACCCCCTGTAAATATTCACAGACTCTCGGAGACCCTCTGTAAATATTCACACACTCCCGGAGACCCCCTGTAAATATTCACACACTCACGGAGACCCCCTGTAAATATTCAAACACTCCCAGAGACCCCTGTAAATATTCACACACTCCCGGAGACCACCTGTAAATATTCACACACTCCCGGAGACCCACTGTAAATATTCACAGACTCTCGGAGACCCTCTGTAAATATTCACACACTCCCGGAGACCCTCTGTAAATATTCACACACTCTCGGAGACCCACTGTAAATAATCACACATTCCCGGAGACCCGCTTTAAATATTCACACACTCCCGGAGACCCACTGTAAATATTCAACTCCCGGAGACCCCCTGTAAATATTCACACACTCCCGGAGACCCCCTGTAAATATTCACACGCTCCCGGAGACCCCCTGTAAATATTCACACACTCTCGGAGCATCACTGTAAATATTCACACACTCCCGGAGACACCCTGTAAATATTCACAAACTCTCGGAGCTCCACTGTAAATATTCACACTCTCTCGGAGCCCCCCTGTAAATATTCACACACTCTCGGAGCCCCCCTGTAAATATTCACACACTCTCGGAGCGCCACTGTAAATATTCACACACTCCCGGAGAGCCCCTGTAAATATTCACACACTCCCGGAGACCCCCTGTAAATATTCACACGCTCTCGTAGCCCCACTGTAAATATTCACACACTCCCGGAGACTCCCTGTAAATAATCACACACTCCCGGAGACCCCTGTAAATATTCACACACTCCCGGAGACCCCCTGTAAATATTCACACACTCCCAGAGACCCCTGTAAATATTCACACACTCCCGGAGACCCCCTGTAAATATTCACACGCTCTCGTAGCCCCACTGTAAATATTCACACACTCCCGGAGACTCCCTGTAAATATTCACACACTCCCGGAGCCCCCCTGTAAATATTCACACACTCCCGGAGACCCCCTGTAAATATTCACAGACTCTCGGAGACCCTCTGTAAATATTCACACACTCCCGGAGACCCCCTGTAAATATTCACACACTCACGGAGACCCCCTGTAAATATTCAAACACTCCCAGAGACCCCTGTAAATATTCACACACTCCCGGAGACCACCTGTAAATATTCACACACTCCCGGAGACCCACTGTAAATATTCACAGACTCTCGGAGCTCCACTGTGAATATTCACACACTCCCGGAGACTCCCTGTAAATATTCACACACTCCCGGAGACCCACTGTAAATATTCACACACTCCCGGAGCCCCCCCTGTAAATATTCACAGACTCCCGGAGACCCCTGTAAATATTCACAAACTCTCGGAGCTCCACTGTAAATATTCACACTCTCTCGGAGCCCCCCTGTAAATATTCACACACTCTCGGAGCCCCCCTGTAAATATTCACACACTCTCGGAGCCCCACTGTAAATATTCACACACTCCCGGAGAGCCCCTGTAAATATTCACACACTCCCGGAGACCCCCTGTAAATATTCACACGCTCTCGTAGCCCCACTGTAAATATTCACACACTCCCGGAGACTCCCTGTAAATAATCACACACTCCCGGAGACTCCCTGTAAATATACACACACTCCCGGAGACCCACTGTAAATATTCACACACTCTCGGAGACCGCCTGTAAATATTCACACACTCCCAGAGACCCCTGGAAATATTCACACACTCCCGGAGACCCCCTGTAAATATTCACACACTCCCAGAGACCCCTGTAAATATTCACACACTCCCGGAGACCCCCTGTAAATATTCACACACACCCGGAACCCCACTGTAAATATTCACACACTACCGGAGACCCCCTGTAAATATTCACACACTCCCGGAGCCCCCCTGTAAATATTCACACACTCCCGGAGACCCCCTGTAAATATTCACAGACTCTCGGAGACCCTCTGTAAATATTCACACACTCCCGGAGAACCCCTGTAAATATTCACACACTCACGGAGACCCCCTGTAAATATTCAAACACTCCCAGAGACCCCTGTAAATATTCACACACTCCCGGAGACCACCTGTAAATATTCACACACTCCCGGAGACCCACTGTAAATATTCACAGACTCTCGGAGCTCCACTGTGAATATTCACACACTCCCGGAGACTCCCTGTAAATATTCACACACTCCCGGAGACCCACTGTAAATATTCACACACTCCCGGAGACCCCCTGTAAATATTCACAGACTCCCGGAGACCCCTGTAAATATTCACACACTCCCGGAGACCCCCTGTAAATATTCACACACTCCCGGAGACCCCCTGTAAATATTCACACACTCCCGGAGACCCCCTGTAAATATTCACAGACTCCTGGAGCCCCACTGTAAATATTCACACACTCCCGGAGACCCCCTGTAAATAATCACACACTCCCGGAGACCCCCTGTAAATATTCACACATTCCCGGAGACCCCTGTAAATATTCACACACTCCCGGAGACCCCGTGTAAATATTCACACACTCCCGGAGGCCCACTGGAAATATTCACACACTCTCGGAGCTCCACTGTTAATATTCACACACTCCCGGAGCTCCACTGTAAATATTCACAGACTCCCGGAGACCCCCTGTAAATATTCACACGCTCCCAGAGACCCCTGTAAATATTCACACACTCTCGGAGACCCCCTGTAAATATTCACACACTCCTGGAGACCCCCTGTAAATATTCACACACTCTCGGAGACCCATGTAAATATTCACACACTCCCGGAGACCTCTGTAAATATTCACACACTCCCGGAGACCCCCTGTAAATATTCACACACTCTCGGAGACCCCCTGTAAATATTCACACACTCTCGGAGACCCCTGTAAATATTCACACACTCCCGGAGACCCCTGTAAATATTCACACACTCCCGGAGACCCGCTGTAAATATTCACACACTCCCGGAGACACCCTGTAAATATTCACACACTCCCGGAGACCCCCTGTAAATATTCACACACTCCCAGAGACCCCCTGTAAATATTCACACACTCTCGGAGCCCCACTGTAAATATTCACACACTCCCGGAGACCCCCTGTAAATATTGACACACTCCCGGAAACCCCCTGTAAAAATTAACACACTCCTGGAGCCCCCCTGTAAATATTCACACACTCTCGGAGTCCCCCTGTAAATATTCACACACTCCCGGAGACCCCCTGTAAATATTCACACACTCTCGGAGCACCACTTTAAATATTCACACACTCTCGGAGCCCCACTGTAAATATTCACACACTCCCGGAGACCCACTGTAAATATTCACACACTCCCGGAGACCCCCTGTAAATATTCACACACTCTCGGAGACCCGCTGTAAATATTCCCACACTCCCGGAGACCCAGTGTAAATATTCACACACTCCCGGAGACCCCCTGTAAATATTCACACACTCCCGGAGACCCCCTGTAAATATTCACACACTCCCGGAGACCCCCTGTAAATATTCACACACTCTCCAAGTCCCCCTGTAAATATTCACACACTCCCGGAGACCCCCTGTAAACATTCACACACTCCCGGAGACCCCCTGTAAATATTCACACACTCCCGGAGACCCCCTGTAAATATTCACACACTCTCGGAGCCCCCCCTGTAAATATTCACACGCTCCCGGAGACCCCCTGTAAATATTCACACACTCCCGGAGACCCACTGTAAATATTCACACACTCCCAGAGACCCCTGTAAAGATTCACACACTCCCGGAGACCCCCTGTAAATATTCACACACTCTCGGAGCCCCACTGTAAATATTCACACACTCCCGGAGACCCCCTGTACATACTCACGCACTCCCGGAGACACGCTGTAAATATTCACACACTCACGGAGACCCACTGTAAATATTCACACACTCCCGGAGACCCCCTGTAAATATTCACAGACTCCCGGAGACCCCCTGTAAATATTCACAGACTCTCGGAGCTCCACTGTAAATATTCACACACTCCCAGAGACCCCCTGTAAATATTCACACACTCCCGGAGACCCCCTGTATAAATTCACACACTCCCGGAGACCCACTGTAAATATTCACACACTCCCGGAGACCCCCTGTAAATATTCACACACTCCCGGAGACCCACTGTAAGTATTCACACACTCTCGGAGACCCCTGTAAATATTCACACACTCCCGGAGCCCCACTGTAAATATTCACAAACTCCCGGAGACCCCCTGTAAATATTCACACACTCCCGGAGACCCGCTGTAAATATTCACACACTCTCGGAGCCCCACTGTAAATATTCACACACTCCCGGAGACCCACTGTAAATATTCACACACTCTCGGAGCTCCACTGTAAATATTCACACACTCCCGGAGACCCCTGTAAATATTCACACACTCCCGGAGACCCCCTGTAAATATTCACACACTCTCGGAGCATCACTGTAAATATTCACACACTCCCGGAGACCCCCTGTAAATATACACACACTCTCGGAGCATCACTGTAAATATTCACACACTCCCGGAGACCCCCTCTAAATATTCAAAAACTCTCGGAGCTCCACTGTAAATATTCACACACTCTCGGAGCCCCCCTGTAAAGATTCACACACTCTCGGAGCCCCCCTGTAAATATTCACACACTCTCGGAGCCCCACTGTAAATATTCACACACTCCCGGAGAGCCCCTGTAAATATTCACACACTCCCGGAGACCCCCTGTAAACATACAGAAACTCTCGGAGCCCCACTGTAAATATTCACACACTCGCGGAGACTCCCTGTAAATATTCACACACTCCCGGAGACTCCCTGTCAATATTCACACACTCCCGGAGACCCACTATAAATATTCACACACTCTCGGAGACCGCCTGTAAATATTCACACACTCCCAGAGACCCCTGTAAATATTCACACACTCCCGGAGACCCCTGTAAA
The DNA here is from genome assembly GCF_052327205.1 of Somniosus microcephalus. Classification (NCBI taxonomy): domain Eukaryota; kingdom Metazoa; phylum Chordata; class Chondrichthyes; order Squaliformes; family Somniosidae; genus Somniosus; species Somniosus microcephalus. The sequence continues at coordinate 90,978,149 of NC_140994.1, read as the reverse complement.
TATTCACACACTCCCAGAGACCCCTGTAAATATTCACACACTCCCGGAGACCCCCTGTAAATATTCACACACTCCCAGAGACCCCTGTAAATATTCACACACTCCCGGAGACCCCCTGTAAATATTCACACACTCCCGGAGACCCACTGTAAATATTCACACACTCTCGGAGCTCCACTGTAAATATTCACACACTCCCGGAGCTCCACTGTAAATATTCACAGACTCCCGGAGACCCCCTGTAAATATTCACACGCTCCCAGAGACCCCTGTAAATATTCACACACTCTCGGAGCCCCACTGTAAATATTCACACACTCCCGGAGACCCGCTGTAAATATTCACACACTCCCAGAGTCCCCTGTAAATATTCACACACTCCCGGAGACCCCCTGTAAATATTCACACACTCCCAGAGACCCCTGTAAATATTCACACACTCTCGGAGCCCCACTGTAAATATTCACACACTCCCGGAGACCCCCTGTAAATATTCACACACTCCCGGAGACCCCCTGTAAATATTCACACACTCCCAGAGACCCCTGTAAATATTCACACACTTCCGGAGACCCCCTGTAAATATTCACACACTCCCGGAGAACCACTGTAAATATTCACAGACTCTCGGAGCTCCACTGTGAATATTCACACACTCCCGGAGACTCCCTGTAAATATTCACACACTCCCGGAGACTCCCTGTAAATATTCACACACTCCCGGAGACCCACTGTAAATATTCACACACTCCCGGAGACCCCCTGTAAATATTCAGACACTCCCGGAGGCCCCTGTAAATATTCACACACTCCCGGAGACCCCCGGTAAATATGCACACTCTCTCGGAGACCCCCTGTAAATATTCACACACTCCCGGAGACCCCCTGTAAATATTCACACACTCCCGGAGACCCCCTGTAAATATTCACACACTCCCGGAGACCCCCTGTAAATATTCACACACTCCCGGAGACCCCCTGTAAATATTCACACACTCCCACAGACCCCTGTAAATATTCACACACTCCCGGAGATCCCCTGTAAATATTCACACACACCCAGAGACCCACTGTAAATATTCACACACTCTCGGAGCTCCACTGTAAATATTCACACACTCCCGGAGCTCCACTGTAAATATTCACAGACTCCCGGAGACCCCCTGTAAATATTCACACGCTCCCAGAGACCCCCTGTAAATATTCACACACTCCCGGAGACCCCCTGTAAATATTCACACACTCCCGGAGTCCCCCTGTAAATATTCACACACTCCCGGAGACCCCCTGTAAATATTCACACACTCCCGGAGATCCCCTGTAAATATTCACACACTCCCACAGACCCCTGTAAATATTCACACACTCCCGGAGATCCCCTGTAAATATTCACACACTCCCAGAGACCCACTGTAAATATTCACACACTCTCGGAGCCCCACTGTATATATTCACACACTCCCGGAGACCCCCTGTAAATATTCACACACTCTCGGAGCCCCCTGTAAATATTCACACACTCTCGGATACCCCTGTAAATATTCACACACTCCCGGAGACCCCCTGTAAATATTCACACACTCCCGGAGACCCCCTGTAAATATTCTCACACTCTCAGAGCCCCACTGTAAATATTCACACAATCCCGGAGACTCCCTGTAAATATTCACACACTCCCGGAGACTCCCTGTAAATATTCACACACTCTTGGAGCTCCACTGTAAATATTCACACACTCTCGGAGACCCACTGTCAATATTCCCACACTCGCGGAGACACCCTGTAAATATTCACACAATCCCGGAGACCCACTGTAAATATTCACACACTCTCGGAGCCCCACTGTAAATATTCACACACTCTCGGAGCCCCCCTGTAAATATTCACACACTCTCGGAGCCCCACTGTAAATATTCACACACTCTCGGAGAACAACTGTCAATATTCCCACACTCGCGGAGACCCCCTGTAAATGTTCACAGACTCCCGGAGCCCCACTGTAAATATTCACACACTCCCGGAGAACCCTGTAAATATTCACACACTCTCGGAGCCCCCCTGTAAATATTCACACACTCTCGGAGCTCCACTGTAAATATTCACACACTCCCGGAGACCCCCTGTAAATATTCAAACACTCCCGGATGCCCCCTGTAAATATTCACACACTCTCGGAGACCCCCTGTAAATATTTAGAAACTCCCGGAGACCCCCTGTAAATATTCACACACTCCCGGAGACCCCCTGTAAATATTCACACGCTCTCGGAGCCCCCCTGTAAATATTCACACACTCCCGGAGACCCCCTGTAAATATTCACACACTCCCGGAGACACACTCTAAATATTCACACACTCCCGGAGACCCCCTGTAAATATTCACACACTGCCGGAGACCCCCTGTAAATATTCACGCACACCCGGAGACCCGCTGTAAATATCCACACACTCCCGGAGACCCACTGTAAATATTCACGCACACCCGGAGACCCCCTTTAAATATTCACAGACTCCCGGAGACCCCCTGTAAATATTCACAGACTGTCGGAGCTCCACTGTAAATATTCACACACTCCCAGAGACCCCTTGTAAATATTCACACACTCCCGGAGACTCCCTGTAAATATTCACACACTCTTGGAGCTCCACTGTAAATATTCACACACTATCGGAGACCCACTGTAAATATTCACACACTCTCGGAGCCCCACTGTAAATATTCACACACTCTCGGAGCCCCCCTGTAAATATTCACACACTCTCGGAGCCCCACTGTAAATATTCACACACTCTCGGAGACCCACTGTAAATATTCACACACTCGCGGAGCTCCACTGTCAATATTCCCACACTCCCAGAGACCCCTGTAAATATTCACAGACTCCCGGAGCCCCACTGTAAATATTCACACACTCCCGGAGAACCCTGTAAATATTCACACACTCTCGGAGCCCCCCTGTAAATATTCACACACTCTCGGAGCTCCACTGTAAATATTCACACACTCTCGGAGACCCCCTGTAAATATCCACACACTCCCGGAGACCCCCTGTAAATATTCAAACACTCCCGGATGCCCCCTGTAAATATTCACACACTCTCGGATACCCCCTGTAAATATTCACACACTCCCGGAGACCCCCTGTAAATATTCACACACTCCCGGAGACCCCCTGTAAATATTCACACACTCCCGGAGACCCCCTGTAAATATTCACACACTCCCGGAGACCCCCTGTACATATTCACAGACTCCCGGAGACCCCCTGTAAATATTCACAGACTGTCGGAGCTCCACTGTAAATATTCACACACTCCCAGAGACCCCTTTTAAATATTCACACACTCCCGGAGACCCCCTGTATAAATTCACAAACTCCCGGAGACCCTCTGTAAATATTCACACACTCCCGGAGACCCCCTGTAAATATTCACACACTCCCGGAGACCCGCTGTAAATATTCACACACTCCCGGAGACCCACTGTAAATATTCACACACTCTCGTAGCTCCACTGTAAATATTCACACACTCCCGGAGACCGACTGTAAATATTCACACACTCCCGGAGACCCACTGTAAATATTCACACACTCTCGGAGACCCACTGTAAATATTCACACACTCCCGGAGACCCGCTGTAATTATTCACACACTCCCGGACACCCCCTGTAAATATTCACACACTCTCGGAGACCCACTGTAAATATTCACACACTCCCGGAGACCCGCTGTAATTATTCACACACTCCCGGAGACCCCCTGTAAATATTCACACACTCCCGGAGACCCCCTGTAAATATTCACATGCTCCCGGAGACCCCCTGTAAATATTCACACACTCTCGGAGCATCTCTGTAAATATTCACACACTCCCGGAGACCCCCTGTAAATAATCACACACTCCCGGAGACCCCCTGTAAATATTCACATGCTCCCGGAGACCCCCTGTAAATATTCACACACTCTCGGAGCATCTCTGTAAATATTCACACACTCCCGGAGACCCCCTGTAAATAATCACAAACTCTCGGATCTCCACCGTAAATATTCACACACTCTCGGAGCCCCCCTGTAAATATTCACACACGCTCGGAGCCCCCCTGTAAATATTCACACACTCTCGGAGCCCCACTGTAAATATTCACACACTCCCGGAGACCCCCTGTAAATATTCACACACTCCCGGAGACCCCCTGTAAATATTCACACACTCCCGGAGACCCCTGTAAATATTCACACACTCCCGGAGACCCCCTGGAAATATTCACACACTCCCGGTGACCCACTGTAAATATTCACACACTCTCGGAGCTCCACTGTAAATATTCACACACTCTCGGAGCCCCACTGTAAGTATTCGCACACTCCCGGATACCCCCTGTAAATATTCACACACTCCCGGAGACCCCCTGTAAATATTCACACACTCTCGGAGACCCCCTGTAAATATTCACACACTCCCGGAGCCCCACTCTAAATATTCACACACTCCCGGAGACCCCCTGTAAATATTCACACACTCCCGGAGACCCCCTGTAAATATTCACACACTCCCGGAGACCCTCTGTAAATATTCACACACTCCCGGAGACCCCCTGTAAATATTCACAGACTCCTGGAGCCCCACTGTAAATATTCACACACTCCCGGAGACCCCCTGTAAATATTCACAGACTCCTGGAGCCCCACTGTAAATATTCACACACTCCCGGAGACCCCCTTTAAATATTCACAGACTCCCGGAGACCCCCTGTAAATATTCACAGACTGTCGGAGCTCCACTGTAAATATTCACACACTCCCAGAGACCCCTTGTAAATATTCACACACTCCCGGAGACCCCCTGTATCAATTCACACACTCCCGGAGAACCTCTGTAAATATTCACACACTCCCGGAGACCCCCTGTAAATATTCACACACTCCCGGAGACCCCCTGTAAATATTCACACAATCCCGGAGACTCCCTGTAAATATTCACACACTCCCGGAGACTCCCTGTAAATATTCACACACTCTTGGAGCTCCACTGTAAATATTCACACACTATCGGAGACCCACTGTAAATATTCACACACTCTCGGAGCCCCACTGTAAATATTCACACACTCTCGGAGCCCCCCTGTAAATATTCACACACTCTCGGAGCCCCACTGTAAATATTCACACACTCTCGGAGACCCACTGTAAATATTCACACACTCGCGGAGCTCCACTGTCAATATTCCCACACTCCCAGAGACCCCTGTAAATATTCACAGACTCCCGGAGCCCCACTGTAAATATTCACACACTCCCGGAGAACCCTGTAAATATTCACACACTCTCGGAGCCCCCCTGTAAATATTCACACACTCTCGGAGCTCCACTGTAAATATTCACACACTCTCGGAGACCCCCTGTAAATATCCACACACTCCCGGAGACCCCCTGTAAATATTCAAACACTCCCGGATGCCCCCTGTAAATATTCACACACTCTCGGATACCCCCTGTAAATATTCACACACTCCCGGAGACCCCCTGTAAATATTCACACACTCCCGGAGACCCCCTGTAAATATTCACACACTCCCGGAGACCCCCTGTAAATATTCACACACTCCCGGAGACCCCCTGTAAATATTCACACACTCTCGGAGCCCCACTGTAAATATTCACACACTCCCGGAGACCCCCTGTAAATATTCACGCACACCCGGAGACCCCCTGTAAATATTCACACACTCCCGGAGACCCCCTGTAAATATTCACACACTCCCGGAGACCCCCTGTACATATTCACAGACTCCCGGAGACCCCCTGTAAATATTCACAGACTGTCGGAGCTCCACTGTAAATATTCACACACTCCCAGAGACCCCTTTTAAATATTCACACACTCCCGGAGACCCCCTGTATAAATTCACAAACTCCCGGAGACCCTCTGTAAATATTCACACACTCCCGGAGACCCCCTGTAAATATTCACACACTCCCGGAGACCCGCTGTAAATATTCACACACTCCCGGAGACCCACTGTAAATATTCACACACCCTCGTAGCTCCACTGTAAATATTCACACACTCCCGGAGACCGACTGTAAATATTCACACACTCCCGGAGACCCACTGTAAATATTCACACACTCTCGGAGACCCACTGTAAATATTCACACACTCCCGGAGACCCGCTGTAATTATTCACACACTCCCGGAGACCCCCTGTAAATATGCACACACTCTCGGAGACCCACTGTAAATATTCACACACTCCCGGAGACCCGCTGTAATTATTCACACACTCCCGGAGACCCCCTGTAAATATTCACACACTCCCGGAGACCCCCTGTAAATATTCACATGCTCCCGGAGACCCCCTGTAAATATTCACACACTCTCGGAGCATCTCTGTAAATATTCACACACTCCCGGAGACCCCCTGTAAATAATCACAAACTCTCGGATCTCCACCGTAAATATTCACACACTCTCGGAGCCCCCCTGTAAATATTCACACACGCTCGGAGCCCCCCTGTAAATATTCACACACTCTCGGAGCCCCACTGTAAATATTCACACACTCCCGGAGACCCCCTGTAAATATTCACACACTCCCGGAGACCCCCTGTAAATATTCACACACTCCCGGAGACCCCTGTAAATATTCACACACTCCCGGAGACCCCCTGTAAATATTCACACACTCCCGGTGACCCACTGTAAATATTCACACACTCTCGGAGCTCCACTGTAAATATTCACACACTCTCGGAGCCCCACTGTAAGTATTCGCACACTCCCGGATACCCCCTGTAAATATTCACACACTCCCGGAGACCCCCTGTAAATATTCACACACTCTCGGAGACCCCCTGTAAATATTCACACACTCCCGGAGCCCCACTCTAAATATTCACACACTCCCGGAGACCCCCTGTAAATATTCACACACTCCCGGAGACCCCCTGTAAATATTCACACACTCCCGGAGACCCTCTGTAAATATTCACACACTCCCGGAGACCCCCTGTAAATATTCACAGACTCCTGGAGCCCCACTGTAAATATTCACACACTCCCGGAGACCCCCTGTAAATATTCACACACTCCCGGAGACCCCCTGTAAATATTCACACACTCCCAGAGACCCCTGTAAATATTCACACACTCCCGGGGACCCCCTGTAAATATTCACACACTCCCGGAGCTCTGCTGTAAATATTCACACACTCCCGGAGACACCTGTAAATATTCACACACTCTCGGAGCCCCACTGTAAATATTCACTCACTCCCGGAGACCCGCTGTGAATATTCACACACTCCCAGAGACCCCTGTAAATATTCACACACTCCCGGAGACCCCCTGTAAATATTCTCACACTCCCAGAGACCCCTGTAAATATTCACACACTCTCGGAGCCCCACTGTAAATATTCACACACTCCCGGAGACCCCCTGTAAATATTCACACACTCCCGGAGACCCCCTGTAAATATTCACACACTCCCGGAGACCCCCTGTAAATATTCACACACTCACAGAGACCCCCTGTAAATATTCACACACTCCCAGAGACCCCTGTAAATATTCACACACTCCCAGAGACCCCCTGTAAATATTCACACACTCCCGGAGACCCCCTGTAAATATTCACAAACTCGCGGAGCCCCACTGCAAATATTCACACACTCCCGGAGACCCCCTGTAAATATTCACACACTCTCGGAGCCCCACTGTAAATATTCACACACTCCCGGAGACCACCTGTAAATATTCACACACTCCCAGAGACCCCTGTAAATATTCACACACTCCCGGGGACCCCCTGTAAATATTCACACACTCCCGGAGCTCCGCTGTAAATATTCACACACTCCCGGAGACACCTGTAAATATTCACACACTCTCGGAGACCCGCTGTGAATATTCACACACTCCCAGAGACCCCTGTAAATATTCACACACTCCCGGAGACCCCCTGTAAATATTCTCACACTCCCAGAGACCCCTGTAAATATTCACACACTCTCGGAGCCCCACTGTAAATATTCACACACTCCCGGAGACCCCCTGTAAATATTCACACACTCCCGGAGACCCCCTGTAAATATTCACACACTCCCGGAGACCCCCTGTAAATATTCACACACTCACAGAGACCCCCTGTAAATATTCACACACTCCCAGAGACCCCTGTAAATATTCACACACTCCCAGAGACCCCCTGTAAATATTCACACACTCCCGGAGACCCCCTGTAAATATTCACAAACTCGCGGAGCCCCACTGCAAATATTCACACACTCCCGGAGACCCCCTGTAAATATTCACACACTCTCGGAGCCCCACTGTAAATATTCACACACTCCCGGAGACCACCTGTAAATATTCACACACTCCCGGAGACCGCCTGTAAATATTAACACACTCTCGGAGCCCCCTGTAAATATTCACACACTCCCGGAGACCCCCTGTAAATATTCACACACTCCCGGAGACCCCCTGTAAATATTCACACACTCTCGGCGCCCCACTGTAAATATTCACACAATCCCGGAGACTCCCTGTAAATATTCACACACTCCCGGAGACTCCCTGCAAATATTCACACACTCTCGGAGCTCCACTGTAAATATTCACACACTCTCGGAGACCCACTGTAAATATTCACACACTCTCGGAGCCCCACTGTAAATATTGACACACTCTCGGAGCCCCCCTGTAAATATTCACACACTCTCGGAGCCCCACTGTAAATATTCACACACTCTCGGAGACCCACTGTAAATATTCACACACTCGCGGAGCTCCACTGTAAATATTCCCATACTCCCAAAGACCCCTGTAAATATTCACAGACTCCCGGAGCCCCACTGTAAATATTCAGACACTCCCGGAGAACCCTGTAAATATTCACACACTCTCGGAGCCCCCCTGTAAATATTCACACAGTCCCGGAGACCCCCTGTAAATATTCACACACTCTCGGAGACCCCCTGTAAATATTCACACACTCTCGGAGCCCCCTGTAAATAATCACACACTCCCGGAGACCCCCTCCAAATATACACACACTCCCGGAGACCCACTTTAAATATTCACACACTCTCGGAACCCCACTGTAAATATTCACACACTCTCGGAGCTCCACTGTAAATATTCACACACTCCCGGAGACACCCTGTAAATATTCACACACTCCCGGAGACCCACTGTAAATATTCACACGCTCTCGGAGACCCCCTGTAAATATTCACACACTCCCGGAGACCCCCTGTAAATATTCACACACTCCCGGAGACCCCCTGTAAATATTCACACGCTCTCGGAGACCCCCTGTAAATATTCACACGCTCCCGGAGACCCCCTGTAAATATTCACACACTCCCGGAGACCCCCTGTAAATATTCACACACTCACAGAGACCCCCTGTAAATATTCACACACTCTCGGAGACCCCCTGTCAATATTCACACACTCCCGGAGACCCCTGTAAATATTCACACACTCCCGGAGACCCCCTGTAAATATTGACACACTCTCGGAGACGCCCTGAAATATTCACACACTCCCAGAGACCCCCTGTAAATATTCACACACTCACAGAGACCCCCTGTAAATATTCACACACTCCCGGAGACCCCCTGTAAATATTCACACACTCTCGGAGCCCCCTTGTAAATATTCACACACTCCCGGAGACTCCCTGTAAATATTCACACACTCTCGGAGCCCCACTGTAAATATTCACACACTCCCGGAGACCCCCTGTAAATATTCACACACTCCCGGAGACCCCCTGTAAATATTCACACACTCTCGGAGACGCCCTGTAAATATTCACACACTCCCAGAGACCCGCTATAAATATTCACACACTCACAGAGACCCCCTGTAAATATTCACACACTCTCGGAGCCCCACTGTAAATATTCACACACTCCCGGAGACCACCTGTAAATATTCACACACTCCCGGAGACCGCCTGTAAATATTAACACACTCTCGGAGCCCCCTGTAAATATTCACACACTCCCGGAGACCCCCTGTAAATATTCACACACTCCCGGAGACCCCCTGTAAATATTCACACACTCTCGGCGCCCCACTGTAAATATTCACACAATCCCGGAGACTCCCTGTAAATATTCACACACTCCCGGAGACTCCCTGCAAATATTCACACACTCTCGGAGCTCCACTGTAAATATTCACACACTCTCGGAGACCCACTGTAAATATTCACACACTCTCGGAGCCCCACTGTAAATATTGACACACTCTCGGAGCCCCCCTGTAAATATTCACACACTCTCGGAGCCCCACTGTAAATATTCACACACTCTCGGAGACCCACTGTAAATATTCACACACTCGCGGAGCTCCACTGTAAATATTCCCATACTCCCAAAGACCCCTGTAAATATTCACAGACTCCCGGAGCCCCACTGTAAATATTCAGACACTCCCGGAGAACCCTGTAAATATTCACACACTCTCGGAGCCCCCCTGTAAATATTCACACAGTCCCGGAGACCCCCTGTAAATATTCACACACTCTCGGAGACCCCCTGTAAATATTCACACACTCTCGGAGCCCCCTGTAAATAATCACACACTCCCGGAGACCCCCTCCAAATATACACACACTCCCGGAGACCCACTTTAAATATTCACACACTCTCGGAACCCCACTGTAAATATTCACACACTCTCGGAGCTCCACTGTAAATATTCACACACTCCCGGAGACACCCTGTAAATATTCACACACTCCCGGAGACCCACTGTAAATATTCACACGCTCTCGGAGACCCCCTGTAAATATTCACACACTCCCGGAGACCCCCTGTAAATATTCACACACTCCCGGAGACCCCCTGTAAATATTCACACGCTCTCGGAGACCCCCTGTAAATATTCACACGCTCCCGGAGACCCCCTGTAAATATTCACACACTCCCGGAGACCCCCTGTAAATATTCACACACTCACAGAGACCCCCTGTAAATATTCACACACTCTCGGAGACCCCCTGTCAATATTCACACACTCCCGGAGACCCCTGTAAATATTCACACACTCCCGGAGACCCCCTGTAAATATTGACACACTCTCGGAGACGCCCTGAAATATTCACACACTCCCAGAGACCCCCTGTAAATATTCACACACTCACAGAGACCCCCTGTAAATATTCACACACTCCCGGAGACCCCCTGTAAATATTCACACACTCTCGGAGCCCCCTTGTAAATATTCACACACTCCCGGAGACTCCCTGTAAATATTCACACACTCTCGGAGCCCCACTGTAAATATTCACACACTCCCGGAGACCCCCTGTAAATATTCACACACTCCCGGAGACCCCCTGTAAATATTCACACACTCTCGGAGACGCCCTGTAAATATTCACACACTCCCAGAGACCCGCTATAAATATTCACACACTCACAGAGACCCCCTGTAAATATTCACACACTCCCGGAGACCCCCTGTAAATATTCACACACTCTCGGAGACCCCCTGTAAATATTCACACACTCTCGGAGCCCCCCTGTAAATATTCACACACTCTCGGAGCTCCACTGTAAATATTCACACACTCTCGGAGACCCCCTGTAAATATTCACACACTCCCGGAGACCCCCTGTAAATATTCAAACACTCCCGGATGCCCCCTGTAAATATTCACACACTCTCGGAGACCCTCTGTAAATATTCACTCACTCCCGGAGACCCCCTGTAAATATTCACACACTCCCGGAGACCCCCTGTAAATGTTCACACACTCCCGGAGACCCCCTGTAAATATTCACACACTCTCGGAGCCCCCCTGTAAATATTCACACACTCCCGGAGACCCCCTGTAAATATTCACACACTCCCGGAGACCCACTGTAAATATTCACACACTCCCGGAGACCCCCTGTAAATATTCACACACTCTCGGAGCCCCACTGTAAATATTCACACACTCCCGGAGACCCCCTGTAAATATTCACGCACACCCGGAGACCCGCTGTAAATATTCACACACTCCCGGAGACCCACTGTAAATATTCACGCACACCCGGAGACCCGCTTTAAATATTCACAGACTCCCGGAGACCCCCTGTAAATATTCACAGACTGTCGGAGCTCCACTGTAAATATTCACACACTCCCAGAGACCCCTTGTAAATATTCACACACTCCCGGAGACCCCCTGTATAAATTCACACACTCCCGGAGACCCTCTGTAAATATTCACACACTCCCGGAGACCCCCTGTAAATATTCACACACTCCCGGAGACCCAATATAAATATTCACACACTCCCGGAGACCCGCTGTATTCACACACTCTCGGAGCCCCGCTGTAAATATTCACACACTCCCGGAGACCCACTGTAAATATTCACACAATCTCGTAGCTCCACTGTAAATATTCACACACTCCCGGAGACCCACTGTAAATATTCACACACTCTCGGAGACCCACTGTAAATATTCACACACTCCCGGAGACCCGCTGTAATTATTCACACACTCCCGGAGACCCCCTGTAAATATTCACACACTCCCGGAGACCCCCTGTAAATATTCACATGCTCCCGGAGACCCCCTGTAAATAATCACAAACTCTTGGATCTCCACCGTAAATATTCACACACTCTCGGAGCCCCCCTGTAAATATTCACACACGCTCGGAGCCCCCCTGTAAATATTCACACACTCTCGGAGCCCCACTGTAAATATTCACACACTCCCGGAGAGCCCCTGTAAATATTCACACACTCCTGGAGACCCCCTGTAAATATTCACACACTCTCGGAGCCCCACTGTAAATATTCACACACTCCCGGAGACTCCCTGTAAATATTCACACACTCCCGGAGACTCCCTGTAAATATTCACACACTCCCGGAGACCCACTGTAAATATTCACACACTCTCGGAGACCGCCTGTAAATATTCACACACTCCCAGAGACCCCTGTAAATATTCACACACTCCCGGAGACCCCCTGTAAATATTCACACACTCCCGGAGACCCCCTGTAAATATTCACACACTCTCGGAGACCCGCTGTAAATATTCACACACTCCCGGAGACCCCCTGTAAATATTCACACACTCCCGGAGCTCCGCTGTAAATATTCACACACTCCCGGAGACACCTGTAAATATTCACACACTCTCGGAGCCCCACTGTAAATATTCACTCACTCCCGGAGACCCGCTGTGAATATTCACACACTCCCAGAGACCCCTGTAAATATTCACACACTCCCGGAGACCCCCTGTAAATATTCTCACACTCCCAGAGACCCCTGTAAATATTCACACACTCTCGGAGCCCCACTGTAAATATTCACACACTCCCGGAGACCCCCTGTAAATATTCACACACTCCCGGAGACCCCCTGTAAATATTCACACACTCCCGGAGACCCCCTGTAAATATTCACACACTCACAGAGACCCCCTGTAAATATTCACACACTCCCAGAGACCCCTGTAAATATTCACACACTCCCAGAGACCCCCTGTAAATATTCAAACACTCCCGGATGCCCCCTGTAAATATTCACACACTCTCGGATACCCCCTGTAAATATTCACACACTCCCGGAGACCCCCTGTAAATATTCACACACTCCCGGAGACCCCCTGTAAATATTCACACACTCCCGGAGACCCCCTGTAAATATTCACACACTCCCGGAGACCCCCTGTAAATATTCACACACTCTCGGAGCCCCACTGTAAATATTCACACACTCCCGGAGACCCCCTGTAAATATTCACGCACACCCGGAGACCCCCTGTAAATATTCACACACTCCCGGAGACCCCCTGTAAATATTCACACACTCCCGGAGACCCCCTGTACATATTCACAGACTCCCGGAGACCCCCTGTAAATATTCACAGACTGTCGGAGCTCCACTGTAAATATTCACACACTCCCAGAGACCCCTTTTAAATATTCACACACTCCCGGAGACCCCCTGTATAAATTCACAAACTCCCGGAGACCCTCTGTAAATATTCACACACTCCCGGAGACCCCCTGTAAATATTCACACACTCCCGGAGACCCGCTGTAAATATTCACACACTCCCGGAGACCCACTGTAAATATTCACACACTCTCGTAGCTCCACTGTAAATATTCACACACTCCCGGAGACCGACTGTAAATATTCACACACTCCCGGAGACCCACTGTAAATATTCACACACTCTCGGAGACCCACTGTAAATATTCACACACTCCCGGAGACCCGCTGTAATTATTCACACACTCCCGGAGACCCCCTGTAAATATGCACACACTCTCGGAGACCCACTGTAAATATTCACACACTCCCGGAGACCCGCTGTAATTATTCACACACTCCCGGAGACCCCCTGTAAATATTCACACACTCCCGGAGACCCCCTGTAAATATTCACATGCTCCCGGAGACCCCCTGTAAATATTCACACACTCTCGGAGCATCTCTGTAAATATTCACACACTCCCGGAGACCCCCTGTAAATAATCACAAACTCTCGGATCTCCACCGTAAATATTCACACACTCTCGGAGCCCCCCTGTAAATATTCACACACGCTCGGAGCCCCCCTGTAAATATTCACACACTCTCGGAGCCCCACTGTAAATATTCACACACTCCCGGAGACCCCCTGTAAATATTCACACACTCCCGGAGACCCCCTGTAAATATTCACACACTCCCGGAGACCCCTGTAAATATTCACACACTCCCGGAGACCCCCTGTAAATATTCACACACTCCCGGTGACCCACTGTAAATATTCACACACTCTCGGAGCTCCACTGTAAATATTCACACACTCTCGGAGCCCCACTGTAAGTATTCGCACACTCCCGGATACCCCCTGTAAATATTCACACACTCCCGGAGACCCCCTGTAAATATTCACACACTCTCGGAGACCCCCTGTAAATATTCACACACTCCCGGAGCCCCACTCTAAATATTCACACACTCCCGGAGACCCCCTGTAAATATTCACACACTCCCGGAGACCCCCTGTAAATATTCACACACTCCCGGAGACCCTCTGTAAATATTCACACACTCCCGGAGACCCCCTGTAAATATTCACAGACTCCTGGAGCCCCACTGTAAATATTCACACACTCCCGGAGACCCCCTGTAAATATTCACACACTCCCGGAGACCCCCTGTAAATATTCACACACTCCCAGAGACCCCTGTAAATATTCACACACTCCCGGGGACCCCCTGTAAATATTCACACACTCCCGGAGCTCCGCTGTAAATATTCACACACTCCCGGAGACACCTGTAAATATTCACACACTCTCGGAGCCCCACTGTAAATATTCACTCACTCCCGGAGACCCGCTGTGAATATTCACACACTCCCAGAGACCCCTGTAAATATTCACACACTCCCGGAGACCCCCTGTAAATATTCTCACACTCCCAGAGACCCCTGTAAATATTCACACACTCTCGGAGCCCCACTGTAAATATTCACACACTCCCGGAGACCCCCTGTAAATATTCACACACTCCCGGAGACCCCCTGTAAATATTCACACACTCCCGGAGACCCCCTGTAAATATTCACACACTCACAGAGACCCCCTGTAAATATTCACACACTCCCAGAGACCCCTGTAAATATTCACACACTCCCAGAGACCCCCTGTAAATATTCACACACTCCCGGAGACCCCCTGTAAATATTCACAAACTCGCGGAGCCCCACTGCAAATATTCACACACTCCCGGAGACCCCCTGTAAATATTCACACACTCTCGGAGCCCCACTGTAAATATTCACACACTCCCGGAGACCACCTGTAAATATTCACACACTCCCAGAGACCCCTGTAAATATTCACACACTCCCGGGGACCCCCTGTAAATATTCACACACTCCCGGAGCTCCGCTGTAAATATTCACACACTCCCGGAGACACCTGTAAATATTCACACACTCTCGGAGACCCGCTGTGAATATTCACACACTCCCAGAGACCCCTGTAAATATTCACACACTCCCGGAGACCCCCTGTAAATATTCTCACACTCCCAGAGACCCCTGTAAATATTCACACACTCTCGGAGCCCCACTGTAAATATTCACACACTCCCGGAGACCCCCTGTAAATATTCACACACTCCCGGAGACCCCCTGTAAATATTCACACACTCCCGGAGACCCCCTGTAAATATTCACACACTCACAGAGACCCCCTGTAAATATTCACACACTCCCAGAGACCCCTGTAAATATTCACACACTCCCAGAGACCCCCTGTAAATATTCACACACTCCCGGAGACCCCCTGTAAATATTCACAAACTCGCGGAGCCCCACTGCAAATATTCACACACTCCCGGAGACCCCCTGTAAATATTCACACACTCTCGGAGCCCCACTGTAAATATTCACACACTCCCGGAGACCACCTGTAAATATTCACACACTCCCGGAGACCGCCTGTAAATATTAACACACTCTCGGAGCCCCCTGTAAATATTCACACACTCCCGGAGACCCCCTGTAAATATTCACACACTCCCGGAGACCCCCTGTAAATATTCACACACTCTCGGCGCCCCACTGTAAATATTCACACAATCCCGGAGACTCCCTGTAAATATTCACACACTCCCGGAGACTCCCTGCAAATATTCACACACTCTCGGAGCTCCACTGTAAATATTCACACACTCTCGGAGACCCACTGTAAATATTCACACACTCTCGGAGCCCCACTGTAAATATTGACACACTCTCGGAGCCCCCCTGTAAATATTCACACACTCTCGGAGCCCCACTGTAAATATTCACACACTCTCGGAGACCCACTGTAAATATTCACACACTCGCGGAGCTCCACTGTAAATATTCCCATACTCCCAAAGACCCCTGTAAATATTCACAGACTCCCGGAGCCCCACTGTAAATATTCAGACACTCCCGGAGAACCCTGTAAATATTCACACACTCTCGGAGCCCCCCTGTAAATATTCACACAGTCCCGGAGACCCCCTGTAAATATTCACACACTCTCGGAGACCCCCTGTAAATATTCACACACTCTCGGAGCCCCCTGTAAATAATCACACACTCCCGGAGACCCCCTCCAAATATACACACACTCCCGGAGACCCACTTTAAATATTCACACACTCTCGGAACCCCACTGTAAATATTCACACACTCTCGGAGCTCCACTGTAAATATTCACACACTCCCGGAGACACCCTGTAAATATTCACACACTCCCGGAGACCCACTGTAAATATTCACACGCTCTCGGAGACCCCCTGTAAATATTCACACACTCCCGGAGACCCCCTGTAAATATTCACACACTCCCGGAGACCCCCTGTAAATATTCACACGCTCTCGGAGACCCCCTGTAAATATTCACACGCTCCCGGAGACCCCCTGTAAATATTCACACACTCCCGGAGACCCCCTGTAAATATTCACACACTCACAGAGACCCCCTGTAAATATTCACACACTCTCGGAGACCCCCTGTCAATATTCACACACTCCCGGAGACCCCTGTAAATATTCACACACTCCCGGAGACCCCCTGTAAATATTGACACACTCTCGGAGATGCCCTGAAATATTCACACACTCCCAGAGACCCCCTGTAAATATTCACACACTCACAGAGACCCCCTGTAAATATTCACACACTCCCGGAGACCCCCTGTAAATATTCACACACTCTCGGAGCCCCCTTGTAAATATTCACACACTCCCGGAGACTCCCTGTAAATATTCACACACTCTCGGAGCCCCACTGTAAATATTCACACACTCCCGGAGACCCCCTGTAAATATTCACACACTCCCGGAGACCCCCTGTAAATATTCACACACTCTCGGAGACGCCCTGTAAATATTCACACACTCCCAGAGACCCGCTATAAATATTCACACACTCACAGAGACCCCCTGTAAATATTCACACACTCCCGGAGACCCCCTGTAAATATTCACACACTCTCGGAGACCCCCTGTAAATATTCACACACTCTCGGAGCCCCCCTGTAAATATTCACACACTCTCGGAGCTCCACTGTAAATATTCACACACTCTCGGAGACCCCCTGTAAATATTCACACACTCCCGGAGACCCCCTGTAAATATTCAAACACTCCCGGATGCCCCCTGTAAATATTCACACACTCTCGGAGACCCTCTGTAAATATTCACTCACTCCCGGAGACCCCCTGTAAATATTCACACACTCCCGGAGACCCCCTGTAAATGTTCACACACTCCCGGAGACCCCCTGTAAATATTCACACACTCTCGGAGCCCCCCTGTAAATATTCACACACTCCCGGAGACCCCCTGTAAATATTCACACACTCCCGGAGACCCACTGTAAATATTCACACACTCCCGGAGACCCCCTGTAAATATTCACACACTCTCGGAGCCCCACTGTAAATATTCACACACTCCCGGAGACCCCCTGTAAATATTCACGCACACCCGGAGACCCGCTGTAAATATTCACACACTCCCGGAGACCCACTGTAAATATTCACGCACACCCGGAGACCCGCTTTACATATTCACAGACTCCCGGAGACCCCCTGTAAATATTCACAGACTGTCGGAGCTCCACTGTAAATATTCACACACTCCCAGAGACCCCTTGTAAATATTCACACACTCCCGGAGACCCCCTGTATAAATTCACACACTCCCGGAGACCCTCTGTAAATATTCACACACTCCCGGAGACCCCCTGTAAATATTCACACACTCCCGGAGACCCAATATAAATATTCACACACTCCCGGAGACCCGCTGTATTCACACACTCTCGGAGCCCCGCTGTAAATATTCACACACTCCCGGAGACCCACTGTAAATATTCACACAATCTCGTAGCTCCACTGTAAATATTCACACACTCCCGGAGACCCACTGTAAATATTCACACACTCTCGGAGACCCACTGTAAATATTCACACACTCCCGGAGACCCGCTGTAATTATTCACACACTCCCGGAGACCCCCTGTAAATATTCACACACTCCCGGAGACCCCCTGTAAATATTCACATGCTCCCGGAGACCCCCTGTAAATAATCACAAACTCTTGGATCTCCACCGTAAATATTCACACACTCTCGGAGCCCCCCTGTAAATATTCACACACGCTCGGAGCCCCCCTGTAAATATTCACACACTCTCGGAGCCCCACTGTAAATATTCACACACTCCCGGAGAGCCCCTGTAAATATTCACACACTCCTGGAGACCCCCTGTAAATATTCACACACTCTCGGAGCCCCACTGTAAATATTCACACACTCCCGGAGACTCCCTGTAAATATTCACACACTCCCGGAGACTCCCTGTAAATATTCACACACTCCCGGAGACCCACTGTAAATATTCACACACTCTCGGAGACCGCCTGTAAATATTCACACACTCCCAGAGACCCCTGTAAATATTCACACACTCCCGGAGACCCCCTGTAAATATTCACACACTCCCGGAGACCCCCTGTAAATATTCACACACTCTCGGAGACCCGCTGTAAATATTCACACACTCCCGGAGACCCCCTGTAAATATTCACACACTCCCGGAGCTCCGCTGTAAATATTCACACACTCCCGGAGACACCTGTAAATATTCACACACTCTCGGAGCCCCACTGTAAATATTCACTCACTCCCGGAGACCCGCTGTGAATATTCACACACTCCCAGAGACCCCTGTAAATATTCACACACTCCCGGAGACCCCCTGTAAATATTCTCACACTCCCAGAGACCCCTGTAAATATTCACACACTCTCGGAGCCCCACTGTAAATATTCACACACTCCCGGAGACCCCCTGTAAATATTCACACACTCCCGGAGACCCCCTGTAAATATTCACACACTCCCGGAGACCCCCTGTAAATATTCACACACTCACAGAGACCCCCTGTAAATATTCACACACTCCCAGAGACCCCTGTAAATATTCACACACTCCCAGAGACCCCCTGTAAATATTCACACACTCCCGGAGACCCCCTGTAAATATTCACAAACTCGCGGAGCCCCACTGCAAATATTCACACACTCCCGGAGACCCCCTGTAAATATTCACACACTCTCGGAGCCCCACTGTAAATATTCACACACTCCCGGAGACCACCTGTAAATATTCACACACTCCCAGAGACCCCTGTAAATATTCACACACTCCCGGGGACCCCCTGTAAATATTCACACACTCCCGGAGCTCCGCTGTAAATATTCACACACTCCCGGAGACACCTGTAAATATTCACACACTCTCGGAGACCCGCTGTGAATATTCACACACTCCCAGAGACCCCTGTAAATATTCACACACTCCCGGAGACCCCCTGTAAATATTCTCACACTCCCAGAGACCCCTGTAAATATTCACACACTCTCGGAGCCCCACTGTAAATATTCACACACTCCCGGAGACCCCCTGTAAATATTCACACACTCCCGGAGACCCCCTGTAAATATTCACACACTCCCGGAGACCCCCTGTAAATATTCACACACTCACAGAGACCCCCTGTAAATATTCACACACTCCCAGAGACCCCTGTAAATATTCACACACTCCCAGAGACCCCCTGTAAATATTCACACACTCCCGGAGACCCCCTGTAAATATTCACAAACTCGCGGAGCCCCACTGCAAATATTCACACACTCCCGGAGACCCCCTGTAAATATTCACACACTCTCGGAGCCCCACTGTAAATATTCACACACTCCCGGAGACCACCTGTAAATATTCACACACTCCCGGAGACCGCCTGTAAATATTAACACACTCTCGGAGCCCCCTGTAAATATTCACACACTCCCGGAGACCCCCTGTAAATATTCACACACTCCCGGAGACCCCCTGTAAATATTCACACACTCTCGGCGCCCCACTGTAAATATTCACACAATCCCGGAGACTCCCTGTAAATATTCACACACTCCCGGAGACTCCCTGCAAATATTCACACACTCTCGGAGCTCCACTGTAAATATTCACACACTCTCGGAGACCCACTGTAAATATTCACACACTCTCGGAGCCCCACTGTAAATATTGACACACTCTCGGAGCCCCCCTGTAAATATTCACACACTCTCGGAGCCCCACTGTAAATATTCACACACTCTCGGAGACCCACTGTAAATATTCACACACTCGCGGAGCTCCACTGTAAATATTCCCACACTCCCAAAGACCCCTGTAAATATTCACAGACTCCCGGAGCCCCACTGTAAATATTCAGACACTCCCGGAGAACCCTGTAAATATTCACACACTCTCGGAGCCCCCCTGTAAATATTCACACAGTCCCGGAGACCCCCTGTAAATATTCACACACTCTCGGAGACCCCCTGTAAATATTCACACACTCTCGGAGCCCCCTGTAAATAATCACACACTCCCGGAGACCCCCTCCAAATATACACACACTCCCGGAGACCCACTTTAAATATTCACACACTCTCGGAACCCCACTGTAAATATTCACACACTCTCGGAGCTCCACTGTAAATATTCACACACTCCCGGAGACACCCTGTAAATATTCACACACTCCCGGAGACCCACTGTAAATATTCACATGCTCTCGGAGACCCCCTGTAAATATTCACACACTCCCGGAGACCCCCTGTAAATATTCACACACTCCCGGAGACCCCCTGTAAATATTCACACGCTCTCGGAGACCCCCTGTAAATATTCGCACACTCCCGGAGACCCCCTGTAAATATTCACACACTCCCGGAGACCCCCTGTAAATATTCACACACTCACAGAGACCCCCTGTAAATATTCACACACTCTCGGAGACCCCCTGTCAATATTCACACACTCCCGGAGACCCCTGTAAATATTCACACACTCCCGGAGACCCCCTGTAAATATTGACACACTCTCGGAGACGCCCTGAAATATTCACACACTCCCAGAGACCCCCTGTAAATATTCACACACTCACAGAGACCCCCTGTAAATATTCACACACTCCCGGAGACCCCCTGTAAATATTCACACACTCTCGGAGCCCCCTTGTAAATATTCACACACTCCCGGAGACTCCCTGTAAATATTCACACACTCTCGGAGCCCCACTGTAAATATTCACACACTCCCGGAGACCCCCTGTAAATATTCACACACTCCCGGAGACCCCCTGTAAATATTCACACACTCTCGGAGACGCCCTGTAAATATTCACACACTCCCAGAGACCCGCTATAAATATTCACACACTCACAGAGACCCCCTGTAAATATTCACACACTCCCGGAGACCCCCTGTAAATATTCACACACTCTCGGAGACCCCCTGTAAATATTCACACACTCTCGGAGCCCCCCTGTAAATATTCACACACTCTCGGAGCTCCACTGTAAATATTCACACACTCTCGGAGACCCCCTGTAAATATTCACACACTCCCGGAGACCCCCTGTAAATATTCAAACACTCCCGGATGCCCCCTGTAAATATTCACACACTCTCGGAGACCCTCTGTAAATATTCACTCACTCCCGGAGACCCCCTGTAAATATTCACACACTCCCGGAGACCCCCTGTAAATATTCACACACTCCCGGAGACCCCCTGTAAATATTCACACACTCTCGGAGCCCCCCTGTAAATATTCACACACTCCCGGAGACCCCCTGTAAATATTCACACACTCCCGGAGACCCACTGTAAATATTCACACACTCCCGGAGACCCCCTGTAAATATTCACACACTCTCGGAGCCCCACTGTAAATATTCACACACTCCCGGAGACCCCCTGTAAATATTCACGCACACCCGGAGACCCGCTGTAAATATTCACACACTCCCGGAGACCCACTGTAAATATTCACGCACACCCGGAGACCCGATTTAAATATTCACAGACTCCCGGAGACCCCCTGTAAATATTCACAGACTGTCGGAGCTCCACTGTAAATATTCACACACTCCCAGAGACCCCTTGTAAATATTCACACACTCCCGGAGACCCCCTGTATAAATTCACACACTCCCGGAGACCCTCTGTAAATATTCACACACTCCCGGAGACCCCCTGTAAATATTCACACACTCCCGGAGACCCAATATAAATATTCACACACTCCCGGAGAGCCGCTGTATTCACACACTCTCGGAGCCCCGCTGTAAATATTCACACACTCCCGGAGACCCACTGTAAATATTCACACAATCTCGTAGCTCCACTGTAAATATTCACACACTCCCGGAGACCCACTGTAAATATTCACACACTCTCGGAGACCCACTGTAAATATTCACACACTCCCGGAGACCCGCTGTAATTATTCACACACTCCCGGAGACCCCCTGTAAATATTCACACACTCCCGGAGACCCCCTGTAAATATTCACATGCTCCCGGAGACCCCCTGTAAATAATCACAAACTCTTGGATCTCCACCGTAAATATTCACACACTCTCGGAGCCCCCCTGTAAATATTCACACACGCTCGGAGCCCCCCTGTAAATATTCACACACTCTCGGAGCCCCACTGTAAATATTCACACACTCCCGGAGAGCCCCTGTAAATATTCACACACTCCTGGAGACCCCCTGTAAATATTCACACACTCTCGGAGCCCCACTGTAAATATTCACACACTCCCGGAGACTCCCTGTAAATATTCACACACTCCCGGAGACTCCCTGTAAATATTCACACACTCCCGGAGACCCACTGTAAATATTCACACACTCTCGGAGACCGCCTGTAAATATTCACACACTCCCAGAGACCCCTGTAAATATTCACACACTCCCGGAGACCCCCTGTAAATATTCACACACTCCCGGAGACCCCCTGTAAATATTCACACACTCCCGGAGACCCCTTGTAAATATTCACATGCTCCCGGAGACCCCCTGTAAATATTCACACACTCTCGGAGCATCTCTGTAAATATTCACACACTCCCGGAGACCCCCTGTAAATAATCACAAACTCTCAGATCTCCACCGTAAATATTCACACACTCCCGGAGACCCCCTGTAAATATTCACACACTCCCGGTGACCCACTGTAAATATTCACACACTCTCGGAGCTCCACTGTAAATATTCACACACTCCCGGAGCTCCACTGTAAATATTCACAGACTCCCGGAGACCCCCTGTAAATATTCACACGCTCCCAGAGACCCCTGTAAATATTCACACACTCTCGGAGCCCCACTGTAAATATTCACACACTCTCGGAGCCCCACTGTAAGTATTCGCACACTCCCGGATACCCCCTGTAAATATTCACACACTCCCGGAGACCCCCTGTAAATATTCACACACTCTCGGAGACCCCCTGTAAATATTCACACACTCCCGGAGCCCCACTCTAAATATTCAAACACTCCCGGAGACCCCCTGTAAATATTCACACACTCCCGGAGACCCCCTGTAAATATTCACACACTCCCGGAGACCCTCTGTAAATATTCACACACTCCCGGAGACCCCCTGTAAATATTCACAGACTCCTGGAGCCCCACTGTAAATATTCACACTCTCCCGGAGACCCCCTGTAAATATTCACACACTCCCGGAGACCCCCTGTAAATATTCACACACTCCCAGAGACCCCTGTAAATATTCACACACTCCCGGGGACCCCCTGTAAATATTCACACACTCCCGGAGCTCCGCTGTAAATATTCACACACTCCCGGAGACACCTGTAAATATTCACACACTCTCGGAGCCCCACTGTAAATATTCACTCACTCCCGGAGACCCGCTGTGAATATTCACACACTCCCAGAGACCCCTGTAAATATTCACACACTCCCGGAGACCCCCTGTAAATATTCTCACACTCCCAGAGACCCCTGTAAATATTCACACACTCTCGGAGCCCCACTGTAAATATTCACACACTCCCGGAGACCCCCTGTAAATATTCACACACTCCCGGAGACCCCCTGTAAATATTCACACACTCCCGGAGACCCCCTGTAAATATTCACACACTCACAGAGACCCCCTGTAAATATTCACACACTCCCAGAGACCCCTGTAAATATTCACACACTCCCAGAGACCCCCTGTAAATATTCACACACTCCCGGAGACCCCCTGTAAATATTCACAAACTCGCGGAGCCCCACTGCAAATATTCACACACTCCCGGAGACCCCCTGTAAATATTCACACACTCTCGGAGCCCCACTGTAAATATTCACACACTCCCGGAGACCACCTGTAAATATTCACACACTCCCGGAGACCGCCTGTAAATATTAACACACTCTCGGAGCCCCCTGTAAATATTCACACACTCCCAGAGACCCCTGTAAATATTCACACACTCCCGGGGACCCCCTGTAAATATTCACACACTCCCGGAGCTCCGCTGTAAATATTCACACACTCCCGGAGACACCTGTAAATATTCACACACTCTCGGAGCCCCACTGTAAATATTCACTCACTCCCGGAGACCCGCTGTGAATATTCACACACTCCCAGAGACCCCTGTAAATATTCACACACTCCCGGAGACCCCCTGTAAATATTCTCACACTCCCAGAGACCCCTGTAAATATTCACACACTCTCGGAGCCCCACTGTAAATATTCACACACTCCCGGAGACCCCCTGTAAATATTCACACACTCCCGGAGACCCCCTGTAAATATTCACACACTCCCGGAGACCCCCTGTAAATATTCACACACTCACAGAGACCCCCTGTAAATATTCACACACTCCCAGAGACCCCTGTAAATATTCACACACTCCCAGAGACCCCCTGTAAATATTCACACACTCCCGGAGACCCCCTGTAAATATTCACAAACTCGCGGAGCCCCACTGCAAATATTCACACACTCCCGGAGACCCCCTGTAAATATTCACACACTCTCGGAGCCCCACTGTAAATATTCACACACTCCCGGAGACCACCTGTAAATATTCACACACTCCCGGAGACCGCCTGTAAATATTAACACACTCTCGGAGCCCCCTGTAAATATTCACACACTCCCGGAGACCCCCTGTAAATATTCACACACTCCCGGAGACCCCCTGTAAATATTCACACACTCTCGGCGCCCCACTGTAAATATTCACACAATCCCGGAGACTCCCTGTAAATATTCACACACTCCCGGAGACTCCCTGCAAATATTCACACACTCTCGGAGCTCCACTGTAAATATTCACACACTCTCGGAGACCCACTGTAAATATTCACACACTCTCGGAGCCCCACTGTAAATATTGACACACTCTCGGAGCCCCCCTGTAAATATTCACACACTCTCGGAGCCCCACTGTAAATATTCACACACTCTCGGAGACCCACTGTAAATATTCACACACTCGCGGAGCTCCACTGTAAATATTCCCACACTCCCAAAGACCCCTGTAAATATTCACAGACTCCCGGAGCACCACTGTAAATATTCAGACACTCCCGGAGAACCCTGTAAATATTCACACACTCTCGGAGCCCCCCTGTAAATATTCACACAGTCCCGGAGACCCCCTGTAAATATTCACACACTCTCGGAGACCCCCTGTAAATATTCACACACTCTCGGAGCCCCCTGTAAATAATCACACACTCCCGGAGACCCCCTCCAAATATACACACACTCCCGGAGACCCACTTTAAATATTCACACACTCTCGGAACCCCACTGTAAATATTCACACACTCTCGGAGCTCCACTGTAAATATTCACACACTCCCGGAGACACCCTGTAAATATTCACACACTCCCGGAGACCCACTGTAAATATTCACACGCTCTCGGAGACCCCCTGTAAATATTCACACACTCCCGGAGACCCCCTGTAAATATTCACACACTCCCGGAGACCCCCTGTAAATATTCACACGCTCTCGGAGACCCCCTGTAAATATTCACACACTCCCGGAGACCCCCTGTAAATATTCACACACTCCCGGAGACCCCCTGTAAATATTCACACACTCACAGAGACCCCCTGTAAATATTCACACACTCTCGGAGACCCCCTGTCAATATTCACACACTCCCGGAGACCCCTGTAAATATTCACACACTCCCGGAGACCCCCTGTAAATATTGACACACTCTCGGAGACGCCCTGAAATATTCACACACTCCCAGAGACCCCCTGTAAATATTCACACACTCACAGAGACCCCCTGTAAATATTCACACACTCCCGGAGACCCCCTGTAAATATTCACACACTCTCGGAGCCCCCTTGTAAATATTCACACACTCCCGGAGACCGCCTGTAAATATTCACACACTCTCGGAGCCCCACTGTAAATATTCACACACTCCCGGAGACCCCCTGTAAATATTCACACACTCCCGGAGACCCCCTGTAAATATTCACACACTCTCGGAGACGCCCTGTAAATATTCACACACTCCCAGAGACCCGCTATAAATATTCACACACTCACAGAGACCCCCTGTAAATATTCACACACTCCCGGAGACCCCCTGTAAATATTCACACACTCTCGGAGACCCCCTGTAAATATTCACACACTCTCGGAGCCCCCCTGTAAATATTCACACACTCTCGGAGCTCCACTGTAAATATTCACACACTCTCGGAGACCCCCTGTAAATATTCACACACTCCCGGAGACCCCCTGTAAATATTCAAACACTCCCGGATGCCCCCTGTAAATATTCACACACTCTCGGAGACCCTCTGTAAATATTCACTCACTCCCGGAGACCCCCTGTAAATATTCACACACTCCCGGAGACCCCCTGTAAATATTCACACACTCCCGGAGACCCCCTGTAAATATTCACACACTCTCGGAGCCCCCCTGTAAATATTCACACACTCCCGGAGACCCCCTGTAAATATTCACACACTCCCGGAGACCCACTGTAAATATTCACACACTCCCGGAGACCCCCTGTAAATATTCACACACTCTCGGAGCCCCACTGTAAATATTCACACACTCCCGGAGACCCCCTGTAAATATTCACGCACACCCGGAGACCCGCTGTAAATATTCACACACTCCCGGAGACCCACTGTAAATATTCACGCACACCCGGAGACCCGCTTTAAATATTCACAGACTCCCGGAGACCCCCTGTAAATATTCACAGACTGTCGGAGCTCCACTGTAAATATTCACACACTCCCAGAGACCCCTTGTAAATATTCACACACTCCCGGAGACCCCCTGTATAAATTCACACACTCCCGGAGACCCTCTGTAAATATTCACACACTCCCGGAGACCCCCTGTAAATATTCACACACTCCCGGAGACCCAATATAAATATTCACACACTCCCGGAGACCCGCTGTAAATATTCACACACTCTCGGAGCCCCGCTGTAAATATTCACACACTCCCGGAGACCCACTGTAAATATTCACACAATCTCGTAGCTCCACTGTAAATATTCACACACTCCCGGAGACCCACTGTAAATATTCACACACTCTCGGAGACCCACTGTAAATATTCACACACTCCCGGAGACCCGCTGTAATTATTCACACACTCCCGGAGACCCCCTGTAAATATTCACACACTCCCGGAGACCCGCTGTAAATATTCACATGCTCCCGGAGACCCCTGTAAATATTCACACACTCTCGGAGCATCACTGTAAATATTCACACACTCCTGCAGACCCCCTGTAAATAATCACAAACTCTTGGATCTCCACCGTAAATATTCACACACTCTCGGAGCACCCCTGTAAATATTCACACACGCTCGGAGCCCCCCTGTAAATATTCACACACTCTCGGAGCCCCACTGTAAATATTCACACACTCCCGGAGAGCCCCTGTAAATATTCACACACTCCTGGAGACCCCCTGTAAATATTCACACACTCTCGGAGCCCCACTGTAAATATTCACACACTCCCGGAGACTCCCTGTAAATATTCACACACTCCCGGAGACTCCCTGTAAATATTCACACACTCCCGGAGACCCACTGTAAATATTCACACACTCTCGGAGACCGCCTGTAAATATTCACACACTCCCAGAGACCCCTGTAAATATTCACACACTCCCGGAGACCCCCTGTAAATATTCACACACTCCCAGAGACCCCTGTAAATATTCACACACTCCCGGAGTCCCCCTGTAAATATTCACACACTCCCAGAGCCCCACTGTAAATATTCACACACTCCCGGAGCCCCCCTGTAAATATTCACACACTCCCGGAGACCCCCTGGAAATATTGACACACTCCCGGAGACCCGCTGTAAATATTCACACACTCCCGGAGACCCCCTGTAAATATTCACACACTCCCGGAGACCCCCTGTAAATATTCACACACTCCCAGACACCCCTGTAAATATTCACACACTCCCGGAGACCCCCTGTAAATATTCACACACTCCCGGAGACCCACTGTAAATATTCACAGACGCTCGGAGCTCCACTGTGAATATTCACACACTCCCGGAGACTCCCTGTAAATATTCACACACACCCGGAGACTCCCTGTAAATATTCACACACACCCGGAGACCCACTGTAAATATTCACACACTCCCGGAGACCCCCTGTAAATATTCACACACTCCCGGAGACCCCTGTAAATATTCACACACTCCCGGAGACCCCGTGTAAATATTCACACGCTCTCGGAGACCCCCTGTAAATATTCACACACTCCCGGAGCCCCACTCTAAATATTCACACACTCCCGGAGACCCCCTGTAAATATTCACACACTCCCGGAGACCCCCTGTAAATATTCACACACTCCCGGAGACCCCCTGTAAATATTCACACACTCCCGGAGACCCCCTGTAAATATTCACAGACTCCTGGAGCCCACTGTAAATATTCACACAATCCCGGAGACCCCCTGTAAATATTCACACACTCCCGGAGACCCCCTGTAAATATTCACACACTCCCAGAGACCCCTGTAAATATTCACACACTCCCGGAGACCCCCTGTAAATATTCACACGCTCCCGGAGACCCCTGTAAATATTCACACACTCCCGGAGACCCCGTGTAAATATTCACACGCTCTCGGAGACCCCCTGTAAATATTCACACACTCCCGGAGCCCCACTCTAAATATTCACACACTCCCGGAGACCCCCTGTAAATATTCACACACTCCCGGAGACCCCCTGTAAATATTCACACACTCCCGGAGACCCCCTGTAAATATTCACAGACTCCTGGAGCCCACTGTAAATATTCACACACTCCCGGAGACCCCCTGTAAATATTCACACACTCCCGGAGACCCCCTGTAAATATTCACACACTCCCAGAGACCCCTGTAAATATTCACACACTCCCGGAGACACCCTGTAAATATTCACACACTCCCGGAGACCCACTGTAAATATTCACACACTCTCGGAGCTCCACTGTAAATATTCACACACTCCCGCAGCTCCACTGTAAATATTCACAGACTCCCGGAGACCCCCTGTAAATATTCACACGCTCCCAGAGACCCCTGTAAATATTCACACACTCTCGGAGCCCCACTGTAAATATTCACACACTCCCGGAGACCCGCTGTAAATATTCACACACTCCCGGAGACCCCCTGTAAATATTCACACACTCCCAGAGACCCCTGTAAATATTCACACACTCTCGGAGCCCCACTGTAAATATTCGCATACTCCCGGATACCCCCTGTAAATATTCACACACTCCCGGAGACCCCCTGTAAATATTCACACACTCCCAGAGACCCCTGTAAATATTCACACAATACAATACAATACAATACAAATCGCTTTATTGGCATGATAATGTACATCTTATGTTGCCAAAGCATCAAAATACATTTATGGTTGAACACATAAACGCGGTTCCATTCATACAGTGTATAAACAGGTATATCCCTGAGTTTATAAATATATTTTCGCCTTGTTTATATATACTCTTGTCTTAGTTTACTGGTTGTCCCTCTGTTCATGGCAAGCTGTAACATAGTGTGCCGCCAGTGTTACACAGCTTCTCTCCTCCCCCAGTAGGAATGGGAGTTTTTGGTTGTCAATCAGATTTCTGAATTCAGGGCATATTTGTGAGAATTTTTGATAGAAATTCTCTCTGATGCCCTGATATTTTCCACAGGCTGTGAGGAAGTGCATCTCTGTCTCAACTACTCCCTGACTGCAGTGAGAGCATATCCTGTCTTCTCTTGGCAGCCTGGTCTGCCTGTGTCTGCCTTTTTCGATCGCTAGGCTATGTTCGCTAAGTCTGTACCTTGTCAAGGTTCTTCTCAGTTTGTTATCCTTTACCATGGTCAGGTAATCAGCTATGTTGTATTGTCTGTTTAGGGCCAAGTAGCAATTGAGTTTGCTTTGGGTTTTTGTTGTTTCTGCCCAATATGACAGATATTTTTCCTTTTGCTTAGCGACGATTGTGTTGGGTCGAATTCTTTGTGTTACCCTGTCACTGTCCTGGGGCTGGTTATTGTTAGTATTGTTATTAGTTACTTTATTGAGTCCCAGGACTAGTTGACTGAGGGTATTCTTCTTTATGGTCAGCTCTTGGCATTTCAGGGCGTCGTAGTAATAGCATTGGGGGTTGCTCATTTGGAGGTGATTCCAAAATTTGGTGGCTCTTTTTTGGATAGTGATTATTAATGGGTATTGGCCTAGTTCTGCCCTGCATGCGTTGTTTACTGTTTTCCTTTGAGTCCGGAGGATACTTTTACAGAATTCCGCATGTAGGATCTCAATTGGGTGTTTGTCCCATTTTGCAAAATCTTGTTGTGTTAGTGGTCCCCAGACCTCACTGCCATAGAGTGCAATTGGTTCAATTACTGATTTGAAAATTTTGAGCCAAATGCTAATTGGGATTTCCCGGAGACCCCCTGTAAATATTCACACACTCCCGGAGACCCACTGTAAATATTCACAGACTCTCGGAGCTCCACTGTGAACATTCACACACTCCCGGAGACTCCCTGTAAATATTCACACACTCCCGGAGAGTCCTTGTAAATATTCACACTCTCCCGGAGACCCACTGTAAATATTCACACACTCCCGGAGACCCACTGTAAATATTCACACAATCCCAGAGACCCCCTGTAAATATTCACACACTCCCGGAGACCCCTGTAAATATTCACACACTCCCGGAGACCCCCTGTAAATATTCACACACTCTCGGAGACCCCCTGTAAATATTCACACACTCCCGGAGCCCCACTCTAAATATTCACACACTCCCGGAGACCCCCTGTAAATATTCACACACTCCCGGAGACCCCCTGTAAATATTCACACACTCCCGGAGACCCCCTGTAAATATTCACACACTCCCGGAGACCCCCTGTAAATATTCACAGACTCCTGGAGCCCCACTGTAAATATTCACACACTCCCGGAGACCCCCTGTAAATATTCACACACTCCCGGAGACCCCCTGTAAATATTCACACACTCCCAGAGACCCCTGTAAATATTCACACACTCCCGGGGACCCCCTGTAAATATTCACACACTCCCGGAGACCCCCTGTAAATATTCACACACTCTCAGAGACACCTGTAAATATTCACACACTCTCGGAGCCCCACTGTAAATATTCACACGCTCCCGGAGACCCGCTGTGAATATTCACACACTCCCAGAGACCCCTGTAAATATTCACACACTCCCGGAGACCCCCTGTAAATATTCACACACTCCCGGAGACCCCCTGTAAATATTCACACACTCCCGGAGACCCCCTGTAAATATTCACACACTCCCGGAGACCCCCTGTAAATATTCACACACTCACGGAGACCCCCTGTAAATATTCACACACTCACAGAGACCCCTGTAAATATTCACACACTCCCAGAGACCCCCTGTAAATATTCACAAACTCCCGGAGACCCCCTGTAAATATTCACAAACTCGCGGAGCCCCACTGTAAATATTCACACACTCCCGGAGACCCCCTGTAAATATTCACACACTCTCGGAGCCCCACTGTAAATATTCACACACTCCCGGAGACCACCTGTAAATACTCACACACTCCCGGAGACCACCTGTAAATATTCACACACTCTCGGAGCCCCCTGTAAATATTCACACACTCCCGGAGACCCCCTGTAAATATTCACACACTCCCGGAGACCCCCTGTAAATATTCACACACTCTCGGCGCCCCACTGTAAATATTCACACAATCCCGGAGACTCCCTGTAAATATTCACACACTCCCGGAGACTCCCTGTAAATATTCACACACTCTCGGAGCCCCACTGTAAATATTGGCACACTCTCGGAGCCCCCCTGTAAATATTCAGACACTCCCGGAGAACCCTGTAAATATTCACACACTCTCGGAGCCCCCCTGTAAATATTCACACAGTCCCGGAGACCCCCTGTAAATATTCACACACTCTCGGAGACCCTCTGTAAATATTCACACACTCTCGGAGCTCCACTGTAAATATTCACACAGTCTCGGAGACCCCCTGTAAATATTCACACACTCCCGGAGACCCCCTGTAAATATTCACACGCTCTCGGAGACCCCCTGTAAATATTCACACACTCCCGGAGACCCCCTGTAAATATTCACACACTCCCGGAGACTCCCTGTAAATATTCACACACTCACAGAGACCCCCTGTAAATATTCACACACTCTCGGAGACCCCCTGTAAATATTCACACACTCCCGGAGACCCCTGTAAATATTCACACACTCCCGGAGACCCCCTGTAAATATTGACACACTCTCGGAGACGCCCTGAAATATTCACACACTCCCAGAGACCCCCTGTAAATATTCACACACTCACAGAGACCCCCTGTAAATATTCACACACCCCCGGAGACCCCCTGTAAATATTCACACACTCTCGGAGCCCCCTTGTAAATATTCACACACTCCCGGAGACTCCCTGTAAATATTCACACGCTCTCGGAGCACCACTGTAAATATTCACACACTCCCGGAGACCCCCTGTAAATATTCACACACTCTCGGAGACGCCCTGTAAATATTCACACACTCCCAGAGACCCCCTATAAATATTCACACACTCACAGAGACCCCCTGTAAATATTCACACACTCCCGGAGACCCCCTGTAAATATTCACACACTCTCGGAGACCCCCTATAAATATTCACACACTCTCGGAGACCCCCTGTAAATATTCACACACTCCCGGAGACCCCCTGTAAATATTCAAACACTCCCGGATGCCCCCTGTAAATATTCACACACTCTCGGAGACCCTCTGTAAATATTCACTCACTCCCGGAGACCCCCTGTAAATATTCACACACTCCCGGAGACCCCCTGTAAATATTCACACACTCCCGGAGACCCCCTGTAAATATTCACACACTCTCGGAGCCCCCCTGTAAATATTCACACACTCCCGGAGACCCCCTGTAAATATTCACACACTCCCGGAGACCCACTGTAAATATTCACACACTCCCGGAGACCCCCTGTAAATATTAACACACTCTCGGAGCCCCACTGTAAATATTCACACACTCCCGGAGACCCCCTGTAAATATTCACGCACACCCGGAGACCCGCTGTAAATATTCACACACTCCCGGAGACCCACTGTAAATATTCATGCACACCCGGTGACCCCCTTTAAATATTCACAGACTCCCGGAGACCCCCTGTAAATATTCACAGACTGTCGGAGCTCCACTGTAAATATTCACACACTCCCAGAGACCCCTTGTAAATATTCACACACTCCCGGAGACCCCCTGTATAAATTCACACACTCCCGGAGACCCTCTGTAAATATTCACACACTCCCGGAGACCCCCTGTAAATATTCACACACTCCCGGAGACCCACTGTAAATATTCACACAATCTCGTAGCTCCACTGTAAATATTCACACACTCCCGGAGACCCACTGTAAATATTCACACACTCTCGGAGACCCACTGTAAATATTCACACACTCCCGGAGACCCGCTGTAATTATTCACACACTCCCGGAGACCCCCTGTAAATATTCACACACTCCCGGAGACCCCCTGTAAATATTCACATGCTCCCGGAGACCCCTGTAAATATTCACACACTCTCGGAGCATCACTGTAAATATTCACACACTCCTGGAGAACCCCTGTAAATAATCACAAACTCTTGGATCTCCACCGTAAATATTCACACACTCTCGGAGCCCCCCTGTAAATATTCACACACGCTCGGAGCCCCCTTGTAAATGTTCACACACTCTCGGAGCCCCACTGTAAATATTCACACACTCCCGGAGAGCCCCTGTAAATATTCACACACTCCTGGAGACCCCCTGTAAATATTCACACACTCTCGGAGCCCCACTGTAAATATTCACACACTCCCGGAGACTCCCTGTAAATATTCACACACTCCCGGAGACTCCCTGTAAATATTCACACACTCCCGGAGACCCACTGTAAATATTCACACACTCTCGGAGACCGCCTGTAAATATTCACACACTCCCAGAGACCCCTGTAAATATTCACACACTCCCGGAGACCCCCTGTAAATATTCACACACTCCCAGAGACCCCTGTAAATATTCACACACTCCCGGAGTCCCCCTGTAAATATTCACACACTCCCAGAGCCGCACTGTAAATATTCACACACTCCCGGAGCCCCCCTGTAAATAGTCACACACTCCCGGAGACCCCCTGTAAATATTGACACACTCCCGGAGACCCGCTGTAAATATTCACACACTCCCGGAGACCCCCTGTAAATATTCACACACTCCCGGAGACCCCCTGTAAATATTCACACACTCCCAGACACCCCTGTAAATATTCACACACTCCCGGAGACCCCCTGTAAAT
This sequence comes from Somniosus microcephalus, assembly GCF_052327205.1. NCBI lineage: Eukaryota > Metazoa > Chordata > Chondrichthyes > Squaliformes > Somniosidae > Somniosus > Somniosus microcephalus. Next base: position 90,942,280 of record NC_140994.1, on the reverse strand, counting down.
ATTCACACACTCCCGGAGACCCACTGTAAATATTCACAGACGCTCGGAGCTCCACTGTGAATATTCACACACTCCCGGAGACTCCCTGTAAATATTCACACACTCCCGGAGACTCCCTGTAAATATTCACACACATCCGGAGACCCACTGTAAATATTCACACACTCCCGGAGACCCCCTGTAAATATTCACACACTCCCGGAGACCCCTGTAAATATTCACACACTCCCGTAGACCCCGTGTAAATATTCACACGCTCTCGGAGACCCCCTGTAAATATTCACACACTCCCGGAGCCCCACTCTAAATATTCACACACTCCCGGAGACCACCTGTAAATATTCACACACTCCCGGAGACCCCCTGTAAATATTCACACACTCCCGGAGACCCCCTGTAAATATTCACACACTCCCGGAGACCCCCTGTAAATATTCACAGACTCCTGGAGCCCACTGTAAATATTCACACACTCCCGGAGACCCCCTGTAAATATTCACACACTCCCGGAGACCCCCTGTAAATATTCACACTCTCCCAGAGACCCCTGTAAATATTCACACACTCCCGGAGACCCACTGTAAATATTCACACACTCTCGGAGCTCCACTGTAAATATTCACACACTACCGGAGCTCCACTGTAAATATTCACAGACTCCCGGAGACCCCCTGTAAATATTCACACGCTCCCAGAGACCCCTGTAAATATTCACACACTCTCGGAGCCCCACTGTAAATATTCACACACTCCCGGAGACCCGCTGTAAATATTCACACACTCCCAGAGACCCCTGTAAATATTCACACACTCTCGGAGACCCCCTGTAAATATTCACACACTCCCAGAGACCCCTGTAAATATTCACACACTCTCGGAGCCCCACTGTAAATATTCGCATACTCCCGGATACCCCCTGTAAATATTCACACACTCCCGGAGACCCCCTGTAAATATTCACACACTCCCAGAGACCACTGTAAATATTCACACACTCCCGGAGACCCCCTGTAAATATTCACACACTCCCGGAGACCCACTGTAAATATTCACAGACTCTCGGAGCTCCACTGTGAACATTCACACACTCCCGGAGACTCCCTGTAAATATTCACACACTCCCGGAGACTCCTTGTAAATATTCACACTCTCCCGGAGACCCACTGTAAATATTCACACACTCCCGGAGACCCACTGTAAATATTCACACAATCCCAGAGACCCCCTGTAAATATTCACACACTCCCGGAGACCCCTGTAATATTCACACACTCCCGGAGACCCCCTGTAAATATTCACACACTCTCGGAGACCCCCTGTAAATATTCACACACTCCCGGAGCCCCACTCTAAATATTCACACACTCCCGGAGACCCCCTGTAAATATTCACACACTCCCGGAGACCCCCTGTAAATATTCACACACTCCCGGAGACCCCCTGTAAATATTCACACACTCCCGGAGACCCCCTGTAAATATTCACACACTCCCGGAGACCCCCTGTAAATATTCACACACTCCCGGAGACCCCCTGTAAATATTCACACACTCCCAGAGACCCCTGTAAATATTCACACACTCCCGGGGACCCCCTGTAAATATTCACACACTCCCGGAGACCCCCTGTAAATATTCACACACTCCCGGAGACACCTGTAAATATTCACACACTCTCGGAGCCCCACTGTAAATATTCACACGCTCCCGGAGACCCGCTGTGAATATTCACACACTCCCAGAGACCCCTGTAAATATTCACACACTCCCGGAGACCCCCTGTAAATATTCACACACTCCCGGAGACCCCCTGTAAATATTCACACACTCCCGGAGACCCCCTGTAAATGTTCACACACTCCCGGAGACCCCCTGTAAATATTCACACACTCACGGAGACCCCCTGTAAATATTCACACACTCCCAGAGACCCCTGTAAATATTCACACACTCCCAGAGACCCCCTGTAAATATTCACAAACTCCCGGAGACCCCCTGTAAATATTCACAAACTCGCGGAGCCCCACTGTAAATATTCACACACTCCCGGAGACCCCCTGTAAATATTCACACACTCTCGGAGCCCCACTGTAAATATTCACACACTCCCGGAGACCACCTGTAAATATTCACACACTCTCGGAGCCCCCTGTAAATATTCACACACTCCCGGAGACCCCCTGTAAATATTCACACACTCCCGGAGACCCCCTGTAAATATTCACACACTCTCGGCGCCCCACTGTAAATATTCACACAATCCCGGAGACTCCCTGTAAATATTCACACACTCCCGGAGACTCCCTGTAAATATTCACACACTCTCGGAGCTCCACTGTAAATATTCACACACTCTCGGAGACCCACTGTAAATATTCACACACTCTCGGAGCCCCACTGTAAATTTTGGCACACTCTCGGAGCCCCCCTGTAAATATTCAGACACTCCCGGAGAACCCTGTAAATATTCACACACTCTCGGAGCCCCCCTGTAAATATTCACACAGTCCCGGAGACCCCCTGGAAATATTCACACACTCTCGGAGACCCCCTGTAAATAATCACACACTCCCGGAGACCCCCTCCAAATATTCACACACTCCCGGAGACCCACTTTAAATATTCACACACTCTCGGAGCCCCACTGTAAATATTCACACACTCTCGGAGACACCCTGTAAATATTCACACACTCCCGGAGACACCCTGTAAATATTCACACACTCCCGGAGACCCCCTGTAAATATTCACACATTCCCGGAGACCCCCTGTAAATATTCACACACTCCCGGAGACCCCCTGTAAATATTCACACGCTCTCGGAGACCCCCTGTAAATATTCACACACTCCCGGAGACCCCCTGTAAATATTCACACACTCCCGGAGACCCCCTGTAAATATTCACACACTCACAGAGACCCCCTGTAAATATTCACACACTCTCGGAAACCCTCTGTAAATATTCACACACTCCCGGAGACTCCCTGTAAATATTCACACACTCCCGGAGACCCCTGTAAATATTGACACACTCCCGGAGACCCCTGTAAATATTGACATACTCCCGGAGACTCCCTGTAAATATTCACACACTCCCGGAGAACCCTGTAAATATTCACACACTCCCGGAGACCCCTGTAAATATTCACACACTCTCGGAGCCCCACTGTAAATATTCACACACTCTCGGAGACCCACTGTAAATATTCACACACTCCCGGAGACCCCCTGTAAATATTCACACACTCCCGGAGACCCCCTGTAAATATTCACACACTCCCGGAGACCACCTGTAAATATTCGAACACTCCCGGAGACCCCCTGTAAATAGTCACACACTCCCGGAGACCCCCTGTAAATATTCACACACTCTCGGAGCCCCACTGTAAATATTCACAGACTCCCAGAGACCCCTGTAAATATTCAGACACTCTCGGAGACCCCCTGTAAATATTCACACACTCCCAGAGACCCCTGTAAATATTCATACACTCTCGGAGACCCCCTGTAAATATTCACACACTCTCGGAGCCCCACTGTAAATATTCACACACTCCCGGAGACCCCCTGTAAATATTCACACACTCCCGGAGACCCCCTGTAAATATTCACACACTCTCGGAGCCCCACTGTAAATATTCACACACTCTCGGAGACCCACTGTAAATATTCACACACTCCCGGAGACCCCTGTAAATATTGACACACTCCCGGAGACCCCTGTAAATATTGACATACTCCCGGAGACTCCCTGTAAATATTCAAACACTCCCGGAGACCCCTGTGAATATTGACACACTCCCGGAGACCCCTGTAAATATTGACATACTCCCGGAGACTCCCTGTAAATATTCACACGCTCCCGGAGACCCCTGTAAATATTCACACACTCCCGGAGACCCCTGTAAATATTCACACAACCTCGGAGCCCCACTGTAAATATTCACACACTCTCGGAGACCCACTGTAAATATTCACACACTCCCGGAGACCCCCTGTAAATATTCACACACTCCCGGAGACCCCCTGTAAATATTCACACACTCCCGGAGACCACCTGTAAATATTCGAACACTCCCGGAGACCCCCTGTAAATAGTCACACGCTCCCGGAGACCCCCTGTAAATATTCACACACTCTCGGAGCTCCACTGTAAATATTCACAGACTCCCAGAGACCCCTGTAAATATTCAGACACTCTCGGAGACCCCCTGTAAATATTCACACACTCCCAGAGACCCCTGTAAATATTCACACACTCTCGGAGACCCCCTGTAAATATGCACACACTCTCGGAGCCCCACTGTAAATATTCACACACTCCCGGAGAACCCCTGTAAATATTCACACACTCCCGGAGACCCACTGTAAATATTCACACACTCCCGGAGACCCCCTGTAAATATTCACACACTCACAGAGACCCCCTGTAAATATTCACACACTCCCAGAGACCCCTGTAAATATTCACACACTCCCAGAGACCCCCTGTAAATATTCACAAACTCCCGGAGACCCCCTGTAAATATTCACAAACTCGCGGAGCCCCACTGTAAATATTCACACACTCCCGGAGACCCCCTGTAAATATTCACACACTCTCGGAGCCCCACTGTAAATATTCACACACTCCCGGAGACCACCTGTAAATACTCACACACTCCCGGAGACCACCTGTAAATATTCACACAGTCCCGGAGACCCCCTGTAAATATTCACACACTCTCGGAGACCCCCTGTAAATATTCACACACTCTCGGAGCCCCCTGTAAATAATCACACACTCCCGGAGACCCCCTCCAAATATTCACACACTCCCGGAGACCCACTTTAAATATTCACACACTCTCGGAGCCCCACTGTAAATATTCACACACTCTCGGAGCTCCACTGTAAATATTCACACACTCTCGGAGACCCCCTGCAAATATTCACACACTCCCGGAGACACCCTGTAAATATTCACACACTCCCGGAGACCCCCTGTAAATATTCACACATTCCCGGACACCCCCTGTAAATATTCACACACTCCCGGAGACACCCTGTAAATATTCACACGCTGTCGGAGACCCCCTGTAAATATTCACACACTCCCGGAGACCCCCTGTAAATATTCACACACTCTCGGAGACCTCCTGTAAATATTCACACACTCACAGAGACCCCCTGTAAATATTCACACACTCTCGGAAACCCCCTGTAAATATTCACACACTCCCGGAGCCCCCTGTAAATATTCACACACTCTCGGAGCCCCACTGTAAATATTCACACACTCTCGGAGACCCACTGTAAATATTCACACACTCCCGGAGACCCCTGTAAATATTGACACACTCCCGGAGACCCCTGTAAATATTGACATACTCCCGGAGACTCCCTGTAAATATTCACACACTCCCGGAGACCCCTGTGAATATTGACACACTCCCGGAGACCCCTATAAATATTGACATACTCCCGGAGACTCCCTGTAAATATTCACACACTCCCGGAGACCCCTGTAAATATTCACACACTCCCGGAGACCCCTGTAAATATTCACACACCCTCGGAGCCCCACTGTAAATATTCACACACTCTCGGAGACCCACTGTAAATATTCACACACTCCCGGAGACCCCCTGTAAATATTCACACACTCCCGGAGACCCCCTGTAAATATTCACACACTCCCGGAGACCACCTGTAAATATTCGAACACTCCCGGAGACCCCCTGTAAATAGTCACACGCTCCCGGAGACCCCCTGTAAATATTCACACACTCTCGGAGCCCCACTGTAAATATTCACAGACTCCCAGAGACCCCCTCTAAATATTCATAAACTCCCGGAGACCCCCTGTAAATATTCACAAACTCCCAGAGACCCCTGTAAATATTCACACACTCCCGGAGACCCCCTGTAAATATTCATAAACTCCCGGAGACCCCCTGTAAATATTCACACACTCCCAGAGACCCCTGTAAATATTCACACACTCCCAGAGACCCCCTCTAAATATTCATAAACTCCCGGAGACCCCCTGTAAATATTCACAAACTCGCGGAGCCCCACTGTAAATATTCACACACTCCCGGAGACCCCCTGTAAATATTCACACACTCTCGGAGCCCCACTGTAAATATTCACACACTCCCGGAGACCACCTGTAAATACTCACACACTCCCGGAGACCACCTGTAAATATTCACACAGTCCCGGAGACCCCCTGTAAATATTCACACACTCTCGGAGACCCCCTGTAAATATTCACACACTCTCGGAGCCCCCTGTAAATAATCACACACTCCCGGAGACCCCCTCCAAATATTCACACACTCCCGGAGACCCACTTTAAATATTCACACACTCTCGGAGCCCCACTGTAAATATTCACACACTCTCGGAGCTCCACTGTAAATATTCACACACTCTCGGAGACCCCCTGCAAATATTCACACACTCCCGGAGACACCCTGTAAATATTCACACACTCCCGGAGACCCCCTGTAAATATTCACACATTCCCGGAGACCCCCTGTAAATATTCACACACTCCCGGAGACACCCTGTAAATATTCACACGCTGTCGGAGACCCCCTGTAAATATTCACACACTCCCGGAGACCCCCTGTAAATATTCACACACTCTCGGAGACCCCCTGTAAATATTCACACACTCACAGAGACCCCCTGTAAATATTCACACACTCTCGGAGACCCCCTGTAAATATTCACACACTCTCGGAGCCTCCTTGTAAATATTCACACACTCCCGGAGAATCCCTGTAAATATTCACACACTCTCGGAGCCCCACTGTAAATATTCACACACTCCCGGAGACCCCCTGTAAATATTCACACACTCCCGGAGACCCACTGTAAATATTCACACACTCTCGGAGCCCCCCCTGTAAATATTCACACACTCTCGGAGACCCGCTGTAAATATTCACACACTCCCGGAGACCCCCTGTAAATATTCACACACTCCCGGAGACCCCCTGTAAATATTCACACACTCCCGGAGACCCCCTGTAAATAGTCACACGCTCCCGGAGACACCCTGTAAATATTCACACACTCTCGGAGCCCCTCTGTAAATATTCACAGACTCCCAGAGACCCCTGTAAATATTCAGACACTCTCGGAGACCCCCTGTAAATATTCACACACTCCCAGAGACCCCTGTAAATATTCACACACTCTCGGAGACCCCCTGTAAATATTCACACACTCTCGGAGCCCCACTGTAAATATTCACACACTCCCGGAGACCCCCTGTAAATATTCACACACTCCCGGAGACCCCCTGTAAATATTCACACACTCCCGGAGACCCCCTGTAAATATTCACACACTCACAGAGACCCCCTGTAAATATTCACACACTCCCAGAGACCCCTGTAAATATTCACACACTCCCAGAGACCCCTTGTAAATATTCACAAACTCCCGGAGACCCCCTGTAAATATTCACAAACTCCCGGAGACCACCTGTAAATACTCACACACTCCCGGAGACCACCTGTAAATATTCACACAGTCCCGGAGACCCCCTGTAAATATTCACACACTCTCGGAGACCCCCTGTAAATATTCACACACTCTCAGAGCCCCCTGTAAATAATCACACACTCCCGGAGACCCCCTCCAAATATTCACACACTCCCGGAGACCCACTTTAAATATTCACACACTCTCGGAGCCCCACTGTAAATATTCACACACTCTCGGAGCTCCACTGTAAATATTCACACACTCTCGGAGACCCCCTGCAAATATTCACACACTCCCGGAGACACCCTGTAAATATTCACACACTCTCGGAGACCCCCTGTAAATATTCACACATTCCCGGAGACCCCTTGTAAATATTCACACACTCCCGGAGACAACCTGTAAATATTCACACGCTGTCGGAGACCCCCTGTAAATATTCACACACTCCCGGAGACCCCCTGTAAATATTCACACACTCTCGGAGACCCCCTGTAAATATTCACACACTCACAGAGACCCCCTGTAAATATTCACACACTCTCGGAAACCCCCTGTAAATATTCACACACTCCCGGAGACCCCTGTAAATATTCACACACTCCCGGAGACCCCCTGTAAATATTCACACACTCTCGGAGACCCCCTGTAAATATTCACACACTCTCGGAGCCTCCTTGTAAATATTCACACACTCCCGGAGAATCCCTGTAAATATTCACACACTCTCGGAGCCCCACTGTAAATATTCACACACTCCCGGAGACCCCCTGTAAATATTCACACACTCCCGGAGACCCACTGTAAATATTCACACACTCTCGGAGCCCCCCCTGTAAATATTCACACACTCTCGGAGACCCGCTGTAAATATTCACACACTCCCGGAGACCCCCTGTAAATATTCACACACTCCCGGAGCCCCCCTGTAAATATTCACACACTCCCGGAGACCCCTGTAAATATTCACACACTCTCGGAGCCCCACTGTAAATATTCACACACTCTCGGAGACCCACTGTAAATATTCACACACTCCCGGAGACCCCCTGTAAATATTCACACACTCCCGGAGACCCCCTGTAAATATTCACACACTCCCGGAGACCCCCTGTAAATATTCACACACTCTCGGAGCCCCACTGTAAATATTCACACACTCTCGGAGACCCACTGTAAATATTCACACACTCCCGGAGACCCCTGTAAATATTGACACACTCCCGGAGACCCCTGTAAATATTGACATACTCCCGGAGACTCCCTGTAAATATTCACACACTCCCGGAGACCCCTGTGAATATTGACACACTCCCGGAGACCCCTGTAAATATTGACATACTCCCGGAGACTCCCTGTAAATATTCACACACTCCCGGAGACCCCTGTAAATATTCACGCACTCCCGGAGTCCCCTGTAAATATTCACACACCCTCGGAGCCCCACTGTAAATATTCACACACTCTCGGAGACCCACTGTAAATATTCACACACTCCCGGAGACCCCCTGTAAATATTCACACACTCCCGGAGACCCCCTGTAAATATTCACACACTCCCGGAGACCACCTGTAAATATTCGAACACTCCCGGAGACCCCCTGTAAATAGTCACACGCTCCCGGAGACCCCCTGTAAATATTCACACACTCTCGGAGCCCCACTGTAAATATTCACAGACTCCCAGAGACCCCTGTAAATATTCAGACACTCTCGGAGACCCCCTGTAAATATTCACACACTCCCAGAGACCCCTGTAAATATTCACACACTCTCGGAGACCCCCTGTAAATATTCACACACTCTCGGAGCCCCACTGTAAATATTCACACACTCCCGGAGACCCCCTGTAAATATTCCCACACTCCCGGAGACCCCCTGTAAATATTCACACACTCCCGGAGACCCCCTGTAAATATTCACACACTCACATAGACCCCCTGTAAATATTCACACACTCCCAGAGACCCCTGTAAATATTCACACACTCCCAGAGACCCCCTGTAAATATTCACAAACTCCCGGAGACCCCCTGTAAATATTCACAAACTCGCGGAGCCCCACTGTAAATATTCACACACTCCCGGAGACCCCCTGTAAATATTCACACACTCTCGGAGCCCCACTGTAAATATTCACACTCTCCCGGAGACCACCTGTAAATACTCACACACTCCCGGAGACCACCTGTAAATATTCACACAGTCCCGGAGACCCCCTGTAAATATTCACACGCTCTCGGAGACCCCCTGTAAATATTCACACACTCTCGGAGCCCCCTGTAAATAATCACACACTCCCGGAGACCCCCTCCAAATATTCACACACTCCCGGAGACCCACTTTAAATATTCACACACTCTCGGAGCCCCACTGTAAATATTCACACACTCTCGGAGCTCCACTGTAAATATTCACACACTCTCGGAGACCCCCTGCAAATATTCACACACTCCCGGAGACACCCTGTAAATATTCACACACTCCCGGAGACCCCCTGTAAATATTCACACATTCCCGGAGACCCCCTGTAAATATTCACACACTCCCGGAGACACCCTGTAAATATTCACACGCTGTCGGAGACCCCCTGTAAATATTCACACACTCCCGGAGACCCCCTGTAAATATTCACACACTCTCGGAGACCCCTGTAAATATTCACACACTCACAGAGACCCCCTGTAAATATTCACACACTCTCGGAAACCCCCTGTAAATATTCACACACTCCCGGAGACCCCTGTAAATATTCACACACTCCCGGAGACCCCCTGTAAATATTCACACACTCTCGGAGACCCCCTGTAAATATTCACACACTCTCGGAGCCTCCTTGTAAATATTCACACACTCCCGGAGAATCCCTGTAAATATTCACACACTCTCGGAGCCCCACTGTAAATATTCACACACTCCCGGAGACCCCCTGTAAATATTCACACACTCCCGGAGACCCACTGTAAATATTCACACACTCTCGGAGCCCCCCCTGTAAATATTCACACACTCTCGGAGACCCGCTGTAAATATTCACACACTCCCGGAGACCCCCTGTAAATATTCACACACTCCCTGAGACCCCCTGTAAATATTCACACGCTCCCAGAGACCCCCTGTAAATATTCACACGCTCCCAGAGACCCCTGTAAATATTAACACGCTCTCGGAGACCCCCTGTAAATATTCACACACTCTCGGAGCCCCACTGTAAATATTCACACACTCCCGGAGACACCCTGTAAATTTTCACACACTCCCGGAGACCCACTGTAAATATTCACACACTCTCGGAACCCCACTGTAAATATTCACAAACTTTCGGAGCTCCACTGTAAATATTCACACACTCCCGGAGACCCCTGTAAATATTCACACACTCCCGGAGCCCCCCTGTAAATATTCACACACTCCCGGAGACCCCTGTAAATATTCACACACTCTCGGAGCCCCACTGTAAATATTCACACACTCTCGGAGACCCACTGTAAATATTCACACACTCCCGGAGACCCCCTGTAAATAGTCACACACTCCCGGAGACCCCCTGTAAATATTCACACACTCTCGGAGCCCCACTGTAAATATTCACAGACTCCCAAAGACCCCTGTAAATATTCAGACACTCTCGGAGACCCCCTGTAAATATTCACACACTCCCAGAGACCCCTGTAAATATTCACACACTCTCGGAGACCCCCTGTAAATATTCACAAACTCCCGGAGCCCCACTGCAAATATTCACACACTCCCGGAGACCCCCTGTAAATATTCACACACTCCCGGAGACCCCCTGTAAATATTCACACACTCTCGGAGCCCCGCTGTAAATATTCACACACTCTCGGACCCCACTGTAAATATTAACACACTCTCGGAGCCCCACTGTAAATATTCACACACTCTCGGAGACCCACTGTAAATATTCACACACTCCCGGAGACCCCTGTAAATATTGACACACTCCCGGAGACCCCTGTAAATATTGACATACTCCCGGAGACTCCCTGTAAATATTCACATACTCCCGGAGACCCCTGTAAATATTGACACACTCCCGGAGACCCCCTGTAAATATTCACACACTCTCGGAGCCCCACTGTAAATATTCACACACTCTCGGAGCCCCACTGTAAATATTCACACACTCCCGGAGACCCACTGTAAATATTCACACACTCCCGGAGACACCCTGTAAATATTCACACACTCCCGGAGACCCGCTGTAAATATTCACACACTCCCGGAGACCCCCTGTAAATATTCACACACTCTCGGAGCCCCACTGTAAATATTCACACACTCTCGGACCCCACTGTAAATATTAACACACTCTCGGAGCCCCACTGTAAATATTCACACACTCTCGGAGACCCACTGTAAATATTCACACACTCCCGGAGACCCCTGTAAATATTGACACACTCACGGAGACCCCTGTAAATATTGACATACTCCCGGAGACTCCCTGTAAATATTCACACACTCCCGGAGACCCCTGTAAATATTGACACACTCCCGGAAACCCCTGTAAATATTGACATACTCCCGGAGACTCCCTGTAAATATTCACACACTCCTGGAGACCCCTGTAAATATTCACACACTCCCGGAGACCCTTGTAAATATTCACACACTCTCGGAGCCCCCCTGTAAATATTCACACACTCTCGGAGACCCACTGTAAATATTCACACACTCCCGGAGATCCCCTGTAAATATTCACACACTCCCGGAGACCCCCTGTAAATATTCACACACTCCCGGAGACCACCTGTAAATATTCGAACACTCCCGGAGACCCCCTGTAAATAGTCACACACTCCCGGAGACCCCCTGTAAATATTCACACACTCTCGGAGCCCCACTGTAAATATTCACAGACTCCCAGAGACCCCTGTAAAAAGTCAGACACTCTCGGAGACCCCCTGTAAATATTCACACACTCCCAGAGACCCCTGTAAATATTCACACACTCTCGGAGACACCCTGTAAATATTCACACACTCTCGGAGCCCCACTGTAAATATTCACACACTCCCGGAGACCCCCTGTAAATATTCACACACTCCCGGAGACCCCCTGTAAATATTCACACACTCTCGGAGCCCCACTGTAAATATTCACACACTCTCGGACCCCACTGTAAATATTAACACACTCTCGGAGCCCCACTGTAAATATTCACACACACTCGGAGACCCACTGTAAATATTCACACACTCCCGGAGACCCCTGTAAATATTGACACACTCCCGGAGACCCCTGTAAATATTGACATACTCCCGGAGACTCCCTGTAAATATTCACACACTCCCGGAGACCCCTGTAAATATTGACACACTCCCGGAGACCCCTGTAAATATTGACATACTCCCGGAGACTCCCTGTAAATGTTCACACACTCCCGGAGACCCCTGTAAATATTGACACACTCCCGGAGACCCCCTGTAAATATTCACACACACTCGGAGCCCCACTGTAAATATTCACACACTCTCGGAGCCCCACTGTAAATATTCACACACTCCCGGAGACCCACTGTAAATGTTCACACACTCCCGGAGACACCCTGTAAATATTCACACACTCTCGGAGACCCGCTGTAAATATTCACACACTGCCGGAGACCCAGTGTAAATATTCACACACTCTCGGAGCTCCACTGTAAATATTCACACACTCCCGGAGACTCCCTGTAAATATTCACACACTCCCAGAGACCCCTGTAAATATTCACACACTCCCGGAGACCCCCTGTAAATATTCACACACTCCCGGAGACCCAATGTAGATATTCACAGACTCTCGGAGCTCCACTGTGAATATTCACACACTCCCGGAGACTCCCTGTCAATATTCACACACTCCCGGAGACTCCCTGTAAATATTCACACACTCCCGGAGCCCCACTCTAAATATTCACACACTCCCGGAGACCCCCTGTAAATATTCACACACTCCCGGAGACCCCCTGTAAATATTCACACACTCCCGGAGACCCCCTGTAAATATTCACAGACTCCTGGAGCCCCACTGTAAATATTCACACACTCCCGGAGACCCCTGTAAATATTGACACACTCCCGGAGACCCCCTGTAAATATTCACACACTCCCGGAGACCCCCTGTAAATATTCACACACTCCCGGAGACCTCCTGTAAATATTCGAACACTCCCGGAGACCCCCTGTAAATAGTCACACACTCCCGGAGACCCCCTGTAAATATTCACACACTCTCGGAGCCCCACTGTAAATATTCACAGACTCCCAGAGACCCCTGTAAATATTCAGACACTCTCGGAGACCCCCTGTAAATATTCACACACTCCCAGAGACCCCTGTAAATATTCACACACTCTCGGAGACCCCCTGTAAATATTCACACACTCTCGGAGCCCCACTGTAAATATTCACACACTCCCGGAGACCCCCTGTAAATATTCACACACTCCCGGAGACCCCCTGTAAATATTCACACACTCTCGGAGCCCCACTGTAAATATTCACACACTCTCGGACCCCACTGTAAATATTAACACACTCTCGGAGCCCCACTGTAAATATTCACACACACTCGGAGACCCACTGTAAATATTCACACACTCCCGGAGACCCCTGTAAATATTGACACACTCCCGGAGACCCCTGTAAATATTGACATACTCCCGGAGACTCCCTGTAAATATTCACACACTCCCGGAGACCCCTGTAAATATTGACACACTCCCGGAGACCCCTGTAAATATTGACATACTCCCGGAGACTCCCTGTAAATATTCACACACTCCCGGAGACCCCTGTAAATATTGACACACTCCCGGAGATCCCCTGTAAATATTCACACACTCTCGGAGCCCCACTGTAAATATTCACACACTCTCGGAGCCCCACTGTAAATATTCACACACTCCCGGAGACCCACTGTAAATATTCACACACTCCCGGAGACACCCTGTAAATATTCACACACTCTCGGAGACCCGCTGTAAATATTCACACACTGCCGGAGACCCAGTGTAAATATTCACACACTCTCGGAGCTCCACTGTAAATATTCACACACTCCCGGAGACTCCCTGTAAATATTCACACACTCCCAGAGACCCCTGTAAATATTCACACACTCCCGGAGACCCCCTGTAAATATTCACACACTCCCGGAGACCCACTGTAAATATTCACAGACTCTCGGAGCTCCACTGTGAATATTCACACACTCCCGGAGACTCCCTGTCAATATTCACACACTCCCGGAGACTCCCTGTAAATATTCACACACTCCCGGAGCCCCACTCTAAATATTCACACACTCCCGGAGACCCCCTGTAAATATTCACACACTCCCGGAGACCCCCTGTAAATATTCACACACTCCCGGAGACCCCCTGTAAATATTCACACACTCCCGGAGACCCCCTGTAAATATTCACAGACTCCTGGAGCCCCACTGTAAATATTCACACACTCCCGGAGACCCCCTGTAAATATTCACACACTCCCGGAGACCCCCTGTAAATATTCACACATTCCCAGAGACCCCTGTAAATATTCACACACTCCCGGGGACCCCCTGTAAATATTCACACACTCCCGGAGACCCCCTGTAAATATTCACACACTCCCGGAGACACCTGTAAATATTCACACACTCTCGGAGCCCCACTGTAAATATTCACACGCTCCCGGAGACCCGCTGTGAATATTCACACACTCCCAGAGACCCCTGTAAATATTCACACACTCCCGGAGACCCCCTGTAAATATTCACACACTCCCGGAGACCCCCTGTAAATATTCACACACTCCCGGAGACCCCCTGTAAATATTCACACACTCCCGGAGACCCCCTGTAAATATTCACACACTCACGGAGACCCCCTGTAAATATTCACACACTCCCAGAGACCCCTGTAAATATTCACACACTCCCAGAGACCCCCTGTAAATATTCACAAACTCCCGGAGACCCCCTGTAAATATTCACAAACTCGCGGAGCCCCACTGTAAATATTCACACACTCCCGGAGACCACCTGTAAATATTCACACACTCTCGGAGCCCCCTGTAAATATTCACACACTCCCGGAGACCCCCTGTAAATATTCACACACTCCCGGAGACCCCCTGTAAATATTCACACACTCTCGGCGCCCCACTGTAAATATTCACACAATCCCGGAGACTCCCTGTAAATATTCACACACTCCCGGAGACTCCCTGTAAATATTCACACACTCTCGGAGCTCCACTGTAAATATTCACACACTCTCGGAGACCCACTGTAAATATTCACACACTCTCGGAGAACCCTGTAAATGTTCACACACTCTCGGAGCCCCCCTGTAAATATTCACACAGTCCCGGAGACCCCCTGGAAATATTCACACACTCTCGGAGACCCCCTGTAAATAATCACACACTCCCGGAGACCCCCTCCAAATATTCACACACTCCCGGAGACCCACTTTAAATATTCACACACTCTCGGAGCCCCACTGTAAATATTCACACACTCTCGGAGCTCCACTGTAAATATTCACACACTATCGGAGACCCCCTGTAAATATTCACACACTCCCGGAGACACCCTGTAAATATTCACACACTCCCGGAGACTCCCTGTAAATATTCACACATTCCCGGAGACCCCCTGTAAATATTCACACACTCCCGGAGACCCCCTGTAAATATTCACACGCTCTCGGAGACCCCCTGTAAATATTCACACACTCCCGGAGACCCCCTGTAAATATTCACACACTCCCGGAGACCCCCTGTAAATATTCACACACTCACAGAGACCCCCTGTAAATATTCACACACTCTCGGAAACCCTCTGTAAATATTCACACACTCCCGGAGACTCCCTGTAAATATTCACACACTCCCGGAGACCCCTGTAAATATTGACATACTCCCGGAGACTCCCTGTAAATATTCACACACTCCCAGAGAACCCTGTAAATATTCACACACTCCCGGAGACCCCTGTAAATATTCACACACTCTCGGAGCCCCACTGTAAATATTCACACACTCTCGGAGACCCACTGTAAATATTCACACACTCCCGGAGACCCCCTGTAAATATTCACACACTCCCGGAGACCCCCTGTAAATATTCACACACTCCCGGAGACCACCTGTAAATATTCGAACACTCCCGGAGACCCCCTGTAAATAGTCACACACTCCCGGAGACCCCCTGTAAATATTCACACACTCTCGGAGCCCCACTGTAAATATTCACAGACTCCCAGAGACCCCTGTAAATATTCAGACACTCTCGGAGACCCCCTGTAAATATTCACACACTCCCAGAGACCCCTGTAAATATTTATACACTCTCGGAGACCCCCTGTAAATATTCACACACTCTCGGAGCCCCACTGTAAATATTCACACACTCCTGGAGACCCCCTGTAAATATTCACACACTCCCGGAGACCCCCTGTAAATATTCACACACTCTCGGAGCCCCACTGTAAATATTCACACACTCTCGGAGACCCACTGTAAATATTCACACACTCCCGGAGACCCCTGTAAATATTGACACACTCCCGGAGACCCCTGTAAATATTGACATACTCCCGGAGACTCCCTGTAAATATTCACACACTCCCGGAGACCCCTGTGAATATTGACACACTCCCGGAGACCCCTGTAAATATTGACATACTCCCGGAGACTCCCTGTAAATATTCACACACTCCCGGAGACCCCTGTAAATATTCACACACTCCCGGAGACCCCTGTATATATTCACACACCCTCGGAGCCCCACTGTAAATATTCACACACTCTCGGAGACCCACTGTAAATATTCACACACTCCCGGAGACCCCCTGTAAATATTCACACACTCCCGGAGACCCCCTGTAAATATTCACACACTCCCGGAGACCACCTGTAAATATTCGAACACTCCCGGAGACCCCCTGTAAATAGTCACACGCTCCCGGAGACCCCCTGTAAATATTCACACACTCTCGGAGCCCCACTGTAAATATTCACAGACTCCCAGAGACCCCTGTAAATATTCAGACACTCTCGGAGACCCCCTGTAAACATTCACACACTCCCAGAGACCCCTGTAAATATTCACACACTCTCGGAGACCCCCTGTAAATATTCACACACTCTCGGAGCCCCACTGTAAATATTCACACACTCCCGGAGACCCCCTGTAAATATTCACACACTCCCGGAGACCCCCTGTAAATATTCACACACTCCCGGAGACCCCCTGTAAATATTCACACACTCACAGAGACCCCCTGTAAATATTCACACACTCCCAGAGACCCCTGTAAATATTCACACACTCCCAGAGACCCCCTGTAAATATTCACAAACTCCCGGAGACCCCCTGTAAATATTCACAAACTCGCGGAGCCCCACTGTAAATATTCACACACTCCCGGAGACCCCCTGTAAATATTCACACACTCTCGGAGCCCCACTGTAAATATTCACACACTCCCGGAGACCACCTGTAAATACTCACACACTCCCGGAGACCACCTGTAAATATTCACACAGTCCCGGAGACCCCCTGTAAATATTCACACACTCTCGGAGACCCCCTGTAAATATTCACACACTCTCGGAGCCCCCTGTAAATAATCACACACTCCCGGAGACCCCCTCCAAATATTCACACACTCCCGGAGACCCACTTTAAATATTCACAAACTCTCGGAGCCCCACTGTAAATATTCACACACTCTCGGAGCTCCACTGTAAATATTCACACACTCTCGGAGACCCCCTGTAAATATTCACACACTCCCGGAGACACCCTGTAAATATTCACACACTCCCGGAGACCCCCTGTAAATATTCACACATTCCCGGAGACCCCCTGTAAATATTCACACACTCCCGGAGACACCCTGTAAATATTCACACGCTCTCGGAGACCCCCTGTAAATATTCACACACTCCCGGAGACCCCCTGTAAATATTCACACACTCTCGGAGACCCCCTGTAAATATTCACACACTCACAGAGACCCCCTGTAAATATTCACACACTCTCGGAAACCCCCTGTAAATATTCACACACTCCCGGAGACCCCTGTAAATATTCACACACTCCCGGAGACCCCCTGTAAATATTCACACACTCTCGGAGACCCCCTGTAAATATTCACACACTCACGGAGCCTCCTTGTAAATATTCACACACTCCCGGAGACTCCCTGTAAATATTCACACACTCTCGGAGCCCCACTGTAAATATTCACACACTCCCGGAGACCCCCTGTAAATATTCACACACTCCCGGAGACCCCCTGTAAATATTCACACACTCTCGGAGCCCCACTGTAAATATTCACACACTCCCGCAGACCCGCTGTAAATATTCACACACTCTCGGAGACCCCCTGTAAATATTCACGAACTCCCGGAGACCCCCTGTAAATATTCACACACTCTCGGATCCCCCCTGTAAATATTCACATACTCCCGGAGACCCCCTGTAAATGTTCACACACTCCCGGAGACCCCCTGTAAATATTCACACACTCCCGGAGACCCCCTGTAAATATTCACAGACTCCCAGAGACCCCCTGTAAATATTCACACGCTCCCAGAGACCCCCTGTAAATATTCACACGCTCCCAGAGACCCCTGTAAATATTCACACACTCCCGGAGACCCACTGTAAATATTCACACACTCTCGGAGCCCCCCCTGTAAATATTCACACACTCTCGGAGACCCGCTGTAAATATTCACACACTCCCGGAGACCCCCTGTAAATATTCACACACTCCCGGAGACCCCCTGTAAATATTCACACGCTCCCAGAGACCACCTGTAAATATTCACACGCTCCCAGAGACCCCTGTAAATATTAACACGCTCTCGGAGACCCCCTGTAAATATTCACACACTCTCGGAGCCCCACTGTAAATATTCACACACTCCCGGAGACATCCTGTAAATTTTCACACACTCCCGGAGACCCACTGTAAATATTCACACACTCTCGGAGCCCCACTGTAAATATTCACAAACTTTCGGAGCTCCACTGTAAATATTCACACACTCCCGGAGACCCCTGTAAATATTCACACACTCCCGGAGCCCCCCTGTAAATATTCACACACTCCCGGAGACCCCTGTAAATATTCACACACTCTCGGAGCCCCACTGTAAATATTCACACACTCTCGGAGACCCACTGTAAATATTCACACACTCCCGGAGACCCCCTGTAAATATTCACACACTCCCGGAGACCCCCTGTAAATATTCACACACTCCCGGAGACCACCTGTAAATATTCGAACACTCCCGGAGACCCCCTGTAAATAGTCACACACTCCCGGAGACCCCCTGCAAATATTCACACACTCTCGGAGCCCCACTGTAAATATTCACAGACTCCCAGAGACCCCTGTAAATATTCAGACACTCTCGGAGACCCCCTGTAAATATTCACACACTCCCAGAGACCCCTGTAAATATTCACACACTCTCGGAGACCCCCTGTAAATATTCACAAACTCCCGGAGCCCCACTGCAAATATTCACACACTCCCGGAGACCCCCTGTAAATATTCACACACTCCCGGAGACCCCCTGTAAATATTCACACACTCTCGGAGCCCCGCTGTAAATATTCACACACTCTCGGACCCCACTGTAAATATTAACACACTCTCGGAGCCCCACTGTAAATATTCACACACTCTCGGAGACCCACTGTAAATATTCACACACTCCCGGAGACCCCTGTAAATATTGACACACTCCCGGAGACCCCTGTAAATATTGACATACTCCCGGAGACTCCCTGTAAATATTCACACACTCCCGGAGACCCCTGTAAATATTGACACACTCCCGGAGACCCCTGTAAATATTGACATACTCCCGGAGACTCCCTGTAAATATTCACACACTCCCGGAGACCCCTGTAAATATTGACACACTCCCGGAGACCCCCTGTAAATATTCACACACTCTCGGAGCCCCACTGTAAATATTCACACACTTTCGGAGCCCCACTGTAAATATTCACACACTCCCGGAGACCCACTGTAAATATTCACACACTCCCGGAGACACCCTGTAAATATTCACACACTCCCGGAGACCCGCTGTAAATATTCACACACTCCCGGAGACCCCCTGTAAATATTCACACACTCTCGGAGCCCCACTGTAAATATTCACACACTCTCGGACCCCACTGTAAATATTAACACACTCTCGGAGCCCCACTGTAAATATTCACACACTCTCGGAGACCCACTGTAAATATTCACACACTCCCGGAGACCCCTGTAAATATTGACATACTCACGGAGACCCCTGTAAATATTGACATACTCCCGGAGACTCCCTGTAAATATTCACACACTCCCGGAGACCCCTGTAAATATTGACACACTCCCGGAAACCCCTGTAAATATTGACATACTCCCGGAGACTCCCTGTAAATATTCACACACTCCCGGAGACCCCTGTAAATATTCACACACTCCCGGAGACCCTTGTAAATATTCACACACTCTCGGAGCCCCACTGTAAATATTCACACACTCTCGGAGACCCACTGTAAATATTCACACACTCCCGGAGACCCCCTGTAAATATTCACACACTCCCGGAGACCCCCTGTAAATATTCACACACTCCCGGAGACCACCTGTAAATATTCGAACACTCCCGGAGACCCCCTGTAAATAGTCACACACTCCCGGAGACCCCCTGTAAATATTCACACACTCTCGGAGCCCCACTGTAAATATTCACAGACTCCCAGAGACCCCTGTAAATATTCAGACACTCTCAGAGACCCCCTGTAAATATTCACACACTCCCAGAGACCCCTGTAAATATTCACACACTCTCGGAGACCCCCTGTAAATATTCACACACTCTCGGAGCCCCACTGTAAATATTCACACACTCCCGGAGACCCCCTGTAAATATTCACACACTCTCGGAGCCCCACTGTAAATATTCACAGACTCCCAGAGACCCCTGTAAATATTCAGACACTCTCGGAGACCCCCTGTAAATATTCACACACTCCCAGAGACCCCTGTAAATATTAATACACTCTCGGAGACCCCCTGTAAATATTCACACACTCTCGGAGCCCCACTGTAAATATTCACACACTCCTGGAGACCCCCTGTAAATATTCACACACTCCCGGAGACCCCCTGTAAATATTCACACACTCTCGGAGCCCCACTGTAAATATTCACACACTCTCGGAGACCCACTGTAAATATTCACACACTCCCGGAGACCCCTGTAAATATTGACACACTCCCGGAGACCCCTGTAAATATTGACATACTCCCGGAGACTCCCTGTAAATATTCACACACTCCCGGAGACCCCTGTGAATATTGACACACTCCCGGAGACCCCTGTAAATATTGACATACTCCCGGAGACTCCCTGTAAATATTCACACACTCCCGGAGACCCCTGTAAATATTCACACACTCCCGGAGACCCCTGTAAATATTCACACACCCTCGGAGCCCCACTGTAAATATTCACACACTCTCGGAGACCCACTGTAAATATTCACACACTCCCGGAGACCCCCTGTAAATATTCACACACTCCCGGAGACCCCCTGTAAATATTCACACACTCCCGGAGACCACCTGTAAATATTCGAACACTCCCGGAGACCCCCTGTAAATAGTCACACGCTCCCGGAGACCCCCTGTAAATATTCACACACTCTCGGAGCCCCACTGTAAATATTCACAGACTCCCAGAGACCCCTGTAAATATTCAGACACTCTCGGAGACCCCCTGTAAATATTCACACACTCCCAGAGACCCCTGTAAATATTCACACACTCTCGGAGACCCCCTGTAAATATTCACACACTCTCGGAGCCCCACTGTAAATATTCACACACTCACAGAGACCCCCTGTACATATTCACACACTCCCAGAGACCCCTGTAAATATTCACACACTCCCAGAGACCCCCTGTAAATATTCACAATCTCCCGGAGACCCCCTGTAAATATTTACAAACTCGCGGAGCCCCACTGTAAATATTCACACACTCCCGGAGACCCCCTGTAAATATTCACACACTCTCGGAGCCCCACTGTAAATATTCACACACTCCCGGAGACCACCTGTAAATACTCACACACTCCCGGAGACCACCTGTAAATATTCACACAGTCCCGGAGACCCCCTGTAAATATTCACACACTCTCGGAGACCCCCTGTAAATATTCACACACTCTCGGAGCCCCCTGTAAATAATCACACACTCCCGGAGACCCCCTCCAAATATTCACACACTCCCGGAGACCCACTTTAAATATTCACACACTCTCGGAGCCCCACTGTAAATATTCACACACTCTCGGAGCTCCACTGTAAATATTCACACACTCTCGGAGACCCCCTGTAAATATTCACACACTCCCGGAGACACCCTGTAAATATTCACACACTCCCGGAGACCCCCTGTAAATATTCACACATTCCCGGAGACCCCCTGTAAATATTCACACACTCCCGGAGACACCCTGTAAATATTCACACGCTCTCGGAGACCCCCTGTAAATATTCACACACTCCCGGAGACCCCCTGTAAATATTCACACACTCTCGGAGACCCCCTGTAAATATTCACACACTCACAGAGACCCCCTGTAAATATTCACACACTCTCGGAAACCCCCTGTAAATATTCACACACTCCCGGAGACCCCTGTAAATATTCACACACTCCCGGAGACCCCCTGTAAATATTCACACACTCTCGGAGACCCCCTGTAAATATTCACACACTCTCGGAGCCTCCTTGTAAATATTCACACACTCCCGGAGACTCCCTGTAAATATTCACACACTCTCGGAGCCCCACTGTAAATATTCACACACTCCCGGAGACCCCCTGTAAATATTCACACACTCCCGGAGACCCCCTGTAAATATTCACACACTCTCGGAGCCCCACTCTAAATATTCACACACTCCCGCAGACCCGCTGTAAATATTCACACACTCTCGGAGAACCCCTGTAAATATTCACAAACTCCCGGAGACCCCCTGTAAATATTCACACACTCTCGGATCCCCCCTGTAAATATTCACATACTCCCGGAGACCCCCTGTAAATGTTCACACACTCCCGGAGACCCCCTGTAAATATTCACACACTCCCGGAGACCCCCTGTAAATATTCACAGACTCCCAGAGACCCCCTGTAAATATTCACACGCTCCCAGAGACCCCCTGTAAATATTCACACG
Organism: Somniosus microcephalus; assembly: GCF_052327205.1. Lineage (NCBI taxonomy): Eukaryota > Metazoa > Chordata > Chondrichthyes > Squaliformes > Somniosidae > Somniosus > Somniosus microcephalus. The sequence continues at coordinate 90,918,516 of NC_140994.1, read as the reverse complement.
CTCCCAGAGACCCCTGTAAATATTCCCACACTCCCGGAGACCCACTGTAAATATTCACACACTCTCGGAGCCCCCCCTGTAAATATTCACACACTCTCGGAGACCCGCTGTAAATATTCACACACTCCCGGAGACCCCCTGTAAATATTCACACACTCCCGGAGACCCCCTGTAAATATTCACACGCTCCCAGAGACCCCTGTAAATATTCACACGCTCCCAGAGACCCCTGTAAATATTAACACGCTCTCGGAGACCCCCTGTAAATATTCACACACTCTCGGAGCCCCACTGTAAATATACACACACTCCCGGAGACACCCTGTAAATTTTCACACACTCCCGGAGACCCACTGTAAATATTCACACACTCTCGGAGCCCCACTGTAAATATTCACAAACTTTCGGAGCTCCACTGTAAATATTCACACACTCCCGGAGACCCCTGTAAATATTCACACACTCCCGGAGCCCCCCTGTAAATATTCACAGACTCCCGGAGACCCCTGTAAATATTCACACACTCTCGGAGCCCCACTGTAAATATTCACACACTCTCGGAGACCCACTGTAAATATTCACACACTCCCGGAGACCCCCTGTAAATATTCACACACTCCCGGAGACCCCCTGTATATATTCACACACTCCCGGAGACCACCTGTAAATATTCGAACACTCCCGGAGACCCCCTGTAAATAGTCACACACTCCCGGAGACCCCCTGTAAATATTCACACACTCTCGGAGCCCCACTGTAAATATTCACAGACTCCCAGAGACCCCTGTAAATATTCAGACACTCTCGGAGACCCCCTGTAAATATTCACACACTCCCAGAGACCCCTGTAAATATTCACACACTCTCGGAGACCCCCTGTAAATATTCACAAACTCCCGGAGCCCCACTGCAAATATTCACACACTCCCGGAGACCCCCTGTAAATATTCACACACTCCCGGAGACCCCCTGTAAATATTCACACACTCTCGGAGCCCCACTGTAAATATTCACACACTCTCGGAGACCCACTGTAAATATTCACACACTCCCGGAGACCCCTGTAAATATTGACACACTCACGGAGACCCCTGTAAATATTGACATACTCCCGGAGACTCCCTGTAAATATTCACACACTCCCGGAGACCCCTGTAAATATTGACACACTCCCGGAAACCCCTGTAAATATTGACATACTCCCGGAGACTCCCTGTAAATATTCACACACTCCCGGAGACCCCTGTAAATATTCACACACTCCCGGAGACCCTTGTAAATATTCACACACTCTCGGAGCCCCACTGTAAATATTCACACACTCTCGGAGACCCACTGTAAATATTCACACACTCCCGGAGACCCCCTGTAAATATTCACACACTCCCGGAGACCCCCTGTAAATATTCACACACTCCCGGAGACCACCTGTAAATATTCGAACACTCCCGGAGACCCCCTGTAAATAGTCACACACTCCCGGAGACCCCCTGTAAATATTCACACACTCTCGGAGCCCCACTGTAAATATTCACAGACTCCCAGAGACCCCTGTAAATATTCAGACACTCTCGGAGACCCCCTGTAAATATTCACACACTCCCAGAGACCCCTGTAAATATTCACACACTCTCGGAGACCCCCTGTAAATATTCACACACTCTCGGAGCCCCACTGTAAATATTCACACACTCCCGGAGACCCCCTGTAAATATTCACACACTCCCGGAGACCCCCTGTAAATATTCACACACTCTCGGAGCCCCACTGTAAATATTCACACACTCTCGGACCCCACTGTAAATATTAACACACTCTCGGAGCCCCACTGTAAATATTCACACACACTCGGAGACCCACTGTAAATATTCACACACTCCCGGAGACCCCTGTAAATATTGACACACTCCCGGAGACCCCTGTAAATATTGACATACTCCCGGAGACTCCCTGTAAATATTCACACACTCCCGGAGACCCCTGTAAATATTGACACACTCCCGGAGACCCCTGTAAATATTGACATACTCCCGGAGACTCCCTGTAAATATTCACACACTCCCGGAGACCCCTGTAAATATTGACACACTCCCGGAGACCCCCTGTAAATATTCACACACTCTCGGAGCCCCACTGTAAATATTCACACACTCTCGGAGCCCCACTGTAAATATTCACACACTCCCGGAGACCCACTGTAAATATTCACACACTCCCGGAGACACCCTGTAAATATTCACACACTCTCGGAGCTCCACTGTAAATATTCACACACTCCCGGAGACTCCCTGTAAATATTCACACACTCCCGGAGCCCCGCTGTAAATATTCACACACTCCAGGAGCCCCGCTGTAAATAGTCACACACTCCCGGAGACCCCCTGTAAATATTCACACACTCCCGGAGACCCCCTGTAAATATTCACACACTCCCAGAGACCCGCTGTAAATATTCACACACTCCCAGAGACCCCTGTAAATATTCACACACTCTCGGAGCCTCACTGTAAATATTCACACACTCCCGGAGACCCCCTGTAAATATTCACACACTCCCGGAGACCCCCTGTAAATATTCACACACTCCCAGAGACCCCTGTAAATATTCACACACTCCCGGAGACCCCCTGTAAATATTCACACACTCCCGGAGACCCACTGTAAATATTCACAGACTCTCGGAGCTCCACTGTGAATATTCACACACTCCCGGAGACTCCCTGTAAATATTCACACACTCCCGGAGACTCCCTGTAAATATTCACACACTCCCGGAGACCCACTGTAAATAATCACACACTCCCGGAGACACCTGTCAATATTCACACACTCCCGGAGACCCCCTGTAAATATTCACACACTCTCGGAGACCCCCTGTAAATATTCACACACTCCCGGAGCCCCACTCTAAATATTCACACACTCCCGGAGACCCCCTGTAAATATTCACACACTCCCGGAGACCCCCTGTAAATATTCACACACTCCCGGAGACCCCCTGTAAATATTCACACACTCCCGGAGACCCCCTGTAAATATTCACAGACTCCTGGAGCCCCCCTGTAAATATTCACACACTCCCGGAGACCCCCTGTAAATATTCACACACTCTTGGAGGCCCCCTGTAAATATTCACACACTCTTGGAGACCCCCTGTAAATATTCACACACTCCCGGAGACCCCCTGTAAATATACACACACTCCCAGAGACCCCTGTAAATATTCACACACTCCCGGAGACCCCCTGTAAATATTCACACACTCCCGGAGACCCACTGTAAATATTCACACACTCTCGGAGCTCCACTGTAAATATTCACACACTCCCGGAGCTCCACTGTAAATATTCAAAGACTCCCGGAGACCCCCTGTAAATATTCACGCGCTCCCAGAGACCCCTGTAAATATTCACACACTCTCGCAGCCCCACTGTAAATATTCACACTCTCCCGGAGACCCCCTGTAAATATTCAAACACTCCCAGAGTCCCCTGTAAATATTCACACACTCCCGGAGACTCCCTGTAAAATTCACACTCTCCCGGAGACCCCCTGTAAATATTCACACACTCCCAGAGACCCCTGTAAATATTCACACACTCCCAGAGACCCCTTGTAAATATTCACACACTCCCGGAGACTCCCTGTAATTATTCACACACTCCCGGAGACCGACTGTAAATATTCACACACTCCCGGAGACCCCCTGTAAATATTCACACACTCCCGGAGACACCTGTCAATATTCACACACTCCCGGAGACCCCCTGTAAATATTCACACACTCTCGGAGACCCCCTGTAAATATTCACACACTCCCGGAGCCCCACTCTAAATATTCACACACTCCCGGAGACCCCCTGTAAATACTCACACACTCCCGGAGACCCCCTGTAAATATTCACACACTCCCGGAGACCCCCTGTAAATATTCACACACTCCCGGAAACCCCCTGTAAATATTCACAGACTCCTGGAGCCCCACTGTAAATATTCACACACTCTTGGAGATCCCCTGTAAATATTCACACACTCCCGCAGACCCCCTGTAAATATACACACACTCCCAGAGACCCCTGTAAATATTCACACACTCCCGGAGACCCCCTGTAAATATTCACACACTCCCGGAGACCCACTGTAAATATTCACACACTTTCGGAGCTCCACTGTAAATATTCACACACTCCCGGAGCTCCACTGTAAATATTCACAGACTCCCGGAGACCCCCTGTAAATATTCACGCGCTCCCAGAGACCCCTGTAAATATTCACACACTCTCGCAGCCCCACTGTAAATATTCACACTCTCCCGGAGACCCCCTGTAAATATTCACACACTCCCAGAGTCCCCTGTAAATATTCACACACTCCCGGAGACTCCCTGTAAAATTCACACACTCCCGGAGACCCCCTGTAAATATTCACACACTCACAGAGACCCCCTGTAAATATTCACACACTCACAGAGACCCCCTGTAACTATTCACACACTCCCAGAAACCCCTGTAAATATTCACACACTCCCAGAGACCCCCTGTAAATATTCACACACTCCCGGGGACCCCCTGTAAATATTCACAAACTCCCGGAGCCCCACTGCAAATATTCACACACTCCCGGAGAACCCCTGTAAATATTCACACACTCCCGGAGACCCTCTGTAAATATTCACACACTCCCGCAGACCCCCTGTAAATATTCACACACTCTCGGAGCCCCCCTGTAAATATTCACACACTCCCGGAGACCCCCTGTAAATATTCACTCACTCCCGGAGACCCCCTGTAAATATTCACACACTCTCGGAGTCCCACTGTAAATATTCACACACTCCCGGAGACCCCCTGTAAATATTCACACACTCTCGGAGTCCCACTGTAAATATTCACAAACTCACAGAGACCCCCTGTAAATATTCACACACTCACAGAGACCCCCTGTAAATATTCACACACTCCCAGAGACCCCTGTAAATATTCACACACTCCCAGAGACCCCTTGTAAATATTCACACACTCCCGGGGACCCCCTGTAAATATTCACAAACTCCCGGAGCCCCACTGCAAACATTCACACACTCCCGGAGACCCCCTGTAAATATTCACACACTCCCGGAGACCCCCTGTAAATATTCACACACTCCCGGAGACCCTCTGTAAATATTCACACACTCCCGGAGACCCCCTGTAAATATTCACACACTCTCGGAGCCCCCCTGTAAATATTCACACACTCCCGGAGACCCCCTGTAAATATTCACTCACTCCCAGAGACCCCCTGTAAATATTCACACACTCTCGGAGTCCCACTGTAAATATTCACACACTCCCGGAGACCCCCTGTAAATATTCACACAATCCCGGAGACCCCCTGTAAATATTCACACACTCTCGGAGCCCCACTGTAAATATTCACACAATCCCGGAGACTCCCTGTAAATATTCACACACTCTCGGAGCTCCACTGTAACTATTCACACACTCTCGGAGACCCACTGTAAATATTCACACACTCTCGGAGCCCCACTGTAAATATTCACACACTCTCGGAGCCCCCCTGTAAATATTCACACACTCTCGGAGCCCCACTGTAAATATTCACACAATCTCGGAGACCCACTGTAAATATTCACACACTCGCGGAGCTCCACTATAAATATTCCCACACTCCCAGAAACCCCTGTAAATATTCACAGACTCCCGGAGCCCCACTGTAAATATTCACACACTGCCGGAGAATCCTGTAAATATTCACACACTCTCGAAGCCCCCCTGTAAATATTCACACAGTCCCGGAGACCCCCTGTAAATATTCACACACTCTCGGAGCCCCACTGTAAATATTCACACACTCTCGGAGCCCCCTGTAAATATTCACACACTCCCGGAGACCCCCTGTAAATATTCACACACTCCCGGAGACCCCCTGTAAATATTCACACACTCCCGGAGACACCCTGTAAATATTCACACACTCCCAGAGACCCCTGTAAATATTCACACACTCCCAGAGACCCCCTGTAAATATTCATACACTCCCTGAGCCCCACTGTAAATATTCACACACTCCCGGAGCCCCCCTGTAAATATTCACACACTCCCGGAGACGCCCTGTAAATATTCACACACTCCCGGAGACCCCCTGTAAATATTCACACACTCCCGGAGCCCCCCTGTAAATATTCACACACTCCCGGAGACCCCCTGTAAATATTGACACACTCCCGGAGACCCGCTGTAAATATTCACACACTCCCGGAGACCCCCTGTAAATATTCACACACTCCCGGAGACCCCCTGTAAATATTCACACACTCCCAGAGACCCCTGTAAATATTCACACACTCCCGGAGACCCCCTGTAAATATTCACACACTCCCAGAGACCCACTGTAAATATTCACAGACTCTCGGAGCTCCACTGTGAATATTCACACACTCCCGGAGACTCCCTGCAAATATTCACACACTCCCGGAGACTCCCTGTAAATATTCACACACTCCCGGAGACCCACTGTAAATATTCACACACTCCCGGAGACCCCCTGTAAATATTCACACACTCCCGGAGACACCTGTAAATATTCACACACTCCCGCAGACCCCCTGTAAATATTCACACACTCCCGGAGACCCACTGTAAATATTCACACACTCTCGGAGACCCCCTGTCAATATTCACACACTCCTGGAGCCCCACTCTAAATATTCACACACTCCCGGAGACCCCCTGTAAATATTCACACACTCCCGGAGATCCCCTGTAAATATTCACACACTCCCGGAGACCCCCTGTAAATATTCACACACTCCCGGAGACCCCCTGTAAATAATCACAGACTCCTGGAGCCCCACTGTAAATATTCACACACTCCCGGAGACCCCCTGTAAATATTCACACACTCCCGGAGACCCCCTGTAAATATTCACACATTCCCAGAGACCCACTGTAAATATTCACACACTCACGGAGACACCTGTCAATATTCACACACTCCCGGAGACCCCCTGTAAATATTCACACACTCTCGGAGACCCCCTGTAAATATTCACACACTCCCGGAGCCCCACTCTAAATATTCACACACTCCCGGAGACCCCCTGTAAATATTCACACACTCCCGGAGACCCTCTGTAAATATTCACACACTCCCGGAGACCCCCTGTAAATATTCACACACTCCCGGAGACCCCCTGTAAATATTCACAGACTCCTGGAGCCCCCCTGTAAATATTCACACACTCCCGGAGACCCCCTGTAAATATTCACACACTCTTGGAGACCCCCTGTAAATATTCACACACTCTTGGAGACCCCCTGTAAATATTCACACACTCCCAGAGACCCCTGTAAATATTCACACACTCCCGGAGACCCCCTGTAAATATTCACACACTCCCGGAGACCCACTGTAAATATTCACACACTCTCGGAGCTCCACTGTAAATATTCACACACTCCCGGAGCTCCACTGTAAATATTCAAAGACTCCCGGAGACCCCCTGTAAATATTCACGCGCTCCCAGAGACCCCTGTAAATATTCACACACTCTCGCAGCCCCACTGTAAATATTCACACTCTCCCGGAGACCCCCTGTAAATATTCAAACACTGCCAGAGTCCCCTGTAAATATTCACACACTCTCGGAGACTCCCTGTAAAATTCACACTCTCCCGGAGACCCCCTGTAAATATTCACACACTCCCAGAGACCCCTGTAAATATTCACACACTCCCAGAGACCCCTTGTAAATATTCACACACTCCCGGAGACTCCCTGTAATTATTCACACACTCCCGGAGACCGACTGTAAATATTCACACACTCCCGGAGACCCCCTGTAAATATTCACACACTCCCGGAGACACCTGTCAATATTCACACACTCCCGGAGACCCCCTGTAAATATTCACACACTCTCGGAGACCCCCTGTAAATATTCACACACTCCCGGAGACCCACTCTAAATATTCACACACTCCCGGAGACCCCCTGTAAATACTCACACACTCCCGGAGACCCCCTGTAAATATTCACACACTCCCGGAGACCCCCTGTAAATATTCACACACTCCCGGAGACCGCCTGTAAATATTCACAGACTCCTGGAGCCCCACTGTAAATATTCACACACTCTTGGAGATCCCCTGTAAATATTCACACACTCCCGGAGACCCCCTGTAAATATACACACACTCCCAGAGACCCCTGTAAATATTCACACACTCCCGGAGACCCCCTGTAAATATTCACACACTCCCGGAGACCCACTGTAAATATTCACACACTTTCGGAGCTCCACTGTAAATATTCACACACTCCCGGAGCTCCACTGTAAATATTCACAGACTCCCGGAGACCCCCTGTAAATATTCACGCGCTCCCAGAGACCCCTGTAAATATTCACACACTCTCGCAGCCCCACTGTAAATATTCACACTCTCCCGGAGACCCCCTGTAAATATTCACAAACTCCCAGAGTCCCCTGTAAATATTCACACACTCCCGGAGACTCCCTGTAAAATTCACACACTCCCGGAGACCCCCTGTAAATATTCACACACTCACAGAGACCCCCTGTAAATATTCACACACTCACAGAGACCCCCTGTAACTATTCACACACTCCCAGAGACCCCCTGTAAATATTCACACACTCCCGGGGACCCCCTGTAAATATTCACAAACTCCCGGAGCCCCACTGCAAATATTCACACACTCCCGGAGACCCCCTGTAAATATTCACACACTCCCGGAGACCCTCTGTAAATATTCACACACTCCCGCAGACCCCCTGTAAATATTCACACACTCTCGGAGCCCCCCTGTAAATATTCACACACTCCCGGAGACCCCCTGTAAATATTCACTCACTCCCGGAGACCCCCTGTAAATATTCACACACTCTCGGAGTCCCACTGTAAATATTCACACACTCCCGGAGACCCCCTGTAAATATTCACACACTCTCGGAGTCCCACTGTAAATATTCACAAACTCACAGAGACCCCCTGTAAATATTCACACACTCACAGAGACCCCCTTTAAATATTCACACACTCCCAGAGACCCCTGTAAATATTCACACACTCCCAGAGACCCCTTGTAAATATTCACACACTCCCGGGGACCCCCTGTAAATATTCACAAACTCCCGGAGCCCCACTGCAAACATTCACACACTCCCGGAGACCCCCTGTAAATATTCACACACTCCCGGAGACCCCCTGTAAATATTCACACACTCCCGGAGACCCTCTGTAAATATTCACGCACTCCCGGAGACCCCCTGTAAATATTCACACACTCTCGGAGCCCCCCTGTAAATATTCACACACTCCCGGAGACCCCCTGTAAATATTCACTCACTCCCAGAGACCCCCTGTAAATATTCACACACTCTCGGAGTCCCACTGTAAATATTCACACACTCCCGGAGACCCCCTGTAAATATTCACACACTCCCGGAGACCCCCTGTAAATATTCACACACTCTCGGAGCCCCACTGTAAATATTCAAACAATCCCGGAGACTCCCTGTAAATATTCACACACTCTCGGAGCTCCACTGTAACTATTCACACACTCTCGGAGACCCACTGTAAATATTCACACACTCTCGGAGCCCCACTGTAAATATTCACACACTCTCGGAGCCCCCCTGTAAATATTCACACACTCTCGGAGCCCCACTGTAAATATTCACACACTCTCGGAGACCCACTGTAAATATTCACACACTCGCGGAGCTCCACTATAAATATTCCCACACTCCCAGAAACCCCTGTAAATATTCACAGACTCCCGGAGCCCCACTGTAAATATTCACACAATGCCGGAGAATCCTGTAAATATTCACACACTCTCGAAGCCCCCCTGTAAATATTCACACAGTCCCGGAGACCCCCTGTAAATATTCACACACTCTCGGAGCCCCACTGTAAATATTCACACACTCTCGGAGCCCCCTGTAAATATTCACACACTCCCGGAGACCCCCTGTAAATATTCACACACTCCCGGAGACCCCCTGTAAATATTCACACACTCCCGGAGACACCCTGTAAATATTCACACACTCCCAGAGACCCCTGTAAATATTCACACACTCCCAGAGACCCCCTGTAAATATTCATACACTCCCTGAGCCCCACTGTAACTATTCACACACTCCCGGAGCCCCCCTGTAAATATTCACACACTCCCAGAGACCCCCTGTAAATATTCACACACTCCCGGAGACCCCCTGTAAATATTCACACACTCCCGGAGCCCCCCTGTAAATATTCACACACTCCCGGAGACCCCCTGTAAATATTGACACACTCCCGGAGACCCGCTGTAAATATTCACACACTCCCGGAGACCCCCTGTAAATATTCACACACTCCCGGAGACCCCCTGTAAATATTCACACACTCCCAGAGACCCCTGTAAATATTCACACACTCCCGGAGACCCCCTGTAAATATTCACACACTCCCAGAGACCCACTGTAAATATTCACAGACTCTCGGAGCTCCACTGTGAATATTCACACACTCCCGGAGACTCCCTGCAAATATTCACACACTCCCGGAGACTCCCTGTAAATATTCACACACTCCCGGAGACCCACTGTAAATATTCACACACTCCCGGAGACCCCCTGTAAATATTCACACACTCCCGGAGACACCTGTAAATATTCACACACTCCCGGAGACCCCCTGTAAATATTCACACACTCTCGGAGACCCCCTGTCAATATTCACACACTCCTGGAGCCCCACTCTAAATATTCACACACTCCCGGAGACCCCCTGTAAATATTCACACACTCCCAGAGATCCCCTGTAAATATTCACACACTCCCGGAGACCCCCTGTAAATATTCACACACTCCCGGAGCCCCACTGTAAATATTCACAGACTCCCAGAGACCCCTGTAAATATTCAGACACTCTCGGAGACCCCCTGTAAATATTCACACACTCCCAGAGACCCCTGTAAATATTCACACACTCTCGGAGACCCCCTGTAAATATTCACACACTCTCGGAGCCCCACTGTAAATATTCACACACTCACAGAGACCCCCTGTAAATATTCACACACTCCCAGAGACCCCGGTAAATATTCACACACTCCCAGAGACCCCCTGTAAATATTCACAATCTCCCGGAGACCCCCTGTAAATATTCACAAACTCGCGGAGCCCCACTGTAAATATTCACACACTCCCGGAGACCCCCTGTAAATATTCACACACTCTCGGAGCCCCACTGTAAATATTCACACACTCCCGGAGACCACCTGTAAATACTCACACATTCCCGGAGACCACCTGTAAATATTCACACAGTCCCGGAGACCCCCTGTAAATATTCACACACTCTCGGAGACCCCCTGTAAATATTCACACACTCTCGGAGCCCCCTGTAAATAATCACACACTCCCGGAGACCCCCTCCAAATATTCACACACTCCCGGAGACCCACTTTAAATATTCACACACTCTCGGAGCCCCACTGTAAATATTCACACACTCTCGGAGCTCCACTGTAAATATTCACACACTCTCGGAGACCCCCTGTAAATATTCACACACTCCCGGAGACACCCTGTAAATATTCACACACTCCCGGAGACCCCCTGTAAATATTCACACATTCCCGGAGACCCCCTGTAAATATTCACACACTCCCGGAGACACCCTGTAAATATTCACACGCTCTCGGAGACCCCCTGTAAATATTCGCACACTCCCGGAGACCCCCTGTAAATATTCACACACTCTCGGAGACCCCCTGTAAATATTCACACACTCACAGAGACCCCCTGTAAATATTCACACACTCTCGGAAACCCCCTGTAAATATTCACACACTCCCGGAGACCCCTGTAAATATTCACACACTCCCGGAGACCCCCTGTAAATATTCACACACTCTCGGAGGCCCCCTGTAAATATTCACACACTCTCGGAGCCTCCTTGTAAATATTCACACACACCCGGAGACTCCCTGTAAATATTCACACACTCTCGGAGCCCCACTGTAAATATTCACACACTCCCGGAGACCCCCTGTAAATATTCACACACTCCCGGAGACCCCCTGTAAATATTCACACACTCTCGGAGCCCCACTGTAAATATTCACACACTCCCGCAGACCCGCTGTAAATATTCACACACTCTCGGAGACCCCCTGTAAATATTCACAAACTCCCGGAGACCCCCTGTAAATATTCACACACTCTCGGATCCCCCCTGTAAATATTCACATACTCCCGGAGACCCCCTGTAAATGTTCACACACTCCCGGAGACCCCCTGTAAATATTCACACACTCCCGGAGACCCCCTGTAAATATTCACAGACTCCCAGAGACCCCCTGTAAATATTCACACGCTCCCAGAGACCCCCTGTAAATATTCACACGCTCCCAGAGACCCCTGTAAATATTCACACACTCCCGGAGACCCACTGTAAATATTCACACACTCTCGGAGCCCCCCCTGTAAATATTCACACACTCTCGGAGACCCGCTGTAAATATTCACACACTCCCGGAGACCCCCTGTAAATATTCACACACTCCCGGAGACCCCCTGTAAATATTCACACGCTCCCAGAGACCCCCTGTAAATATTCACACGCTCCCAGAGACCCCTGTAAATATTAACACGCTCTCGGAGACCCCTTGTAAATATTCACACACTCTCGGAGCCCCACTGTAAATATACACACACTCCCGGAGACACCCTGTAAATTTTCACACACTCCCGGAGACCCACTGTAAATATTCACACACTCTCGGAGCCCCACTGTAAATATTCACAAACTTTCGGAGCTCCACTGTAAATATTCACACACTCCCGGAGACCCCTGTAAATATTCACACACTCCCGGAGCCCCCCTGTAAATATTCACAGACTCCCGGAGACCCCTGTAAATATTCACACACTCTCGGAGCCCCACTGTAAATATTCACACACTCTCGGAGACCCACTGTAAATATTCACACACTCCCGGAGACCCCCTGTAAATATTCACACACTCCCGGAGACCCCCTGTATATATTCACACACTTCCGGAGACCACCTGTAAATATTCGAACACTCCCGGAGACCCCCTGTAAATAGTCACACACTCCCGGAGACCCCCTGTAAATATTCACACACTCTCGGAGCCCCACTGTAAATATTCACAGACTCCCAGAGACCCCTGTAAATATTCAGACACTCTCGGAGACCCCCTGTAAATATTCACACACTCCCAGAGACCCCTGTAAATATTCACACACTCTCGGAGACCCCCTGTAAATATTCACAAACTCCCGGAGCCCCACTGCAAATATTCACACACTCCCGGAGACCCCCTGTAAATATTCACACACTCCCGGAGACCCCCTGTAAATATTCACACACTCTCGGAGCCCCGCTGTAAATATTCACACACTCTCGGACCCCACTGTAAATATTAACACACTCTCGGAGCCCCACTGTAAATATTCACACACTCTCGGAGACCCACTGTAAATATTCACACACTCCCGGAGACCCCTGTAAATATTGACACACTCCCGGAGACCCCTGTAAATATTGACATACTCCCGGAGACTCCCTGTAAATATTCACACACTCCCGGAGACCCCTGTAAATATTGACACACTCCCGGAGACCCCGGTAAATATTGACATACTCCCGGAGACTCCCTGTAAATATTCACACACTCCCGGAGACCCCTGTAAATATTCACACACTCCCGGAGACCCCTGTAAATATTCACACACTCCCGGAGACCCTTGTAAATATTCACACACTCTCGGAGCCCCACTGTAAATATTCACACACTCTCGGAGACCCACTGTAAATATTCACACACTCCCGGAGACCCCCTGTAAATATTCACACACTCCCGGAGACCCCCTGTAAATATTCACACACTCCCGGAGACCACCTGTAAATATTCGAACACTCCCGGAGACCCCCTGTAAATAGTCACACACTCCCGGAGACCCCCTGTAAATATTCACACACTCTCGGAGCCCCACTGTAAATATTCACAGACTCCCAGAGACCCCTGTAAATATTCAGACACTCTCGGAGACCCCCTGTAAATATTCACACACTCCCAGAGACCCCTGTAAATATTCACACACTCCCGGAGACCCCCTGTAAATATTCACACACTCTCGGAGCCCCACTGTAAATATTCACACACTCTCGGACCCCACTGTAAATATTAACACACTCTCGGAGCCCCACTGTAAATATTCACACACACTCGGAGACCCACTGTAAATATTCACACACTCCCGGAGACCCCTGTAAATATTGACACACTCCCGGAGACCCCTGTAAATATTGACATACTCCCGGAGACTCCCTGTAAATATTCACACACTCCCGGAGACCCCTGTAAATATTGACACACTCCCGGAGACCCCTGTAAATATTGACATACTCCCGGAGACTCCCTGTAAATATTCACACAGTCCCGGAGACCCCTGTAAATATTGACACACTCCCGGAGACCCCCTGTAAATATTCACACACTCTCGGAGCCCCACTGTAAATATTCACACACTCTCGGAGTCCCACTGTAAATATTCACACACTCCCGGAGACCCACTGTAAATATTCACACACTCCCGGAGACACCCTGTAAATATTCACACACTCTCGGAGCTCCACTGTAAATATTCACACACTCCCGGAGACTCCCTGTAAATATTCACACACTCCCGGAGCCCCGCTGTAAATATTCACACACTCCAGGAGCCCCGCTGTAAATAGTCACACACTCCCGGAGACCCCCTGTAAATATTCACACACTCCCGGAGACCCCCTGTAAATATTCACACACTCCCAGAGACCCGCTGTAAATATTCACACACTCCCAGAGACCCCTGTAAATATTCACACACTCTCGGAGCCTCACTGTAAATATTCACACACTCCCGGAGACCCCCTGTAAATATTCACACACTCCCGGAGACCCCCTGTAAATATTCACACACTCCCAGAGACCCCTGTAAATATTCACACACTCCCGGAGACCCCCTGTAAATATTCACACACTCCCGGAGACCCACTGTAAATATTCACAGACTCTCGGAGCTCCACTGTGAATATTCACACACTCCCGGAGACTCCCTGTAAATATTCACACACTCCCGGAGACTCCCTGTAAATATTCACACACTCCCGGAGACCCACTGTAAATATTCACACACTCCCGGAGACACCTGTCAATATTCACACACTCCCGGAGACCCCCTGTAAATATTCACACACTCTCGGAGACCCCCTGTAAATATTCACACACTCCCGGAGCCCCACTCTAAATATTCACACACTCCCGGAGACCCCCTGTAAATATTCACACACTCCCGGAGACCCCCTGTAAATATTCACACACTCCCGGAGACCCCCTGTAAATATTCACACACTCCCGGAGACCCCCTGTAAATATTCACAGACTCCTGGAGCCCCCCTGTAAATATTCACACACTCCCGGAGACCCCCTGTAAATATTCACACACTCTTGGAGACCCCCTGTAAATATTCACACACTCTTGGAGACCCCCTGTAAATATTCACACACTCCCGGAGACCCCCTGTAAATATACACACACTCCCAGAGACCCCTGTAAATATTCACACACTCCCGGAGACTCCCTGTAAATATTCACACACTCCCGGAGACCCACTGTAAATATTCACACACTCTCGGAGCTCCACTGTAAATATTCACACACTCCCGGAGCTCCACTGTAAATATTCAAAGACTCCCGGAGACCCCCTGTAAATATTCACGTGCTCCCAGAGACCCCTGTAAATATTCACACACTCTCGCAGCCCCACTGTAAATATTCACACTCTCCCGGAGACCCCCTGTAAATATTCAAACACTCCCAGAGTCCCCTGTAAATATTCACACACTCCCGGAGACTCCCTGTAAAATTCACACTCTCCCGGAGACCCCCTGTAAATATTCACACACTCCCAGAGACCCCTGTAAATATTCACACACTCCCAGAGACCCCTTGTAAATATTCACACACTCCCGGAGACTCCCTGTAATTATTCACACACTCCCGGAGACCGACTGTAAATATTCACACACTCCCGGAGACCCCCTGTAAATATTCACACCCTCCCGGAGACACCTGTCAATATTCACACACTCCCGGAGACCCCCTGTAAATATTCACACACTCTCGGAGACCCCCTGTAAATATTCACACACTCCCGGAGCCCCACTCTAAATATTCACACACTCCCGGAGACCCCCTGTAAATACTCACACACTCCCGGAGACCCCCTGTAAATATTCACACACTCCCGGAGACCCCCTGTAAATATTCACACACTCCCGGAGACCCCCTGTAAATATTCACAGACTCCTGGAGCCCCACTGTAAATATTCACACACTCTTGGAGATCCCCTGTAAATATTCACACACTCCCGGAGACCCCCTGTAAATATACACACACTCCCAGAGACCCCTGTAAATATTCACACACTCCCGGAGACCCCCTGTAAATATTCACACACTCCCGGAGACCCACTGTAAATATTCACACACTTTCGGAGCTCCACTGTAAATATTCACACACTCCCGGAGCTCCACTGTAAATATTCACAGACTCCCGGAGACCCCCTGTAAATATTCACGCGCTCCCAGAGACCCCTGTAAATATTCACACACTCTCGCAGCCCCACTGTAAATATTCACACTCTCCCGGAGACCCCCTGTAAATATTCACACACTCCCAGAGTCCCCTGTAAATATTCACACACTCCCGGAGACTCCCTGTAAAATTCACACACTCCCGGAGACCCCCTGTAAATATTCACACACTCACAGAGACCCCCTGTAAATATTCACACACTCACAGAGACCCCCTGTAACTATTCACACACTCCCAGAAACACCTGTAAATATTCACACACTCCCAGAGACCCCCTGTAAATATTCACACACTCCCGGGGACCCCCTGTAAATATTCACAAACTCCCGGAGCCCCACTGCAAATATTCACACACTCCCGGAGACCCCCTGTAAATATTCACACACTCCCGGAGACCCTCTGTAAATATTCACACACTCCCGCAGACCCCCTGTAAATATTCACACACTCTCGGAGCCCCCCTGTAAATATTCACACACTCCCGGAGACCCCCTGTAAATATTCACTCACTCCCGGAGATCCCCTGTAAATATTCACACACTCTCGGAGTCCCACTGTAAATATTCACACACTCCCGGAGACCCCCTGTAAATATTCACACACTCTCGGAGTCCCACTGTAAATATTCACACACTCCCGGAGACCCCCTGTAAATATTCACAGACTCCTGGAGCCCCCCTGTAAATATTCACACACTCCCGGAGACCCCCTGTAAATATTCACACACTCTTGGAGACCCCCTGTAAATATTCACACACTCCCGGAGACCCCCTGTAAATATACACACACTCCCAGAGACCCCTGTAAATATTCACACACTCCCGGAGACCCCCTGTAAATATTCACACACTCCCGGAGACCCACTGTAAATATTCACACACTCTCGGAGCTCCACTGTAAATATTCACACACTCCCGGAGCTCCACTGTAAATATTCAAAGACTCCCGGAGACCCCCTGTAAATATTCACGCGCTCCCAGAGACCCCTGTAAATATTCACACACTCTCGCAGCCCCACTGTAAATATTCACACTCTCCCGGAGACCCCCTGTAAATATTCACACACTCCCGGAGACTCCCTGTAAAATTCACACTCTCCCGGAGACCCCCTGTAAATATTCACACACTCCCAGAGACCCCTGTAAATATTCACACACTCCCAGAGACCCCTTGTAAATATTCACACACTCCCGGAGACTCCCTGTAATTATTCACACACTCCCGGAGACCGACTGTAAATATTCACACACTCCCGGAGACCCCCTGTAAATATTCACACACTCCCGGAGACACCTGTCAATATTCACACACTCCCGGAGACCCCCTGTAAATATTCACACACTCTCGGAGACCCCCTGTAAATATTCACACACTCCCGGAGCCCCACTCTAAATATTCACACACTCCCGGAGACCCCCTGTAAATACTCACACACTCCCGGAGACCCCCTGTAAATATTCACACACTCCCGGAGACCCCCTGTAAATATTCACACACTCCCGGAGACCCCCTGTAAATATTCACAGACTCCTGGAGCCCCACTGTAAATATTCACACACTCTTGGAGATCCCCTGTAAATATTCACACACTCCCGGAGACCCCCTGTAAATATACACACACTCCCAGAGACCCCTGTAAATATTCACACACTCCCGGAGACCCCCTGTAAATATTCACACACTCCCGGAGACCCACTGTAAATATTCACACACTTTCGGAGCTCCACTGTAAATATTCACACACTCCCGGAGCTCCACTGTAAATATTCACAGACTCCCGGAGACCCCCTGTAAATATTCACGCGCTCCCAGAGACCCCTGTAAATATTCACACACTCTCGCAGCCCCACTGTAAATATTCACACTCTCCCGGAGACCCCCTGTAAATATTCACACACTCCCAGAGTCCCCTGTAAATATTCACACACTCCCGGAGACTCCCTGTAAAATTCACACACTCCCGGAGACCCCCTGTAAATATTCACACACTCACAGAGACCCCCTGTAAATATTCAGACACTCACAGAGACCCCCTGTAACTATTCACACACTCCCAGAAACCCCTGTAAATATTCACACACTCCCAGAGACCCCCTGTAAATATTCACACACTCCCGGGGACCCCCTGTAAATATTCACAAACTCCCGGAGCCCCACTGCAAATATTCACACACTCCCGGAGACCCCCTGTAAATATTCACACACTCCCGGAGACCCTCTGTAAATATTCACACACTCCCGCAGACCCCCTGTAAATATTCACACACTCTCGGAGCCCCCCTGTAAATATTCACACACTCCCGGAGACCCCCTGTAAATATTCACTCACTCCCGGAGACCCCCTGTAAATATTCACACACTCTCGGAGTCCCACTGTAAATATTCACACACTCCCGGAGACCCCCTGTAAATATTCACACACTCTCGGAGTCCCACTGTAAATATTCACAAACTCACAGAGACCCCCTGTAAATATTCACACACTCACAGAGACCCCCTGTAAATATTCACACACTCCCAGAGACCCCTGTAAATATTCACACACTCCCAGAGACCCCTTGTAAATATTCACACACTCCCGGGGACCCCCTGTAAATATTCACAAACTCCCGGAGCCCCACTGCAAATATTCACACACTCCCGGAGACCCCCTGTAAATATTCACACACTCCCGGAGACCCCCTGTAAATATTCACACACTCCCGGAGACCCTCTGTAAATATTCACACACTCCCGGAGACCCCCTGTAAATATTCACACACTCTCGGAGCCCCCCTGTAAATATTCACACACTCCCGGAGACCCCCTGTAAATATTCACTCACTCCCAGAGACCCCCTGTAAATATTCACACACTCTCGGAGTCCCACTGTAAATATTCACACACTCCCGGAGACCCCCTGTAAATATTCACACACTCCCGGAGACCCCCTGTAAATAATCACACACTCTCGGAGCCCCACTGTAAATATTCACACAATCCCGGAGACTCCCTGTAAATATTCACACACTCTCGGAGCTCCACTGTAACTATTCACACACTCTCGGAGACCCACTGTAAATATTCACACACTCTCGGAGCCCCACTGTAAATATTCACACACTCTCGGAGCCCCCCTGTAAATATTCACACACTCTCGGAGCCCCACTGTAAATATTTACACGCTCTCGGAGACCCACTGTAAATATTCACACACTCGCGGAGCTCCACTATAAATATTCCCACACTCCCAGAAACCCCTGTAAATATTCACAGACTCCCGGAGCCCCACTGTAAATATTCACACACTGCCGGAGAATCCTGTAAATATTCACACACTCTCGAAGCCCCCCTGTAAATATTCACACAGTCCCGGAGACCCCCTGTAAATATTCACACACTCTCGGAGCCCCACTGTAAATATTCACACACTCTCGGAGCCCCCTGTAAATATTCACACACTCCCGGAGACCCCCTGTAAATATTCACACACTCCCGGAGACCCCCTGTAAATATTCACACACTCCCGGAGACACCCTGTAAATATTCACACACTCCCAGAGACCCCTGTAAATATTCACACACTCCCAGAGACCCCCTGTAAATATTCATACACTCCCGGAGCCCCACTGTAAATATTCACACACTCCCGGAGCCCCCCTGTAAATATTCACACACTCCCGGAGACCCCCTGTAAATATTCACACACTCCCGGAGACCCCCTGTAAATATTCACACACTCCCGGAGCCACCCTGTAAATATTCACACACTCCCGGAGACCCCCTGTAAATATTGACACACTCCCGGAGACCCGCTGTAAATATTCACACACTCCCGGAGACCCCCTGTAAATATTCACACACTCCCGGAGACCCCCTGTAAATATTCACACACTCCCAGAGACCCCTGTAAATATTCACACACTCCCGGAGACCCCCTGTAAATATTCACACACTCCCAGAGACCCACTGTAAATATTCACAGACTCTTGGAGCTCCACTGTGAATATTCACACACTCCCGGAGACTCCCTGCAAATATTCACACACTCCCGGAGACTCCCTGTAAATATTCACACACTCCCGGAGACCCCCTGTAAATATTCACACACTCCCGGAGACACCTGTAAATATTCACACACTCCCGGAGACCCCCTGTAAATATTCACACACTCTCGGAGACCCCCTGTCAATATTCACACACTCCTGGAGCCCCACTCTAAATATTCACACACTCCCGGAGACCCCCTGTAAATATTCACACACTCCCGGAGATCCCCTGTAAATATTCACACACTCCCGGAGACCCCCTGTAAATATTCACACACTCCCGGAGACCCCCTGTAAATAATCACAGACTCCTGGAGCCCCACTGTAAATATTCACACACTCACGGAGACCCCCTGTAAATATTCACACACTCCCGGAGACCCCCTGTAAATATTCACACACTCCCAGAGACCCACTGTAAATATTCACACACTCCCAGAGACCCCTGTAAATATTCACACACTCTCGGAGACCCCCTGTAAATATTCACACACTCCCAGAGACCCCTGTAAATATTCACACATTCCCGGAGATCCCCTGTAAATATTCACACTCTCCCGGAGACCCACTGTACATATTCACAGACTATCGGAGCTCCACTGTGAATATTCACACAGTCCCGGAGACTCCCTGTAAATATTCACACACTCCCGGAGACTCCCTGTAAATATTCACACACTCCCGGAGACCCACTGTAAATATTCACACACTCCCGGAGACTCCCTGTAAATATTCACACACTCCCGGAGACCCCTGTCAATATTCACACACTCCCGGAGACCCCCTGTAAATATTCACACACTCTCGGAGACCCCCTGTAAATATTCACACACTCCCGGAGCCCCACTCTAAATATTCACACACTCCCGGAGACCCCCTGTAAATATTCACACACTCCCGGAGACCCCCTGTAAATATTCACACACTCCCGGAGACCCCCTGTAAATATTCACACACTCCCGGAGACCCCCTGTAAATATTCACAGACTCCTGGAGCCCCACTGTAAATATTCACACACTCTTGGAGACCCCCTGTAAATATTCACACACTCCCGGAGACCCCCTGTAAATATTCACACACTCCCAGAGACCCCTGTAAATATTCACACACTCCCGGAGACCCCCTGTAAATATTCACACACTCCCGGAGACCCACTGTAAATATTCACACACTCTCGGAGCTCCACTGTAAATATTCACACACTCCCGGAGCTCCACTGTAAATATTCACAGACTCCCGGAGACCCCCTGTAAATATTCACGCGCTCCCAGAGACCCCTGTAAATATTCACACACTCTCGCAGCCCCACTGTAAATATTCACACTCTCCCGGAGACCCCCTGTAAATATTCACACACTCCCAGAGTCCCCTGTAAATATTCACACACTCCCAGAGACCCCTGTAAATATTCACACACTCCCGGAGACCCCCTGTAAATATTCACACACTCCCGGAGACCCACTGTAAATATTCACAGACTCTCGGAGCTCCACTGTGAATATTCACACACTCCCGGAGACTCCCTGTAAATATTCACACACTCCCGGAGACTCCCTGTAAATATTCACACACTCCCGGAGACCCACTGTAAATATTCACACACTCCCGGAGACCCCCTGTAAATATTCACACACTCCCGGAGACACCTGTAAATATTCACACACTCCCGGAGACCCCCTGTAAATATTCACACACTCTCGGAGACCCCCTGTCAATATTCACACACTCCCGGAGCCCCACTCTAAATATTCACGCACTCCCGGAGACCCCCTGTAAATATTCACACACTCCCGGAGATCCCCTGTAAATATTCACACACTCCCGGAGACCCCCTGTAAATATTCACACACTCCCGGAGACCCCCTGTAAATAATCACAGACTCCTGGAGCCCCACTGTAAATATTCACACACTCCCAGAGACCCCCTGTAAATATTCACACACTCCCGGAGACCCCCTGTAAATATTCACACACTCCCAGAGTCCAACTGTAAATATTCACACACTCCCAGAGACCCCTGTAAATATTCACACACTCTCGGAGCCACACTGTAAATATTCACCCACTCCCGGAGACCCCCTGTAAATATTCACACACTCCCGGAGACCCCCTGTAAATATTCACACACTCCCAGAGACCCTTGTAAATATTCACACACTCCCGGAGATCCCATGTAAATATTCACACACTCCCGGAGACCCACTGTAAATATTCACAGACTATCGGAGCTCCACTGTGAATATTCACACAGTCCCGGAGACTCCCTGTAAATATTCACACACTCCCGGAGACTCCCTGTAAATATTCACACACTCCCGGAGACCCACTGTAAATATTCACACACTCCCGGAGACTCCCTGTAAATATTCACACACTCCCGGAGACCCCCTGTAAATATTCACACACTCCCGGAGACCCCCTGTAAATATTCACAGACTCCTGGAGCCCCACTGTAAATATTCACACACTCTTGGAGACCCCCTGTAAATATTCACACACTCCCGGAGACCCCCTGTAAATATTCACACACTCCCAGAGACCCCTGTAAATATTCACACACTCCCGGAGACCCCCTGTAAATATTCACACACTCCCGGAGACCCACTGTAAATATTCACACACTCTCGGAGCTCCACTGTAAATATTCACACACTCCCGGAGCTCCACTGTAAATATTCACAGACTCCCGGAGACCCCCTGTAAATATTCACGCGCTCCCAGAGACCCCTGTAAATATTCACACACTCTCGCAGCTCAACTGTAAATATTCACACTCTCCCGGAGACCCCCTGTAAATATTCACACACTCCCAGAGTCCCCTGTAAATATTCACACACTCCCAGAGACCCCTGTAAATATTCACACACTCCCGGAGACCCCCTGTAAATATTCACACACTCCCGGAGACCCACTGTAAATATTCACAGACTCTCGGAGCTCCACTGTGAATATTCACACACTCCCGGAGACTCCCTGTAAATATTCACACACTCCCGGAGACTCCCTGTAAATATTCACACACTCCCGGAGACCCACTGTAAATATTCACACACTCCCGGAGACCCCCTGTAAATATTCACACACTCCCGGAGACACCTGTAAATATTCACACACTCCCGGAGACCCCCTGTAAATATTCACACACTCTCGGAGACCCCCTGTCAATATTCACACACTCCCGGAGCCCCACTCTAAATATTCACGCACTCCCGGAGACCCCCTGTAAATATTCACACACTCCCGGAGATCCCCTGTAAATATTCACACACTCCCGGAGACCCCCTGTAAATATTCACACACTCCCGGAGACCCCCTGTAAATAATCACAGACTCCTGGAGCCCCACTGTAAATATTCACACACTCCCGGAGACCCCCTGTAAATATTCACACACTCCCAGAGTCCAACTGTAAATATTCACACACTCCCAGAGACCCCTGTAAATATTCACACACTCTCGGAGCCACACTGTAAATATTCACCCACTCCCGGAGACCCCCTGTAAATATTCACACACTCCCGGAGACCCCCTGTAAATATTCACACACTCCCAGAGACCCTTGTAAATATTCACACACTCCCGGAGATCCCATGTAAATATTCACACACTCCCGGAGACCCACTGTAAATATTCACAGACTATCGGAGCTCCACTGTGAATATTCACACAGTCCCGGAGACTCCCTGTAAATATTCACACACTCCCGGAGACTCCCTGTAAATATTCACACACTCCCGGAGACCCACTGTAAATATTCACACACTCCCGGAGACTCCCTGTAAATATTCACACACTCCCGGAGACCCCTGTCAATATTCACACACTCCCGGAGACTCCCTGTAAATATTCACACACTCCCGGAGACCCCTGTCAATATTCACACACTCCCGGAGACCCCCTGTAAATATTCACACACTCTCGGAGACCCCCTGTAAATATTCACACACTCCCGGAGCCCCACTCTAAATATTCACACACTCCCGGAGACACCCTGTAAATATTCACACACTCCCGGAGACCCCCTGTAAATATTCACACACTCCCGGAGACCCCCTGTAAATATTCACACACTCCCGGAGACCCCCTGTAAATATTCACAGACTCCTGGAGCCCCACTGTAAATATTCACACACTCTTGGAGACCCCCTGTAAATATTCACACACTCCCGGAGACACCCTGTAAATATTCACACACTCCCAGAGACCCCTGTAAATATTCACACACTCCCGGAGACTCCCTGTAAATATTCACACACTCCCGGAGACCCACTGTAAATATTCACACACTCTCGGAGCTCCACTGTAAATATTCACACACTCCCGGAGCTCCACTGTAAATATTCACAGACTCCCGGAGACCCCCTGTAAATATTCACGCGCTGCCAGAGACCCCTGTAAATATTCACACACTCTCGCAGCCCCACTGTAAATATTCACACTCTCCCGGAGACCCCCTGTAAATATTCACACACTCCCGGAGTCCCCTGTAAATATTCACACACTCCCGGAGACTCCCTGTAAAATTCTCACACTCCCGGAGACCCCCTGTAAATATTCACACACTCCCAGAGACCCCCTGTAAATATTCACACACTCACAGAGACCCCCTGTAAATATTCACACACTCCCAGAGACCCCTGTAAATATTCACACACTCCCAGAGATCCCCTGTAAATATTCACACACTCCCGGGGACCCCCTGTAAATATTCACAAACTCCCGGAGCCCCACTTCAAATATTCACACACTCCCGGAGACCCCCTGTAAATATTCACACACTCCCGGAGACCCCCTGTAAATATTCACACACTCCCGGAGACCCTCTGTAAATATTCACACACTCCCGGAGACCCCCTGTAAATATTCACACACTCTCGGAGCCCCACTGTAAATATTCACACGCTCCCGGAGACCCGCTGTGAATATTCACACACTCCCGGAGACACCTATAAATATTCACACACTCTCGGAGCCCCAGTGTAAATATTCACACGCTCCCGGAGACCCGCTGTGAATATTCACACACTCCCAGAGACCCCTGTAAATATTCACACACTCCCAGAGACCCCCTGTAAATATTCACAAACTCCCGGAGACCCCCTGTAAATATTCACAAACTCGCGGAGCCCCACTGTAAATATTCACACACTCCCGGAGACCCCCTGTAAATATTCACACACTCTCGGAGCCCCACTGTAAATATTCACACACTCCCGGAGACCACCTGTAAATATTCACACACTCTCGGAGCCCCACTGTAAATATTCACACACTCCCGGAGACCACCTGTAAATACTCACACACTCCCGGAGACCACCTGTAAATATTCACACACTCTCGGAGCCACCTGTAAATATTCACACACTCCCGGAGACCCCCTGTAAATATTCACACACTCTCGGAGACCCCCTGTAAATATTCACACACTCCCGGAGACTCCCTGTAAATATTCACACACTCCCGGAGACCCACTGTAAATATTCACACACTCCCGGAGACTCCCTGTAAATATTCACACACTCCCGGAGACCCCTGTCAATATTCACACACTCCCGGAGACTCCCTGTAAATATTCACACACTCCCGGAGACCCCTGTCAATATTCACACACTCCCGGAGACCCCCTGTAAATATTCACACACTCTCGGAGACCCCCTGTAAATATTCACACACTCCCGGAGCCCCACTCTAAATATTCACACACTCCCGGAGACCCCCTGTAAATATTCACACACTCCCGGAGACCCCCTGTAAATATTCACACACTCCCGGAGACCCCCTGTAAATATTCACACACTCCCGGAGACCCCCTGTAAATATTCACAGACTCCTGGAGCCCCACTGTAAATATTCACACACTCTTGGAGACCCCCTGTAAATATTCACACACTCCCGGAGACCCCCTGTAAATATTCACACACTCCCGGAGACCCACTGTAAATATTCACACACTCTCGGAGCTCCACTGTAAATATTCACACACTCCCGGAGCTCCACTGTAAATATTCACAGACTCCCGGAGACCCCCTGTAAATATTCACGCGCTCCCAGAGACCCCTGTAAATATTCACACACTCTCGCAGCCCCACTGTAAATATTCACACTCTCCCGGAGACCCCCTGTAAATATTCACACACTCCCGGAGTCCCCTGTAAATATTCACACACTCCCGGAGACTCCCTGTAAAATTCTCACACTCCCGGAGACCCCCTGTAAATATTCACACACTCCCAGAGACCCCCTGTAAATATTCACACACTCACAGAGACCCCCTGTAAATATTCACACACTCCCAGAGACCCCTGTAAATATTCACACACTCCCAGAGATCCCCTGTAAATATTCACACACTCCCGGGGACCCCCTGTAAATATTCACAAACTCCCGGAGCCCCACTTCAAATATTCACACACTCCCGGAGACCCCCTGTAAATATTCACACACTCCCGGAGACCCCCTGTAAATATTCACACACTCCCGGAGACCCTCTGTAAATATTCACACACTCCCGGAGACCCCCTGTAAATATTCACACACTCTCGGAGCCCCACTGTAAATATTCACACGCTCCCGGAGACCCGCTGTGAATATTCACACACTCCCGGAGACACCTATAAATATTCACACACTCTCGGAGCCCCACTGTAAATATTCACACGCTCCCGGAGACCCGCTGTGAATATTCACACACTCCCAGAGACCCCTGTAAATATTCACACACTCCCGGAGACCCCCTGTAAATATTCACACACTCCCGGAGACCCCCTGTAAATATTCACACACTCCCGGAGACCCCCTGTAAATATTCACACACTCCCGGAGACCCCCTGTAAATATTCACACACTCACAGAGACCCCCTGTAAATATTCACACACTCCCAGAGACCCCTGTAAATATTCACACACTCCCAGAGACCCCCTGTAAATATTCACAAACTCCCGGAGACCCCCTGTAAATATTCACAAACTCGCGGAGCCCCACTGTAAATATTCACACACTCCCGGAGACCCCCTGTAAATATTCACACACTCTCGGAGCCCCACTGTAAATATTCACACACTCCCGGAGACCACCTGTAAATACTCACACACTCCCGGAGACCACCTGTAAATATTCACACACTCTCGGAGCCCCCTGTAAATATTCACACACTCCCGGAGACCCCCTGTAAATATTCACACACTCCCGGAGACCCCCTGTAAATATTCACACACTCTCGGCGCCCCACTGTAAATATTCACACAATCCCGGAGACTCCCTGTAAATATTCACACACTCCCGGAGACTCCCTGTAAATATTCACACACTCTCGGAGCTCCACTGTAAATATTCACACACTCTCGGAGACCCACTGTAAATATTCACACACTCTCGGAGCCCCACTGTAAATATTGGCACACTCTCGGAGCCCCCCTGTAAATATTCAGACACTCCCGGAGAACCTTGTAAATATTCACACACTCTCGGAGCCCCCCTGTAAATATTCACACAGTCCCGGAGACCACCTGTAAATATTCACACACTCTCGGAGACCCCCTGTAAATATTCACACACTCTCGGAGCCCCCTGTAAATAATCACACACTCCCGGAGACCCCCTCCAAATATTCACACACTCCCGGAGACCCACTTTAAATATTCACACACTCTCGGAGCCCCACTGTAAATATTCACACACTCTCGGAGCTCCACTGTAAATATTCACACACTCTCGGAGACCCCCTGTAAATATTCACACACTCCCGGAGACACCCTGTAAATATTCACACACTCCCGGAGACCCCCTGTAAATATTCACACATTCCCGGAGACCCCCTGTAAATATTCACACACTCCCGGAGATCCCCTGTAAATATTCACACGCTCTCGGAGACCCCCTGTAAATATTCACACAATCCCGGAGACCCCCTGTAAATATTCACACGCTCCCAGAGACCCCCTGTAAATATTCACACGCTCCCAGAGACCCCTATAAATATTCACACAATCTCGGAGACCCCCTGTAAATATTCACACACTCTCGGAGCCCCACTGTAAATATTCACACACTCCCGGAGACCCCCTGTAAATATTCACACACTCCTGGAGACCCCCTGTAAATATTCACACACTCTCGGAGCCCCACTGTAAATATTCATACACTCTCGGACCCCACTGTAAATATTAACACACTCTCGGAGCCCCACTGTAAATATTCACACACTCTCGGAGACCCACTGTAAATATTCACACACTCCCGGAGACCCCTGTAAATATTGACATACTCCCGGAGACTCCCTGTAAATATTCACACACTCCCGGAGACCCCTGTAAATATTGACACACTCCCGGAGACCCCTGTAAATATTGACATACTCCCGGAGACTCCCTGTAAATATTCACACACTCCCGGAGACCCCTGTAAATATTGACACACTCCCGGAGACCCCCTGTAAATATTCACACACTCTCGGAGCCCCACTGTAAATATTCACACACTCTCGGAGCCCCACTGTACATATTCACACACTGCCGGAGACCCACTGTAAATATTCACACACTCCCGGAGACACCCTGTAAATATTCACACACTCTCGGAGACCCGCTGTAAATATTCACACACTCCCGGAGACCCAGTGTAAATATTCACACAATACAATACAAATCGCTTTATTGGCATGATAAGGTACATCTTATGTTGCCAAAGCATCAAAATACATTTATGGTTGAACACATAAACGCGGTTCCATTCATACAGTGTATAAACAGGTATATCCCTGAGTTTATAAATATATTTTCGCCTTGTTTATATATACTCTTGTCTTAGTTTACTGGTTGTCCCTCTGTTCATGGCAGGCTGTAACACAGTGTGCCGCCAGTGTTACACAGCTTCTCTCCTCCCCCAGTAGGAATGGGAGTTTTTGGTTGTCAGTCAGATTTCTGAATTCAGGGCATATTTGTGAGAATTTTTGATAGAAATTTTCTCTGATGCCCTGATATTTTCCACAGGCTGTGAGGAAGTGCATCTCTGTCTCAACTACTCCCTGACTGCAGTGAGAGCATATCCTGTCTTCACACTCTCGGAGCTCCACTGTAAATATTCACACACTCCCGGAGACTCCCTGTAAATATTCACACACTCCCGGAGCCCTGCTGTAAATATTCACACACTCCAGGAGCCCCGCTGTAAATAGTCACACACTCCCGGAGACCCCCTGTAAATATTCACACGCTCCCGGAGACCCGCTGTGAATATTCACACACTCCCGGAGACACCTATAAATATTCACACACTCTCGGAGCCCCACTGTAAATATTCACACGCTCCCGGAGACCCGCTGTGAATATTCACACACTCCCAGAGACCCCTGTAAATATTCACACACTCCCGGAGACCCCCTGTAAATATTCACACACTCCCGGAGACCCCCTGTAAATATTCACACACTCCCGGAGACCCCCTGTAAATATTCACACACTCCCGGAGACCCCCTGTAAATATTCACACACTCACAGAGACCCCCTGTAAATATTCACACACTCCCAGAGACCCCTGTAAATATTCACACACTCCCAGAGACCCCCTGTAAATATTCACAAACTCCCGGAGACCCCCTGTAAATATTCACAAACTCGCGGAGCCCCACTGTAAATATTCACACACTCCCGGAGACCCCCTGTAAATATTCACACACTCTCGGAGCCCCACTGTAAATATTCACACACTCCCGGAGACCACCTGTAAATACTCACACACTCCCGGAGACCACCTGTAAATATTCACACACTCTCGGAGCCCCCTGTAAATATTCACACACTCCCGGAGACCCCCTGTAAATATTCACACACTCCCGGAGACCCCCTGTAAATATTCACACACTCTCGGCGCCCCACTGTAAATATTCACACAATCCCGGAGACTCCCTGTAAATATTCACACACTCCCGGAGACTCCCTGTAAATATTCACACACTCTCGGAGCTCCACTGTAAATATTCACACACTCTCGGAGACCCACTGTAAATATTCACACACTCTCGGAGCCCCACTGTAAATATTGGCACACTCTCGGAGCCCCCCTGTAAATATTCAGACACTCCCGGAGAACCTTGTAAATATTCACACACTCTCGGAGCCCCCCTGTAAATATTCACACAGTCCCGGAGACCACCTGTAAATATTCACACACTCTCGGAGACCCCCTGTAAATATTCACACACTCTCGGAGCCCCCTGTAAATAATCACACACTCCCGGAGACCCCCTCCAAATATTCACACACTCCCGGAGACCCACTTTAAATATTCACACACTCTCGGAGCCCCACTGTAAATATTCACACACTCTCGGAGCTCCACTGTAAATATTCACACACTCTCGGAGACCCCCTGTAAATATTCACACACTCCCGGAGACACCCTGTAAATATTCACACACTCCCGGAGACCCCCTGTAAATATTCACACATTCCCGGAGACCCCCTGTAAATATTCACACACTCCCGGAGATCCCCTGTAAATATTCACACGCTCTCGGAGACCCCCTGTAAATATTCACACAATCCCGGAGACCCCCTGTAAATATTCACACGCTCTCGGAGACCCCCTGTAAATATTCACACACTCCCGGAGACCCCCTGTAAATATTCACAGACTCCCAGAGACCCCCTGTAAATATTCACACGCTCCCAGAGACCCCCTGTAAATATTCACACGCTCCCAGAGACCCCTGTAAATATTCACACACTCCCGGAGACCCACTGGAAATATTCACACACTCTCGGAGCCCCCCCTGTAAATATTCACACACTCTCGGAGACCCGCTGTAAATATTCACACACTCCCGGAGACCCCCTGTAAATATTCACACGCTCCCGGAGACCACCTGTAAATATTCACACGCTCCCAGAGACCCCCTGTAAATATTCACACGCTCCCAGAGACCCCTGTAAATATTAACACGCTCTCGGAGACCCCCTGTAAATATTCACACACTCTCGGAGCCCCACTGTAAATATTCACACACTCCCGGAGACACCCTGTAAATTTTCTCTCACTCCCGGAGACCCACTGTAAATATTCACACACTCTCGGAGCCCCACTGTAAATATTCACAAACTTTCGGAGCTCCACTGTAAATATTCACACACTCCCGGAGACCCCTGTAAATATTCACACACTCCCGGAGCCCCCCTGTAAATATTCACACACTCCCGGAGACCCCTGTAAATATTCACACACTCTCGGAGCCCCACTGTAAATATTCACACACTCTCGGAGACCCACTGTAAATATTCACACACTCCCGGAGACCCCCTGTAAATATTCACACACTCCCGGAGACCCCCTGTAAATATTCACACACTCCCGGAGACCACCTGTAAATATTCGAACACTCCCGGAGACCCCCTGTAAATAGTCACACACTCCCGGAGACCCCCTGTAAATATTCACACACTCTCGGAGCCCCACTGTAAATATTCACAGACTCCCAGAGACCCCTGTAAATATTCAGACACTCTCGGAGACACCCTGTAAATATTCACACACTCCCAGAGACCCCTATAAATATTCACACACTCTCGGAGACCCCCTGTAAATATTCACACACTCTCGGAGCCCCACTGTAAATATTCACACACTCCCGGAGACCCCCTGTAAATATTCACACACTCCTGGAGACCCCCTGTAAATATTCACACACTCTCGGAGCCCCAGTGTAAATATTCATACACTCTCGGACCCCACTGTAAATATTAACACACTCTCGGAGCCCCACTGTAAATATTCACACACTCTCGGAGACCCACTGTAAATATTCACACACTCCCGGAGACCCAGTGTAAATATTCACACAATACAATACAAATCGCTTTATTGGCATGATAAGGTACATCTTATGTTGCCAAAGCATCAAAATACATTTATGGTTGAACACATAAACGCGGTTCCATTCATACAGTGTATAAACAGGTATATCCCTGAGTTTATAAATATATTTTCGCCTTGTTTATATATACTCTTGTCTTAGTTTACTGGTTGTCCCTCTGTTCATGGCAGGCTGTAACACAGTGTGCCGCCAGTGTTACACAGCTTCTCTCCTCCCCCAGTAGGAATGGGAGTTTTTGGTTGTCAGTCAGATTTCTGAATTCAGGGCATATTTGTGAGAATTTTTGATAGAAATTTTCTCTGATGCCCTGATATTTTCCACAGGCTGTGAGGAAGTGCATCTCTGTCTCAACTACTCCCTGACTGCAGTGAGAGCATATCCTGTCTTCACACTCTCGGAGCTCCACTGTAAATATTCACACACTCCCGGAGACTCCCTGTAAATATTCACACACTCCCGGAGCCCTGCTGTAAATATTCACACACTCCAGGAGCCCCGCTGTAAATAGTCACACACTCCCGGAGACCCCCTGTAAATATTCACACGCTCCCGGAGACCCGCTGTGAATATTCACACACTCCCGGAGACACCTATAAATATTCACACACTCTCGGAGCCCCACTGTAAATATTCACACGCTCCCGGAGACCCGCTGTGAATATTCACACACTCCCAGAGACCCCTGTAAATATTCACACACTCCCGGAGACCCCCTGTAAATATTCACACACTCCCGGAGACCCCCTGTAAATATTCACACACTCCCGGAGACCCCCTGTAAATATTCACACACTCCCGGAGACCCCCTGTAAATATTCACACACTCACAGAGACCCCCTGTAAATATTCACACACTCCCAGAGACCCCTGTAAATATTCACACACTCCCAGAGACCCCCTGTAAATATTCACAAACTCCCGGAGACCCCCTGTAAATATTCACAAACTCGCGGAGCCCCACTGTAAATATTCACACACTCCCGGAGACCCCCTGTAAATATTCACACACTCTCGGAGCCCCACTGTAAATATTCACACACTCCCGGAGACCACCTGTAAATACTCACACACTCCCGGAGACCACCTGTAAATATTCACACACTCTCGGAGCCCCCTGTAAATATTCACACACTCCCGGAGACCCCCTGTAAATATTCACACACTCCCGGAGACCCCCTGTAAATATTCACACACTCTCGGCGCCCCACTGTAAATATTCACACAATCCCGGAGACTCCCTGTAAATATTCACACACTCCCGGAGACTCCCTGTAAATATTCACACACTCTCGGAGCTCCACTGTAAATATTCACACACTCTCGGAGACCCACTGTAAATATTCACACACTCTCGGAGCCCCACTGTAAATATTGGCACACTCTCGGAGCCCCCCTGTAAATATTCAGACACTCCCGGAGAACCTTGTAAATATTCACACACTCTCGGAGCCCCCCTGTAAATATTCACACAGTCCCGGAGACCACCTGTAAATATTCACACACTCTCGGAGACCCCCTGTAAATATTCACACACTCTCGGAGCCCCCTGTAAATAATCACACACTCCCGGAGACCCCCTCCAAATATTCACACACTCCCGGAGACCCACTTTAAATATTCACACACTCTCGGAGCCCCACTGTAAATATTCACACACTCTCGGAGCTCCACTGTAAATATTCACACACTCTCGGAGACCCCCTGTAAATATTCACACACTCCCGGAGACACCCTGTAAATATTCACACACTCCCGGAGACCCCCTGTAAATATTCACACATTCCCGGAGACCCCCTGTAAATATTCACACACTCCCGGAGATCCCCTGTAAATATTCACACGCTCTCGGAGACCCCCTGTAAATATTCACACAATCCCGGAGACCCCCTGTAAATATTCACACGCTCTCGGAGACCCCCTGTAAATATTCACACACTCCCGGAGACCCCCTGTAAATATTCACAGACTCCCAGAGACCCCCTGTAAATATTCACACGCTCCCAGAGACCCCCTGTAAATATTCACACGCTCCCAGAGACCCCTGTAAATATTCACACACTCCCGGAGACCCACTGGAAATATTCACACACTCTCGGAGCCCCCCCTGTAAATATTCACACACTCTCGGAGACCCGCTGTAAATATTCACACACTCCCGGAGACCCCCTGTAAATATTCACACGCTCCCGGAGACCACCTGTAAATATTCACACGCTCCCAGAGACCCCCTGTAAATATTCACACGCTCCCAGAGACCCCTGTAAATATTAACACGCTCTCGGAGACCCCCTGTAAATATTCACACACTCTCGGAGCCCCACTGTAAATATTCACACACTCCCGGAGACACCCTGTAAATTTTCTCTCACTCCCGGAGACCCACTGTAAATATTCACACACTCTCGGAGCCCCACTGTAAATATTCACAAACTTTCGGAGCTCCACTGTAAATATTCACACACTCCCGGAGACCCCTGTAAATATTCACACACTCCCGGAGCCCCCCTGTAAATATTCACACACTCCCGGAGACCCCTGTAAATATTCACACACTCTCGGAGCCCCACTGTAAATATTCACACACTCTCGGAGACCCACTGTAAATATTCACACACTCCCGGAGACCCCCTGTAAATATTCACACACTCCCGGAGACCCCCTGTAAATATTCACACACTCCCGGAGACCACCTGTAAATATTCGAACACTCCCGGAGACCCCCTGTAAATAGTCACACACTCCCGGAGACCCCCTGTAAATATTCACACACTCTCGGAGCCCCACTGTAAATATTCACAGACTCCCAGAGACCCCTGTAAATATTCAGACACTCTCGGAGACACCCTGTAAATATTCACACACTCCCAGAGACCCCTATAAATATTCACACACTCTCGGAGACCCCCTGTAAATATTCACACACTCTCGGAGCCCCACTGTAAATATTCACACACTCCCGGAGACCCCCTGTAAATATTCACACACTCCTGGAGACCCCCTGTAAATATTCACACACTCTCGGAGCCCCACTGTAAATATTCATACACTCTCGGACCCCACTGTAAATATTAACACACTCTCGGAGCCCCACTGTAAATATTCAAACACTCTCGGAGACCCACTGTAAATATTCACACACTCCCGGAGACCCCTGTAAATATTGACATACTCCCAGAGACTCCCTGTAAATATTCACACACTCCCGGAGACCCCTGTAAATATTGACACACTCCCGGAGACCCCTGTAAATATTGACATACTCCCGGAGACTCCCTGTAAATATTCACACACTCCCGGAGACCCCTGTAAATATTGACACACTCCCGGAGACCCCCTGTAAATATTCACACACTCTCGGAGCCCCACTGTAAATATTCACACACTCTCGGAGCCCCACTGTACATATTCACACACTCCCGGAGACCCACTGTAAATATTCACACACTCCCGGAGACACCCTGTAAATATTCACACACTCTCGGAGACCCGCTGTAAATATTCACACACTCCCGGAGACCCAGTGTAAATATTCACACAATACAATACAAATCGCTTTATTGGCATGATAAGGTACATCTTATGTTGCCAAAGCATCAAAATACATTTATGGTTGAACACATAAACGCGGTTCCATTCATACAGTGTATAAACAGGTATATCCCTGAGTTTATAAATATATTTTCGCCTTGTTTATATATACTCTTGTCTTAGTTTACTGGTTGTCCCTCTGTTCATGGCAGGCTGTAACACAGTGTGCCGCCAGTGTTACACAGCTTCTCTCCTCCCCCAGTAGGAATGGGAGTTTTTGGTTGTCAGTCAGATTTCTGAATTCAGGGCATATTTGTGAGAATTTTTGATAGAAATTCTCTCTGATGCCCTGATATTTTCCACAGGCTGTGAGGAAGTGCATCTCTGTCTCAACTACTCCCTGACTGCAGTGAGAGCATATCCTGTCTTCACACTCTCGGAGCTCCACTGTAAATATTCACACACTCCCGGAGACTCCCTGTAAATATTCACACACTCCCGGAGCCCTGCTGTAAATATTCACACACTCCAGGAGCCCCGCTGTAAATAGTCACACACTCCCGGAGACCCCCTGTAAATATTCACACACTCCCGGAGACCCCCTGTAAATATTCACACACTCCCGGAGACCCTCTGTAAATATTCACACACTCCCGGAGACCCCCTGTAAATATTCACACACTCTCGGAGCCCCCCTGTAAATATTCACACACTCCCGGAGACCCCCTGTAAATATTCACTCACTCCCGGAGACCCCCTGTAAATATTCACACACTCTCGGAGCCCCACTGTAAATATTCACACGCTCCCGGAGACCCGCTGTGAATATTCACACACTCCCGGAGACACCTATAAATATTCACACACTCTCGGAGCCCCACTGTAAATATTCACACGCTCCCGGAGACCCGCTGTGAATATTCACACACTCCCAGAGACCCCTGTAAATATTCACACTCTCCCGGAGACCCCCTGTAAATATTCACACACTCCCGGAGACCCCCTGTAAATATTCACACACTCCCGGAGACCCCCTGTAAATATTCACACACTCCCGGAGACCCCCTGTAAATATTCACACACTCACAGAGACCCCCTGTAAATATTCACACACTCCCAGAGACCCCTGTAAATATTCACACACTCCCAGAGACCCCCTGTAAATATTCACAAACTCCCGGAGACCCCCTGTAAATATTCACAAACTCGCGGAGCCCCACTGTAAATATTCACACACTCCCGGAGACCCCCTGTAAATATTCACACACTCTCGGAGCCCCACTGTAAATATTCACACACTCCCGGAGACCACCTGTAAATACTCACACACTCCCGGAGACCACCTGTAAATATTCACACACTCTCGGAGACCCCTGTAAATATTCACACACTCCCGGAGACCCCCTGTAAATATTCACACACTCCCGGAGACCCCCTGTAAATATTCACACACTCTCGGCGCCCCACTGTAAATATTCACACAATCCCGGAGACTCCCTGTAAATATTCACACACTCCCGGAGACTCCCTGTAAATATTCACACACTCTCGGGGCTCCACTGTAAATATTCACACACTCTCGGAGACCCACTGTAAATATTCACACACTCTCGGAGCCCCACTGTAAATATTGGCACACTCTCGGAGCCCCCCTGTAAATATTCAGACACTCCCGGAGAACCTTGTAAATATTCACATACTCTCGGAGCCCCCCTGTAAATATTCACACAGTCCCGGAGACCCCCTGTAAATATTCACACACTCTCGGAGACCCCCTGTAAATATTCACACACTCTCGGAGCCCCCTGTAAATAATCACACACTCCCGGAGACCCCCTCCAAATATTCACACACTCCCGGAGACCCACTTTAAATATTCACACACTCTCGGAGCCCCACTGTAAATATTCACACACTCTCGGAGCTCCACTGTAAATATTCACACACTCTCGGAGACCCCCTGTAAATCTTCACACACTCCCGGAGACCCCCTGTAAATATTCACACACTCCCGGAGACCCCCTGTAAATATTCACACACTCCCAGAGACCCTTGTAAATATTCACACACTCCCGGAGATCCCATGTAAATATTCACACACTCCCGGAGACCCACTGTAAATATTCACAGACTATCGGAGCTCCACTGTGAATATTCACACAGTCCCGGAGACTCCCTGTAAATATTCACACACTCCCGGAGACTCCCTGTAAATATTCACACACTCCCGGAGACCCACTGTAAATATTCACACACTCCCGGAGACTCCCTGTAAATATTCACACACTCCCGGAGACCCCTGTCAATATTCACACACTCCCGGAGACTCCCTGTAAATATTCACACACTCCCGGAGACCCCTGTCAATATTCACACACTCCCGGAGACCCCCTGTAAATATTCACACACTCTCGGAGACCCCCTGTAAATATTCACACACTCCCGGAGCCCCACTCTAAATATTCACACACTCCCGGAGACCCCCTGTAAATATTCACACACTCCCGGAGACCCCCTGTAAATATTCACACACTCCCGGAGACCCCCTGTAAATATTCACACACTCCCGGAGACCCCCTGTAAATATTCACAGACTCCTGGAGCCCCACTGTAAATATTCACACACTCTTGGAGACCCCCTGTAAATATTCACACACTCCCGGAGACCCCCTGTAAATATTCACACACTCCCAGGGACCCCTGTAAATATTCACACACTCCCGGAGACTCCCTGTAAATATTCACACACTCCCGGAGACCCACTGTAAATATTCACACACTCTCGGAGCTCCACTGTAAATATTCACACACTCCCGGAGCTCCACTGTAAATATTCACAGACTCCCGGAGACCCCCTGTAAATATTCACGCGCTCCCAGAGACCCCTGTAAATATTCACACACTCTCGCAGCCCCACTGTAAATATTCACACTCTCCCGGAGACCCCCTGTAAATATTCACACACTCCCGGAGTCCCCTGTAAATATTCACACACTCCCGGAGACTCCCTGTAAAATTCTCACACTCCCGGAGACCCCCTGTAAATATTCACACACTCCCGGAGACCCTCTGTAAATATTCACACACTCCCGGAGACCCCCTGTAAATATTCACACACTCTCGGAGCCCCACTGTAAATATTCACACGCTCCCGGAGACCCGCTGTGAATATTCACACACTCCCGGAGACACCTATAAATATTCACACACTCTCGGAGCCCCACTGTAAATATTCACACGCTCCCGGAGACCCGCTGTGAATATTCACACACTCCCAGAGACCCCTGTAAATATTCACACACTCCCGGAGACCCCCTGTAAATATTCACACACTCCCGGAGACCCCCTGTAAATATTCACACACTCCCGGAGACCCCCTGTAAATATTCACACACTCCCGGAGACCCCCTGTAAATATTCACACACTCCCGGAGACCCCCTGTAAATATTCACACACTCACAGAGACCCCCTGTAAATATTCACACACTCCCAGAGACCCCTGTAAATATTCACACACTCCCAGACACCCCCTGTAAATATTCACAAACTCCCGGAGACCCCCTGTAAATATTCACAAACTCGCGGAGCCCCACTGTAAATATTCACACACTCCCGGAGACCCCCTGTAAATATTCACACACTCTCGGAGCCCCACTGTAAATATTCACACTCTCCCGGAGATCACCTGTAAATACTCACACACTCCCGGAGACCACCTGTAAATATTCACACACTCTCGGAGCCCCCTGTAAATATTCACACACTCCCGGAGACCCCCTGTAAATATTCACACACTCCCGGAGACCCCCTGTAAATATTCACACACTCTCGGCGCCCCACTGTAAATATTCACACAATCCCGGAGACTCCCTGTAAATATTCACACACTCCCGGAGACTCCCTGTAATATTCACACACTCTCGGAGCTCCACTGTAAATATTCACACACTCTCGGAGACCCACTGTAAATATTCACACACTCTCGGAGCCCCACTGTAAATATTGGCACACTCTCGGAGCCCCCCTGTCAATATTCAGACACTCCCGGAGAACCTTGTAAATATTCACACACTCTCGGAGCCCCCCTGTAAATATTCACACAGTCCCGGAGACCCCCTGTAAATATTCACACACTCTCGGAGCCCCCTGTAAATAATCACACACTCCCGGAGACCCCCTCCAAATATTCACACACTCCCGGAGACCCACTTTAAATATTCACACACTCTCGGAGCCCCACTGTAAATATTCACACACTCTCGGAGCTCCACTGTAAATATTCACACACTCTCGGAGACCCCCTGTAAATATTCACACACTCCCGGAGACACCCTGTAAATATTCACACACTCCCGGAGACCCCCTGTAAATATTCACACATTCCCGGAGACCCCCTGTAAATATTCACACACTCCCGGAGATCCCCTGTAAATATTCACACGCTCTCGGAGACCCCCTGTAAATATTCACACAATCCCGGAGACCCCCTGTAAATATTCACACGCTCTCGGAGACCCCCTGTAAATATTCACACACTCCCGGAGACCCCCTGTAAATATTCACAGACTCCCAGAGACCCCCTGTAAATATTCACACGCTCCCAGAGACCCCCTGTAAATATTCACACGCTCCCAGAGACCCCTGTAAATATTCACACACTCCCGGAGACCCACTGGAAATATTCACACACTCTCGGGGCCCCCCCTGTAAATATTCACACACTCTCGGAGACCCGCTGTAAAGATTCACACACTCCCGGAGACCCCCTGTAAATATTCACACGCTCCCGGAGACCCCCTGTAAATATTCACACGCTCCCAGAGACCCCCTGTAAATATTCACACGCTCCCAGAGACCCCTGTAAATATTAACACGCTCTCGGAGACCCCCTGTAAATATTCACACACTCTCGGAGCCCCACTGTAAATATTCACACACTCCCGGAGACACCCTGTAAATTTTCACACACTCCCGGAGACCCACTGTAAATATTCACACACTCTCGGAGCCCCACTGTAAATATTCACAAACTTTCGGAGCTCCACTGTAAATATTCACACACTCCCGGAGACCCCTGTAAATATTCACACACTCCCGGAGCCCCCCTGTAAATATTCACACACTCCCGGAGACCCCTGTAAATATTCACACACTCTCGGAGCCCCACTGTAAATATTCACACACTCTCGGAGACCCACTGTAAATATTCACACACTCCCGGAGACCCCCTGTAAATATTCACACACTCCCGGAGACCCCCTGTAAATATTCACACACTCCCGGAGACCACCTGTAAATATTCGAACACTCCCGGAGACCCCCTGTAAATCGTCACACACTCCCGGAGACCCCCTGTAAATATTCACACACTCTCGGAGCCCCACTGTAAATATTCACAGACTCCCAGAGACCCCTGTAAATATTCAGACACTCTCGGAGACACCCTGTAAATATTCACACACTCCCAGAGACCCCTATAAATATTCACACACTCTCGGAGACCCCCTGTAAATATTCACACACTCTCGGAGCCCCACTGTAAATATTCACACACTCCCGGAGACCCCCTGTAAATATTCACACACTCCTGGAGACCCCCTGTAAATATTCACACACTCTCGGAGCCCCACTGTAAATATTCATACACTCTCGGACCCCACTGTAAATATTAACACACTCTCGGAGCCCCACTGTAAATATTCACACACTCTCGGAGACCCACTGTAAATATTCACACAGTCCCGGAGACCCCTGTAAATATTGACATACTCCCGGATACTCCCTGTAAATATTCACACACTCCCGGAGACCCCTGTAAATATTGACACACTCCCGGAGACCCCTGTAAATATTGACATACTCCCGGAGACTCCCTGTAAATATTCACACACTCCCGGAGACCCCTGTAAATATTGACACACTCCCGGAGACCCCCTGTAAATATTCACACACTCTCGGAGCCCCACTGTAAATATTCACACACTCTCGGAGCCCCACTGTACATATTCACACACTCCCGGAGACCCACTGTAAATATTCACACACTCCCGGAGACACCCTGTAAATATTCACACACTCTCGGAGACCCGCTGTAAATATTCACACACTCCCGGAGACCCAGTGTAAATATTCACACAATACAATACAAATCGCTTTATTGGCATGATAAGGTACATCTTATGTTGCCAAAGCATCAAAATACATTTATGGTTGAACACATAAACGCGGTTCCATTCATACAGTGTATAAACAGGTATATCCCTGAGTTTATAAATATATTTTCGCCTTGTTTATATATACTCTTGTCTTAGTTTACTGGTTGTCCCTCTGTTCATGGCAGGCTGTAACACAGTGTGCCGCCAGTGTTACACAGCTTCTCTCCTCCCCCAGTAGGAATGGGAGTTTTTGGTTGTCAGTCAGATTTCTGAATTCAGGGCATATTTGTGAGAATTTTTGATAGAAATTCTCTCTGATGCCCTGATATTTTCCACAGGCTGTGAGGAAGTGCATCTCTGTCTCAACTACTCCCTGACTGCAGTGAGAGCATATCCTGTCTTCACACTCTCGGAGCTCCACTGTAAATATTCACACACTCCCGGAGACTCCCTGTAAATATTCACACACTCCCGGAGCCCTGCTGTAAATATTCACACACTCCAGGAGCCCCGCTGTAAATAGTCACACACTCCCGGAGACCCCCTGTAAATATTCACACACTCCCGGAGACCCCCTGTAAATATTCACACACTCCCGGAGACCCTCTGTAAATATTCACACACTCCCGGAGAGCCCCTGTAAATATTCACACACTCTCGGAGCCCCCCTGTAAATATTCACACACTCCCGGAGACCCCCTGTAAATATTCACTCACTCCCGGAGACCCCCTGTAAATATTCACACACTCTCGGAGCCCCACTGTAAATATTCACACGCTCCCGGAGACCCGCTGTGAATATTCAC
Organism: Somniosus microcephalus; assembly: GCF_052327205.1. Lineage (NCBI taxonomy): Eukaryota > Metazoa > Chordata > Chondrichthyes > Squaliformes > Somniosidae > Somniosus > Somniosus microcephalus. The sequence continues at coordinate 90,875,440 of NC_140994.1, read as the reverse complement.
ACACTCCCGGAGACACCTATAAATATTCACACACTCTCGGAGCCCCACTGTAAATATTCACACGCTCCCGGAGACCCGCTGTGAATATTCACACACTCCCAGAGACCCCTGTAAATATTCACACACTCCCGGAGACCCCCTGTAAATATTCACACACTCCCGGAGACCCCCTGTAAATATTCACACACTCCCGGAGACCCCCTGTAAATATTCACACACTCCCGGAGACCCCCTGTAAATATTCACACACTCACAGAGACCCCCTGTAAATATTCACACACTCCCAGAGACCCCCTGTAAATATTCACAAACTCCCGGAGACCCCCTGTAAATATTCACAAACTCGCGGAGCCCCACTGTAAATATTCACACACTCCCAGAGACCCCTGTAAATATTCACACACTCCCAGAGACCCCCTGTAAATATTCACAAACTCCCGGAGACCCCCTGTAAATATTCACAAACTCGCGGAGCCCCACTGTAAATATTCACACACTCCCGGAGACCCCCTGTAAATATTCACACACTCTCGGAGCCCCACTGTAAATATTCACACACTCCCGGAGACCACCTGTAAATACTCACACACTCCCGGAGACCACCTGTAAATATTCACACACTCTCGGAGCCCCCTGTAAATATTCACACACTCCCGGAGACCCCCTGTAAATATTCACACACTCCCGGAGACCCCCTGTAAATATTCACACACTCTCGGCGCCCCACTGTAAATATTCACACACTCTCGGCGCCCCACTGTAAATATTCACACAATCCCGGAGACTCCCTGTAAATATTCACACACTCCCGGAGACTCCCTGTAATATTCACACACTCTCGGAGCTCCACTGTAAATATTCACACACTCTCGGAGACCCACTGTAAATATTCACACACTCTCGGAGCCCCACTGTAAATATTGGCACACTCTCGGAGCCCCCCTGTCAATATTCAGACACTCCCGGAGAACCTTGTAAATATTCACACACTCTCGGAGCCCCCCTGTAAATATTCACACAGTCCCGGAGACCCCCTGTAAATATTCACACACTCTCGGAGCCCCCTGTAAATAATCACACACTCCCGGAGACCCCCTCCAAATATTCACACACTCCCGGAGACCCACTTTAAATATTCACACACTCTCGGAGCCCCACTGTAAATATTCACACACTCTCGGAGCTCCACTGTAAATATTCACACACTCTCGGAGACCCCCTGTAAATATTCACACACTCCCGGAGACACCCTGTAAATATTCACACACTCCCGGAGACCCCCTGTAAATATTCACACATTCCCGGAGACCCCCTGTAAATATTCACACACTCCCGGAGATCCCCTGTAAATATTCACACGCTCTCGGAGACCCCCTGTAAATATTCACACAATCCCGGAGACCCCCTGTAAATATTCACACGCTCTCGGGGACCCCCTGTAAATATTCACACACTCCCGGAGACCCCCTGTAAATATTCACAGACTCCCAGAGACCCCCTGTAAATATTCACACGCTCCCAGAGACCCCCTGTAAATATTCACACGCTCCCAGAGACCCCTGTAAATATTCACACACTCCCGGAGACCCACTGGAAATATTCACACACTCTCGGGGCCCCCCCTGTAAATATTCACACACTCTCGGAGACCCGCTGTAAAGATTCACACACTCCCGGAGACCCCCTGTAAATATTCACACGCTCCCGGAGACCCCCTGTAAATATTCACACGCTCCCAGAGACCCCCTGTAAATATTCACACGCTCCCAGAGACCCCTGTAAATATTAACACGCTCTCGGAGACCCCCTGTAAATATTCACACACTCTCGGAGCCCCACTGTAAATATTCACACACTCCCGGAGACACCCTGTAAATTTTCACACACTCCCGGAGACCCACTGTAAATATTCACACACTCTCGGAGCCCCACTGTAAATATTCACAAACTTTCGGAGCTCCACTGTAAATATTCACACACTCCCGGAGACCCCTGTAAATATTCACACACTCCCGGAGCCCCCCTGTAAATATTCACACACTCCCGGAGACCCCTGTAAATATTCACACACTCTCGGAGCCCCACTGTAAATATTCACACACTCTCGGAGACCCACTGTAAATATTCACACACTCCCGGAGACCCCCTGTAAATATTCACACACTCCCGGAGACCCCCTGTAAATATTCACACACTCCCGGAGACCACCTGTAAATATTCGAACACTCCCGGAGACCCCCTGTAAATCGTCACACACTCCCGGAGACCCCCTGTAAATATTCACACACTCTCGGAGCCCCACTGTAAATATTCACAGACTCCCAGAGACCCCTGTAAATATTCAGACACTCTCGGAGACACCCTGTAAATATTCACACACTCCCAGAGACCCCTATAAATATTCACACACTCTCGGAGACCCCCTGTAAATATTCACACACTCTCGGAGCCCCACTGTAAATATTCACACACTCCCGGAGACCCCCTGTAAATATTCACACACTCCTGGAGACCCCCTGTAAATATTCACACACTCTCGGAGCCCCACTGTAAATATTCATACACTCTCGGACCCCACTGTAAATATTAACACACTCTCGGAGCCCCACTGTAAATATTCACACACTCTCGGAGACCCACTGTAAATATTCACACAGTCCCGGAGACCCCTGTAAATATTGACATACTCCCGGAGACTCCCTGTAAATATTCACACACTCCCGGAGACCCCTGTAAATATTGACACACTCCCGGAGACCCCTGTAAATATTGACATACTCCCGGAGACTCCCTGTAAATATTCACACACTCCCGGAGACCCCTGTAAATATTGACACACTCCCGGAGACCCCCTGTAAATATTCACACACTCTCGGAGCCCCACTGTAAATATTCACACACTCTCGGAGCCCCACTGTACATATTCACACACTCCCGGAGACCCACTGTAAATATTCACACACTCCCGGAGACACCCTGTAAATATTCACACACTCTCGGAGACCCGCTGTAAATATTCACACACTCCCGGAGACCCAGTGTAAATATTCACACAATACAATACAAATCGCTTTATTGGCATGATAAGGTACATCTTATGTTGCCAAAGCATCAAAATACATTTATGGTTGAACACATAAACGCGGTTCCATTCATACAGTGTATAAACAGGTATATCCCTGAGTTTATAAATATATTTTCGCCTTGTTTATATATACTCTTGTCTTAGTTTACTGGTTGTCCCTCTGTTCATGGCAGGCTGTAACACAGTGTGCCGCCAGTGTTACACAGCTTCTCTCCTCCCCCAGTAGGAATGGGAGTTTTTGGTTGTCAGTCAGATTTCTGAATTCAGGGCATATTTGTGAGAATTTTTGATAGAAATTCTCTCTGATGCCCTGATATTTTCCACAGGCTGTGAGGAAGTGCATCTCTGTCTCAACTACTCCCTGACTGCAGTGAGAGCATATCCTGTCTTCACACTCTCGGAGCTCCACTGTAAATATTCACACACTCCCGGAGACTCCCTGTAAATATTCACACACTCCCGGAGCCCTGCTGTAAATATTCACACACTCCAGGAGCCCCGCTGTAAATAGTCACACACTCCCGGAGACCCCCTGTAAATATTCACACACTCCCGGAGACCCCCTGTAAATATTCACACACTCCCGGAGACCCTCTGTAAATATTCACACACTCCCGGAGACCCCCTGTAAATATTCACACACTCTCGGAGCCCCCCTGTAAATATTCACACACTCACGGAGACCCCCTGTAAATATTCACTCACTCCCGGAGACCCCCTGTAAATATTCACACACTCTCGGAGCCCCACTGTAAATATTCACACGCTCCCGGAGACCCGCTGTGAATATTCACACACTCCCGGAGACACCTATAAATATTCACACACTCTCGGAGCCCCACTGTAAATATTCACACGCTCCCGGAGACCCGCTGTGAATATTCACACACTCCCAGAGACCCCTGTAAATATTCACACACTCCCGGAGACCCCCTGTAAATATTCACACACTCCCGGAGACCCCCTGTAAATATTCACACACTCCCGGAGACCCCCTGTAAATATTCACACACTCCCGGAGACCCCCTGTAAATATTCACACACTCACAGAGACCCCCTGTAAATATTCACACACTCCCAGAGACCCCCTGTAAATATTCACAAACTCCCGGAGACCCCCTGTAAATATTCACAAACTCGCGGAGCCCCACTGTAAATATTCACACACTCCCAGAGACCCCTGTAAATATTCACACACTCCCAGAGACCCCCTGTAAATATTCACAAACTCCCGGAGACCCCCTGTAAATATTCACAAACTCGCGGAGCCCCACTGTAAATATTCACACACTCCCGGAGACCCCCTGTAAATATTCACACACTCTCGGAGCCCCACTGTAAATATTCACACACTCCCGGAGACCACCTGTAAATACTCACACACTCCCGGAGACCACCTGTAAATATTCACACACTCTCGGAGCCCCCTGTAAATATTCACACACTCCCGGAGACCCCCTGTAAATATTCACACACTCCCGGAGACCCCCTGTAAATATTCACACACTCTCGGCGCCCCACTGTAAATATTCACACAATCCCGGAGACTCCCTGTAAATATTCACACACTCCCGGAGACTCCCTGTAAATATTCACACACTCTCGGGGCTCCACTGTAAATATTCACACACTCTCGGAGACCCACTGTAAATATTCACACACTCTCGGAGCCCCACTGTAAATATTGGCACACTCTCGGAGCCCCCCTGTAAATATTCAGACACTCCCGGAGAACCTTGTAAATATTCACATACTCTCGGAGCCCCCCTGTAAATATTCACACAGTCCCGGAGACCCCCTGTAAATATTCACACACCCTCGGAGACCCCCTGTAAATATTCACACACTCTCGGAGCCCCCTGTAAATAATCACACACTCCCGGAGACCCCCTCCAAATATTCACACACTCCCGGAGACCCACTTTAAATATTCACACACTCTCGGAGCCCCACTGTAAATATTCACACACTCTCGGAGTTCCACTGTAAATATTCACACACTCTCGGAGACCCCCTGTAAATATTCACACACTCCCGGAGACCCCCTGTAAATATTCACACACTCCCGGAGACCCCCTGTAAATATTCACACACTCCCAGAGACCCTTGTAAATATTCACACACTCCCGGAGATCCCATGTAAATATTCACACACTCCCAGAGACCCACTGTAAATATTCACAGACTATCGGAGCTCCACTGTGAATATTCACACAGTCCCGGAGACTCCCTGTAAATATTCACACACTCCCGGAGACTCCCTGTAAATATTCACACACTCCCGGAGACCCACTGTAAATATTCACACACTCCCGGAGACTCCCTGTAAATATTCACACACTCCCGGAGACCCCTGTCAATATTCACACACTCCCGGAGACTCCCTGTAAATATTCACACACTCCCGGAGACCCCTGTCAATATTCACACACTCCCGGAGACCCCCTGTAAATATTCACACACTCTCGGAGACCCCCTGTAAATATTCACAAACTCCCGGAGCCCCACTCTAAATATTCACACACTCCCGGAGACCCCCTGTAAATATTCACACACTCCCGGAGACCCCCTGTAAATATTCACACACTCCCGGAGACCCCCTGTAAATATTCACACACTCCCGGAGACCCCCTGTAAATATTCACAGACTCCTGGAGCCCCACTGTAAATATTCACACACTCTTGGAGACCCCCTGTAAATATTCACACACTCCCGGAGACCCCCTGTAAATATTCACACACTCCCAGAGACCCCTGTAAATATTCACACACTCCCGGAGACTCCCTGTAAATATTCACACACTCCCGGAGACCCACTGTAAATATTCACACACTCTCGGAGCTCCACTGTAAATATTCACTCACTCCCGGAGCTCCACTGTAAATATTCACAGACTCCCGGAGACCCCCTGTAAATATTCACGCGCTCCCAGAGACCCCTGTAAATATTCACACACTCTCGCAGCCCCACTGTAAATATTCACACTCTCCCGGAGACCCCCTGTAAATATTCACACACTCCCGGAGTCCCCTGTAAATATTCACACACTCCCGGAGACTCCCTGTAAAATTCTCACACTCCCGGAGACCCCCTGTAAATATTCACACACTCCCAGAGACCCCCTGTAAATATTCACACACTCACAGAGACCCCCTGTAAATATTCACACACTCCCAGAGACCCCTGTAAATATTCACACACTCCCAGAGATCCCCTGTAAATATTCACACACTCCCGGGGACCCCCTGTAAATATTCACAAACTCCCGGAGCCCCACTTCAAATATTCACACACTCCCGGAGACCCCCTGTAAATATTCACACACTCCCGGAGACCCCCTGTAAATATTCACACACTCCCGGAGACCCTCTGTAAATATTCACACACTCCCGGAGACCCCCTGTAAATATTCACACACTCTCGGAGCCCCACTGTAAATATTCACACGCTCCCGGAGACCCGCTGTGAATATTCACACACTGCCGGAGACACCTATAAATATTCACACACTCTCGGAGCCCCACTGTAAATATTGACACGCTCCCGGAGACCCGCTGTGAATATTCACACACTCCCAGAGACCCCTGTAAATATTCACACACTCCCGGAGACCCCCTGTAAATATTCACACACTCCCGGAGACCCCCTGTAAATATTCACACACTCCCGGAGACCCCCTGTAAATATTCACACACTCCCGGAGACCCCCTGTAAATATTCACACACTCACAGAGACCCCCTGTAAATATTCACACACTCCCAGAGACCCCTGTAAATATTCACACACTCCCAGACACCCCCTGTAAATATTCACAAACTCCCGGAGACCCCCTGTAAATATTCACAAACTCGCGGAGCCCCACTGTAAATATTCACACACTCCCGGAGACCCCCTGTAAATATTCACACACTCTCGGAGCCCCACTGTAAATATTCACACACTCCCGGAGACCACCTGTAAATACTCACACACTCCCGGAGACCACCTGTAAATATTCACACACTCTCGGAGCCCCCTGTAAATATTCACACACTCCCGGAGACCCCCTGTAAATATTCACACACTCCCGGAGACCCCCTGTAAATATTCACACACTCTCGGCGCCCCACTGTAAATATTCACACAATCCCGGAGACTCCCTGTAAATATTCACACACTCCCGGAGACTCCCTGTAAATATTCACACACTCTCGGAGCTCCACTGTAAATATTCACACACTCTCGGAGACCCACTGTAAATATTCACACACTCTCGGAGCCCCACTGTAAATATTGGCACACTCTCGGAGCCCCCCTGTAAATATTCAGACACTCCCGGAGAACCTTGTAAATATTCACACACTCTCGGCGCCCCCCTGTAAATATTCACACAGTCCCGGAGACCCCCTGTAAATATTCACACACTCTCGGAGCCCCCTGTAAATAATCACACACTCCCGGAGACCCCCTCCAAATATTCACACACTCCCGGAGACCCACTTTAAATATTCACACACTCTCGGAGCCCCACTGTAAATATTCACACACTCTCGGAGCTCCACTGTAAATATTCACACACTCTCGGAGACCCCCTGTAAATATTCACACACTCCCGGAGACACCCTGTAAATATTCACACACTCCCGGAGACCCCCTGTAAATATTCACACATTCCCGGAGACCCCCTGTAAATATTCACACACTCCCGGAGATCCCCTGTAAATATTCACACGCTCTCGGAGACCCCCTGTAAATATTCACACAATCCCGGAGACCCCCTGTAAATATTCACACGCTCTCGGAGACCCCCTGTAAATATTCACACACTCCCGGAGACCCCCTGTAAATATTCACAGACTCCCAGAGACCCCCTGTAAATATTCACACGCTCCCAGAGACCCCCTGTAAATATTCACACGCTCCCAGAGACCCCTGTAAATATTCACACACTCCCGGAGACCCACTGGAAATATTCACACACTCTCGGAGCCCCCTGTAAATATTCACACACTCTCGGAGCCCCACTGTAAATATTCACACACTCTCGGAGACCCACTGTAAATATTCACACACTCCCGGAGACCCCCTGTAAATATTCACACACTCCCGGAGACCCCCTGTAAATATTCACACACTCCCGGAGACCACCTGTAAATATTCGAACACTCCCGGAGACCCCCTGTAAATAGTCACACACTCCCGGAGACCCCCTGTAAATATTCACACACTCTCGGAGCCCCACTGTAAATATTCACAGACTCCCAGAGACCCCTGTAAATATTCAGACACTCTCGGAGACACCCTGTAAATATTCACACACTCCCAGAGACCCCTATAAATATTCACACACTCTCGGAGACCCCCTGTAAATATTCACACACTCTCGGAGCCCCACTGTAAATATTCACACACTCCCGGAGACCCCTGTAAATATTCACACACTCCTGGAGACCCCCTGTAAATATTCACACACTCTCGGAGCCCCACTGTAAATATTCATACACTCTCGGACCCCACTGTAAATATTAACACACTCTCGGAGCCCCACTGTAAATATTCACACACTCTCGGAGACCCACTGTAAATATTCACACACTCCCGGAGACCCCTGTAAATATTGACATACTCCCGGAGACTCCCTGTAAATATTCACACACTCCCGGAGACCCCTGTAAATATTGACACACTCCCGGAGACCCCTGTAAATATTGACATACTCCCGGAGACTCCCTGTAAATATTAACACACTCCCGGAGACCCCTGTAAATATTGACACACTCCCGGAGACCCCCTGTAAATATTCACACACTCTCGGAGCCCCACTGTAAATATTCACACACTCTCAGAGCCCCACTGTACATATTCACACACTCCCGGAGACTCACTGTAAATATTCACACACTCCCGGAGACACCCTGTAAATATTCACACACTCTCGGAGACCCGCTGTAAATATTCACACACTCCCGGAGACCCAGTGTAAATATTCACACAATACAATACAAATCGCTTTATTGGCATGATAAGGTACATCTTATGTTGCCAAAGCATCAAAATACATTTATGGTTGAACACATAAACGCGGTTCCATTCATACAGTGTATAAACAGGTATATCCCTGAGTTTATAAATATATTTTCGCCTTGTTTATATATACTCTTGTCTTAGTTTACTGGTTGTCCCTCTGTTCATGGCAGGCTGTAACACAGTGTGCCGCCAGTGTTACACAGCTTCTCTCCTCCCCCAGTAGGAATGGGAGTTTTTGGTTGTCAGTCAGATTTCTGAATTCAGGGCATATTTGTGAGAATTTTTGATAGAAATTCTCTCTGATGCCCTGATATTTTCCACAGGCTGTGAGGAAGTGCATCTCTGTCTCAACTACTCCCTGACTGCAGTGAGAGCATATCCTGTCTTCACACTCTCGGAGCTCCACTGTAAATATTCACACACTCCCGGAGACTCCCTGTAAATATTCACACACTCCCGGAGCCCTGCTGCAAATATTCACACACTCCAGGAGCCCCGCTGTAAATAGTCACACACTCCCGGAGACCCCCTGTAAATATTCACACACTCCCGGAGACCCCCTGTAAATATTCACACACTCCCGGAGACCCTCTGTAAATATTCACACACTCCCGGAGACCCCCTGTAAATATTCACACACTCTCGGAGCCCCCCTGTAAATATTCACACACTCCCGGAGACCCCCTGTAAATATTCACTCACTCCCGGAGACCCCCTGTAAATATTCACACACTCTCGGAGCCCCACTGTAAATATTCACACGCTCCCGGAGACCCGCTGTGAATATTCACACACTCCCGGAGACACCTATAAATATTCACACACTCTCGGAGCCCCACTGTAAATATTCACACGCTCCCGGAGACCCGCTGTGAATATTCACACACTCCCAGAGACCCCTGTAAATATTCACACACTCCCGGAGACCCCCTGTAAATATTCACACACTCCCGGAGACCCCCTGTAAATATTCACACACTCCCGGAGACCCCCTGTAAATATTCACACACTCCCGGAGACCCCCTGTAAATATTCACACACTCACAGAGACCCCCTGTAAATATTCACACACTCCCAGAGACCCCTGTAAATATTCACACACTCCCAGAGACCCCCTGTAAATATTCACAAACTCCCGGAGACCCCCTGTAAATATTCACAAACTCGCGGAGCCCCACTGTAAATATTCACACACTCCCGGAGACCCCCTGTAAATATTCAAACACTCTCGGAGTCCCACTGTAAATATTCACACAGTCCCGGAGACCACCTGTAAATACTCACACACTCCCGGAGACCACCTGTAAATATTCACACACTCTCGGAGCCCCCTGTAAATATTCACACACTCCCGGAGACCCCCTGTAAATATTCACACACTCCCGGAGACCCCCTGTAAATATTCACACACTCTCGGCGCCCCACTGTAAATATTCACACAATCCCGGAGACTCCCTGTAAATATTCACACACTCCCGGAGACTCCCTGTAAATATTCACACACTCTCGGGGCTCCACTGTAAATATTCACACACTCTCGGAGACCCACTGTAAATATTCACACACTCTCGGAGCCCCACTGTAAATATTGGCACACTCTCGGAGCCCCCCTGTAAATATTCAGACACACCCGGAGAACCTTGTAAATATTCACATACTCTCGGAGCCCCCCTGTAAATATTCACACAGTCCCGGAGACCCCCTTTAAATATTCACACACTCTCGGAGACCCCCTGTAAATATTCACACACTCTCGGAGCCCCCTGTAAATAATCACACACTCCCGGAGACCCCCTCCAAATATTCACACACTCCCGGAGACCCACTTTAAATATTCACACACTCTCGGAGCCCCACTGTAAATATTCACACACTCTCGGAGCTCCACTGTAAATATTCACACACTCTCGGAGACCCCCTGTAAATATTCACACACTCCCGGAGACACCCTGTAAATATTCACACACTCCCGGAGACCCCCTGTAAATATTCACACATTCCCGGAGACCCCCTGTAAATATTCACACACTCCCGGAGACCCCCTGTAAATATTCACACGCTCTCGGAGACCCCCTGTAAATATTCACACAATCCCGGAGACCCCCTGTAAATATTCACACACTCCCGGAGACCCCCTGTAAATATTCACACACTCACAGAGACCCCCTGTAAATATTCACACACTCTCGGAAACCCCCTGTAAATATTCACACACTCCCGGAGACCCCTGTAAATATTCACACACTCCCGGAGACCCCCTGTAAATATTCACACACTCTCGGAGACGCCCTGTAAATATTCACACACTCCCAGAGACCCCCTGTAAATATTCACACACTCACAGAGACCCCCTGTAAATATTCACACACTCCCGGAGACCCCCTGTAAATATTCAAACACTCTCGGAGCCGCCTTGTAAATATTCACACACTCCCGGAGACTCCCTGTAAATATTCACACACTCTCGGAGCCCCACTGTAAATATTCACACACTCCCGGAGACCCCCTGTAAATATTCACACACTCCCGGAGACCCCCTGTAAATATTCACACACTCTCGGAGCCCGACTGTAAATATTCACACACTCCCGGAGACCCGCTGTAAATATTCACACACTCTCGGAGACCCCCTGTAAATATTCACAAACTCCCGGAGACCCCCTGTAAATATTCACACACTCTCGGAGCCCCCCTGTAAATATTCACATACTCCCGGAGACCCCCTGTAAATGTTCACACACTCCCGGAGACAACCCTGTAAATATTCACACACTCCCGGAGACCCCCTGTAAATATTCACAGACTCCCAGAGACCCCCTGTAAATATTCACACGCTCCCAGAGACCCCCTGTAAATATTCACACGCTCCCAGAGACCCCTGTAAATATTCACACACTCCCGGAGACCCACTGTAAATATTCACACACTCTCGGAGCCCCCCCTGTAAATATTCACACACTCTCGGAGACCCGCTGTAAATATTCACACACTCCCGGAGACCCCCTGTAAATATTCACACGCTCCCGGAGACCCCCTGTAAATATTCACACGCTCCCAGAGACCCCCTGTAAATATTCACACGCTCCCAGAGACCCCTGTAAATATTAACACGCTCTCGGAGACCCCCTGTAAATATTCACACACTCTCGGAGCCCCACTGTAAATATTCACACACTCCCGGAGACACCCTGTAAATTTTCACACACTCCCGGAGACCCACTGTAAATATTCACACACTCTCGGAGCCCCACTGTAAATATTCACAAACTTTCGGAGCTCCACTGTAAATATTCACACACTCCCGGAGACCCCTGTAAATATTCACACACTCACAGAGACCCCTTGTAAATATTCACACACTCCCAGAGACCCCTGTAAATATTCACACACTCCCAGAAACCCCCTGTAAATATTCACACACTCCCGGGGACCCCCTGTAAATATACACAAACTCCCGGAGCCCCACTTCAAATATTCACACACTCCCGGAGACCCCCTGTAAATATTCACACACTCCCGGAGACCCCCTGTAAATATTCACACACTCCCGGAGACCCTCTGTAAATATTCACACACTCCCGGAGACCCCCTGTAAATATTCACACACTCTCGGAGCCCCCCTGTAAATATTCACTCACTCCCGGAGACCCCCTGTAAATATTCACACACTCTCGGAGCCCCACTGTAAATATTCACACACTCCCGGAGACCCCCTGTAAATATTCACACACTCTCGGAGCCCCCTGTAAATATTCACACACTCTCGGATACCCCTGTAAATATTCACACACTCCCGGAGCCCCACTGTAAATATTCACACACTCCCGGAGACACCCTGTAAATTTTCACACACTCCCGGAGACCCACTGTAAATATTCACACACTCTCGGAGCCCCACTGTAAATATTCACAAACTTTCGGAGCTCCACTGTAAATATTCACACACTCCCGGAGACCCCTGTAAATATTCACACACTCCCGGAGCCCCCCTGTAAATATTCACACACTCCCGGAGACCCCTGTAAATATTCACACACTCTCGGAGCCCCACTGTAAATATTCACACACTCTCGGAGACCCACTGTAAATATTCACACACTCCCGGAGACCCCCTGTAAATATTCACACACTCCCGGAGACCCCCTGTAAATATTCACACACTCCCGGAGACCACCTGTAAATATTCGAACACTCCCGGAGACCCCCTGTAAATAGTCACACACTCCCGGAGACCCCCTGTAAATATTCACACACTCTCGGAGCCCCACTGTAAATATTCACAGACTCCCAGAGACCCCTGTAAATATTCAGACACTCTCGGAGACACCCTGTAAATATTCACACACTCCCAGAGACCCCTATAAATATTCACACACTCTCGGAGACCCCCTGTAAATATTCACACACTCTCGGAGCCCCACTGTAAATATTCACACACTCCCGGAGACCCCCTGTAAATATTCTCACACTCCCGGAGACCCCCTGTAAATATTCACACACTCTCGGAGCCCCACTGTAAATATTCACACACTCTCGGACCCCACTGTAAATATTAACACACTCTCGGAGCCCCACTGTAAATATTCACACACTCTCGGAGACCCACTGTAAATATTCACACACTCCCGGAGACCCCTGTAAATATTGACATACTCCCGGAGACTCCCTGTAAATATTCACACACTCCCGGAGACCCCTGTAAATATTGACACTCTCCCGGAGACCCCTGTAAATATTGACATACTCCCGGAGACTCCCTGTAAATATTCACACACTCCCGGAGACCCCTGTAAATATTGACACACTCCCGGAGACCCCCTGTAAATATTCACACACTCTCGGAGCCCCACTGTAAATATTCACACACTCTCGGAGCCCCACTGTAAATATTCACACACTCCCGGAGACCCACTGCAAATATTCACACACTCCCGGAGACACCCTGTAAATATTCACACACTCTCGGAGACCCGCTGTAAATATTCACACACTCCCGGAGACCCAGTGTAAATATTCACACACTCTCGGAGCTCCACTGTAAATATTCACACACTCCCGGAGACTCCCTGTAAATATTCACACACTCCCGGAGCCCCGCTGTAAATATTCACACACTCCAGGAGCCCCGCTGTAAATAGTCACACACTCCCGGAGACCCCCTGTAAATATTCACACACTCCCGGAGACCTCCTGTAAATATTCACAGACTCCCAGAGACCCCCTGTAAATATTCACACGCTCCCAGAGACCCCCTGTAAATATTCACACGCTCCCAGAGACCCCTGTAAATATTCACACACTCCCGGAGACCCACTGTAAATATTCACACACTCTCGGAGCCCCCCCTGTAAATATTCACACACTCTCGGAGACCCGCTGTAAATATTCACACACTCCCGGAGACCCCCTGTAAATATTCACACGCTCCCGGAGACCCCCTGTAAATATTCACACGCTCCCAGAGACCCCCTGTAAATATTCACACGCTCCCAGAGACCCCTGTAAATATTAACACGCTCTCGGAGACCCCCTGTAAATATTCACACACTCTCGGAGCCCCACTGTAAATATTCACACACTCCCGGAGACACCCTGTAAATTTTCACACACTCCCGGAGACCCACTGTAAATATTCACACACTCTCGGAGCCCCACTGTAAATATTCACAAACTTTCGGAGCTCCACTGTAAATATTCACACACTCCCGGAGACCCCTGTAAATATTCACACACTCACAGAGACCCCTTGTAAATATTCACACACTCCCAGAGACCCCTGTAAATATTCACACACTCCCAGAAACCCCCTGTAAATATTCACACACTCCCGGGGACCCCCTGTAAATATACACAAACTCCCGGAGCCCCACTTCAAATATTCACACACTCCCGGAGACCCCCTGTAAATATTCACACACTCCCGGAGACCCCCTGTAAATATTCACACACTCCCGGAGACCCTCTGTAAATATTCACACACTCCCGGAGACCCCCTGTAAATATTCACACACTCTCGGAGCCCCCCTGTAAATATTCACTCACTCCCGGAGACCCCCTGTAAATATTCACACACTCTCGGAGCCCCACTGTAAATATTCACACACTCCCGGAGACCCCCTGTAAATATTCACACACTCTCGGAGCCCCCTGTAAATATTCACACACTCTCGGATACCCCTGTAAATATTCACACACTCCCGGAGCCCCACTGTAAATATTCACACACTCCCGGAGACACCCTGTAAATTTTCACACACTCCCGGAGACCCACTGTAAATATTCACACACTCTCGGAGCCCCACTGTAAATATTCACAAACTTTCGGAGCTCCACTGTAAATATTCACACACTCCCGGAGACCCCTGTAAATATTCACACACTCCCGGAGCCCCCCTGTAAATATTCACACACTCCCGGAGACCCCTGTAAATATTCACACACTCTCGGAGCCCCACTGTAAATATTCACACACTCTCGGAGACCCACTGTAAATATTCACACACTCCCGGAGACCCCCTGTAAATATTCACACACTCCCGGAGACCCCCTGTAAATATTCACACACTCCCGGAGACCACCTGTAAATATTCGAACACTCCCGGAGACCCCCTGTAAATAGTCACACACTCCCGGAGACCCCCTGTAAATATTCACACACTCTCGGAGCCCCACTGTAAATATTCACAGACTCCCAGAGACCCCTGTAAATATTCAGACACTCTCGGAGACACCCTGTAAATATTCACACACTCCCAGAGACCCCTATAAATATTCACACACTCTCGGAGACCCCCTGTAAATATTCACACACTCTCGGAGCCCCACTGTAAATATTCACACACTCCCGGAGACCCCCTGTAAATATTCTCACACTCCCGGAGACCCCCTGTAAATATTCACACACTCTCGGAGCCCCACTGTAAATATTCACACACTCTCGGACCCCACTGTAAATATTAACACACTCTCGGAGCCCCACTGTAAATATTCACACACTCTCGGAGACCCACTGTAAATATTCACACACTCCCGGAGACCCCTGTAAATATTGACATACTCCCGGAGACTCCCTGTAAATATTCACACACTCCCGGAGACCCCTGTAAATATTGACACACTCCCGGAGACCCCTGTAAATATTGACATACTCCCGGAGACTCCCTGTAAATATTCACACACTCCCGGAGACCCCTGTAAATATTGACACACTCCCGGAGACCCCCTGTAAATATTCACACACTCTCGGAGCCCCACTGTAAATATTCACACACTCTCGGAGCCCCACTGTAAATATTCACACACTCCCGGAGACCCACTGCAAATATTCACACACTCCCGGAGACACCCTGTAAATATTCACACACTCTCGGAGACCCGCTGTAAATATTCACACACTCCCGGAGACCCAGTGTAAATATTCACACACTCTCGGAGCTCCACTGTAAATATTCACACACTCCCGGAGACTCCCTGTAAATATTCACACACTCCCGGAGCCCCGCTGTAAATATTCACACACTCCAGGAGCCCCGCTGTAAATAGTCACACACTCCCGGAGACCCCCTGTAAATATTCACACACTCCCGGAGACCTCCTGTAAATATTCACACACTCCCAGAGACCCGCTGTAAATATTCACACACTCCCAGAGACCCCTGTAAATATTCACACACTCTCGGAGCCCCACTGTAAATATTCAGACACTCCCAGAGACCCCTGTAAATATTCACACACTCCCGGAGACCCCCTGTAAATATTCACACACTCCCGGAGACCCCCTGTAAATATTCACACACTCTCGGCGCCCCACTGTAAATATTCACACAATCCCGGAGACTCCCTGTAAATATTCACACACTCCCGGAGACTCCCTGTAAATATTCACACACTCTCGGGGCTCCACTGTAAATATTCACACACTCTCGGAGACCCACTGTAAATATTCACACACTCTCGGAGCCCCACTGTAAATATTGGCACACTCTTGGAGCCCCCCTGTAAATATTCAGACACTCCCGGAGAACCTTGTAAATATTCACACACTCTCGGAGCCCCCCTGTAAATATTCACACAGTCCCGGAGACCCCCTGTAAATATTCACACACTCTCGGAGACCCCCTGTAAATATTCACACACTCTCGGAGCCCCCTGTAAATAATCACACACTCCCGGAGACCCCCTCCAAATATTCACACACTCCCGGAGACCCACTTGAAATATTCACACACTCTCGGAGCCCCACTGTAAATATTCACACACTCTCGGAGCTCCACTGTAAATATTCACACACTCTCGGAGACCCCCTGTAAATATTCACACACTCCCGGAGACACCCTGTAAATATTCACACACTCCCGGAGACCCCCTGTAAATATTCACACATTCCCGGAGACCCCCTGTAAATATTCACACACTCCCGGAGACCCCCTGTAAATATTCACACGCTCTCGGAGACCCCCTGTAAATATTCACACAATCCCGGAGACCCCCTGTAAATATTCACACACTCCCGGAGACCCCCTGTAAATATTCACACACTCACAGAGACCCCCTGTAAATATTCACACACTCTCGGAAACCCCCTGTAAATATTCACACACTCCCGGAGACCCCTGTAAATATTCACACACTCCCGGAGACCCCCTGTAAATATTCACACACTCTCGGAGACGCCCTGTAAATATTCACACACTCCCAGAGACCCCCTGTAAATATTCACACACTCACAGAGACCCCCTGTAAATATTCACACACTCCCGGAGACCCCCGTTAAATATTCACACACTCTCGGAGCCCCCTTGTAAATATTCACACACTCCCGGAGACTCCCTGTAAATATTCACACACTCTCGGAGCCCCACTGTAAATATTCACACACTCCCGGAGACCCCCTGTAAATATTCACACACTCCCGGAGACCCCCTGTAAATATTCACACACTCTCGGAGCCCGACTGTAAATATTCACACACTCCCGGAGACCCGCTGTAAATATTCACACACTCTCGGAGACCCCCTGTAAATATTCACAAACTCCCGGAGACCCCCTGTAAATATTCACACACTCTCGGAGCCCCCCTGTAAATATTCACATACTCCCGGAGACCCCCTGTAAATGTTCACACACTCCCGGAGACCCCCTGTAAATATTCACACACTCCCGGAGACCCCCTGTAAATATTCACAGACTCCCAGAGACCCCCTGTAAATATTCACACGCTCCCAGAGACCCCCTGTAAATATTCACACGCTCCCAGAGACCCCTGTAAATATTCACACACTCCCGGAGACCCACTGTAAATATTCACACACTCTCGGAGCCCCCCCTGTAAATATTCACACACTCTCGGAGACCCGCTGTAAATATTCACACACTCCCGGAGACCCCCTGTAAATATTCACACGCTCCCGGAGACCCCCTGTAAATATTCACACGCTCCCAGAGACCCCCTGTAAATATTCACACGCTCCCAGAGACCCCTGTAAATATTAACACGCTCTCGGAGACCCCCTGTAAATATTCACACACTCTCGGAGCCCCACTGTAAATATTCACACACTCCCGGAGACACCCTGTAAATTTTCACACACTCCCGGAGACCCACTGTAAATATTCACACACTCTCGGAGCCACACTGTAAATATTCACAAACTTTCGGAGCTCCACTGTAAATATTCACACACTCCCGGAGACCCCTGAAAATATTCACACACTCCCGGAGCCCCCCTGTAAATATTCACACACTCCCGGAGACCCCTGTAAATATTCACACACTCTCGGAGCCCCACTGTAAATATTCACACACTCTCGGAGACCCACTGTAAATATTCACACACTCCCGGAGACCCCCTGTAAATATTCACACACTCCCGGAGACCCCCTGTAAATATTCACACACTCCCGGAGACCACCTGTAAATATTCAAACACTCCCGGAGACCCCCTGTAAATAGTCACACACTCCCGGAGACCCCCTGTAAATATTCACACACTCTCGGAGCCCCACTGTAAATATTCACAGACTCCCAGAGACCCCTGTAAATATTCAGACACTCTCGGAGACACCCTGTAAATATTCACACACTCCCAGAGACCCCTATAAATATTCACACACTCTCGGAGACCCCCTGTAAATATTCACACACTCTCGGAGCCCCACTGTAAATATTCACACACTCCCGGAGACCCCCTGTAAATATTCACACACTCCCGGAGACCCCCTGTAAATATTCACACACTCTCGGAGCCCCACTGTAAATATTCACACACTCTCGGACCCCACTGTAAATATTAACACACTCTCGGAGCCCCACTGTAAATATTCACACACTCTCGGAGACCCACTGTAAATATTCACACACTCCCGGAGACCCCTGTAAATATTGACATACTCCCGGAGACTCCCTGTAAATATTCACACACTCCCGGAGACCCCTGTAAATATTGACACACTCCCGGAGACCCCTGTAAATATTGACATACTCCCGGAGACTCCCTGTAAATATTCACACACTCCCGGAGACCCCTGTAAATATTGACACACTCCCGGAGACCCCCTGTAAATATTCACACACTCTCGGAGCCCCACTGTAAATATTCACACACTCCCGGAGACCCACTGGAAATATTCACACACTCCCGGAGACACCCTGTAAATATTCACACACTCTCGGAGACCCGCTGTAAATATTCACACACTCCCGGAGACCCAGTGTAAATATTCACACACTCTCGGAGCTCCACTGTAAATATTCACACACTCCCGGAGACTCCCTGTAAATATTCACACACTCCCGGAGCCCCGCTGTAAATATTCACACACTCCAGCAGCCCCGCTGTAAATAGTCACACACTCCCGGAGACCCCCTGTAAATATTCACACACTCCCGGAGACCTCCTGTAAATATTCACACACTCCCAGAGACCCGCTGTAAATATTCACACACTCCCAGAGACCCCTGTAAATATTCACACACTCTCGGAGCCCCACTGTAAATATTCACACACTCCCGGAGACCCCCTGTAAATATTCACACACTCCCGGAGACCCCCTGTAAATATTCAGACACTCCCAGAGACCCCTGTAAATATTCACACACTCCCGGAGACCCCCTGTAAATATTCACACACTCCCGGAGACCCATTGTAAATATTCACAGACTCTCGGAGCTCCACTGTGAATATTCACACACTCCCGGAGACTCCCTGTAAATATTCACACACTCCCGGAGACTCCCTGTAAATATTCACACACTCCCGGAGACCGACTGTAAATATTCACACACTCCCGGAGACCCCCTGTAAATATTCACACACTCCCGGAGACACCTGTCAATATTCACACACTCCCGGAGACCCCCTGTAAATATTCACACACTCTCGGAGACCCCCTGTAAATATTCACACACTCCCGGAGCCCCACTCTAAATATTCACACACTCCCGGAGACCCCCTGTAAATACTCACACACTCCCGGAGACCCCCTGTAAATATTCACACACTCCCGGAGACCCCTGTAAATATTCACACACTCCCGGAGACCCCCTGTAAATATTCACAGACTCCTGGAGCCCCACTGTAAATATTCACACACTCTTGGAGATCCCCTGTAAATATTCACACACTCCCGGAGACCCCCTGTAAATATACACACACTCCCAGAGACCCCTGTAAATATTCACACACTCCCGGAGACCCCCTGTAAATATTCACACACTCCCGGAGACCCACTGTAAATATTCACACACTTTCGGAGCTCCACTGTAAATATTCACACACTCCCGGAACTCCACTGTAAATATTCACACACTCTCGCAGCCCCACTGTAAATATTCACACTCTCCCGGAGACCCCCTGTAAATATTCACACACTCCCAGAGTCCCCTGTAAATATTCACACACTCCCGGAGACTCCCTGTAAAATTCACACACTCCCGGAGACCCCCTGTAAATATTCACACACTCACAGAGACCCCCTGTAAATATTCACACACTCACAGAGACCCCCTGTAACTATTCACACACTCCCAGAGACCCCTGTAAATATTCACACACTCCCAGAGACCCCCTGTAAATATTCACACACTCCCGGGGACCCCCTGTAAATATTCACAAACTCCCGGAGCCCCACTGCAAATATTCACACACTCCCGCAGACCCCCTGTAAATATTCACACACTCTCGGAGCCCCCCTGTAAATATTCACACACTCCCGGAGACCCCCTGTAAATATTCACTCACTCCCGGAGACCCCCTGTAAATATTCACACTCTCTCGGAGTCCCACTGTAAATATTCACACACTCCCGGAGACCCCCTGTAAATATTCACACACTCTAGGAGCCCCCTGTAAATATTCACACACTCTCGGATACCCCTGCAAATATTCACACACTCCCGGAGACCCCCTGTAAATATTCACACACTCCCGGAGACCCCCTGTAAATATTCACACACTCTCGGAGCCCCACTGTAAATATTCACACAATCCCGGAGACTCCCTGTAAATATTCACACACTCTCGGAGCTCCACTGTAACTATTCACACACACTCGGAGACCCACTGTAAATATTCACACACTCTCGGAGCCCCACTGTAAATATTAACACACTCTCGGAGCCCCCCTGTAAATATTCACACACTCTCGGAGCCCCACTGTAAATATTCACACACTCTCGGAGACCCACTGTAAATATTCACACACTCGCGGAGCTCCACTATAAATATTCCCACACTCCCAGAAACCCCTGTAAATATTCACAGACTCCCGGAGCCCCACTGTAAATATTCACACACTCCCGGAGAATCCTGTAAATATTCACACACTCTCGGAGCCCCCCTGTAAATATTCACACAGTCCCGGAGACCCCCTGTAAATATTCACACACTCTCGGAGCCCCACTGTAAATATTCACACAATCTCGGAGCCCCCTGTAAATATTCACACACTCCCGGAGACCCCCTGTAAATATTCACACACTCCCGGAGACACCCTGTAAATATTCACACACTCCCAGAGACCCCTGTAAATATTCACACACTCTCGGAGCCCCACTGTAAATATTCACACACTCTCGGAGCTCCACTGTAAATATTCACACACTCTCGGAGACCCCCTGTAAATATTCACACACTCCCGGAGACACCCTGTAAATATTCACACACTCCCAGAGACCCCTGTAAATATTCACACACTCCCAGAGACCCCCTGTAAATATTCACACACTCCCTGAGCCCCACTGTAAATATTCACACACTCCCGGAGCCCCCCTGTAAATATTCACACACTCCCGGAGACCCCCTGTAAATATTCACGCACTCCCGGAGACCCCCTGTAAATATTCACGCACTCCCGGAGACCCCCTGTAAATATTCACACACTCCCGGAGCCCCCCTGTAAATATTCACGCACTCCCGGAGACCCCCTGTAAATATTCACACACTCCCGGAGCCCCCCTGTAAATATTCACACACTCCCGGAGACCCCCTGTAAATATTGACACACTCCCGGAGCCCCCCTGTAAATATTCACACACTCCCGGAGACCCCCTGTAAATATTCACACACTCCCGGAGCTCCACTGTAAATATTCACAGACTCCCGGAGACCCCCTGTAAATATTCACGCGCTCCCAGAGACCCCTGTAAATATTCACACACTCTCGGAGCCCCACTGTAAATATTCACACAATCCCGGAGACTCCCTGTAAATATTCACACACTCTCGGAGCTCCACTGTAACTATTCACACACTCTCGGAGACCCACTGTAAATATTCACACACTCTCGGAGCCCCACTGTAAATATTCACACACTCTCGGAGCCCCCCTGTAAATATTCACACACTCTCGGAGCCCCACTGTAAATATTCACACACTCTCGGAGACCCACTGTAAATATTCACACACTCGCGGAGCTCCACTAAAAATATTCCCACACTCCCAGAAACCCCTGTAAATATTCACACACTCCCGGAGCCCCACTGTAAATATTCACACACTCCCGGAGAACCCTGTAAATATTCACACACTCTCGGAGCCCCACTGTAAATATTCACACACTCCCGGAGACCCCCTGTAAATATTCACACACTCCCGGAGACCCCCTGTAAATATTCAGACACTCCCAGAGACCCCTGTAAATATTCACACACTCCCGGAGACCCCCTGTAAATATTAACACACTCCCGGAGACCCATTGTAAATATTCACAGACTCTCGGAGCTCCACTGTGAATATTCACACACTCCCGGAGACTCCCTGTAAATATTCACACACTCCCGGAGACTCCCTGTAAATATTCACACACTCCCGGAGACCGACTGTAAATATTCACACACTCCCGGAGACCCCCTGTAAATATTCACACACTCCCGGAGACACCTGTCAATATTCACACACTCCCGGAGACCCCCTGTAAATATTCACACACTCTCGGAGACCCCCTGTAAATATTCACACACTCCCGGAGCCCCACTCTAAATATTCACACACTCCCGGAGACCCCCTGTAAATACTCACACACTCCTGGAGACCCCCTGTAAATATTCACACACTCCCGGAGACCCCCTGTAAATATTCACACACTCCCGGAGACCCCCTGTAAATATTCACAGACTCCTGGAGCCCCACTGTAAATATTCACACACTCTTGGAGATCCCCTGTAAATATTCACGCACTCCCGGAGACCCCCTGTAAATATACACACACTCCCAGAGACCCCTGTAAATATTCACACACTCCCGGAGACCCCCTGTAAATATTCACACACTCCCGGAGACCCACTGTAAATATTCACACACTTTCGGAGCTCCACTGTAAATATTCACACACTCCCGGAAATCCACTGTAAATATTCACAGACTCCCGGAGACCCCCTGTAAATATTCACGCGCTCCCAGAGACCCCTGTAAATATTCACACACTCTCGCAGCCCCACTGTAAATATTCACACTCTCCCGGAGACCCCCTGTAAATATTCACACACTCCCAGAGTCCCCTGTAAATATTCACACACTCCCGGAGACACCCTGTAAAATTCACACACTCCCGGAGACCCCCTGTAAATATTCACACACTCACAGAGACCCCCTGTAAATATTCACACACTCACAGAGACCCCCTGTAACTATTCACACACTCCCAGAGACCCCTGCAAATATTCACACACTCCCAGAGACCCCCTGTAAATATTCACACACTCCCGGGGACCCCCTGTAAATATTCACAAACTCCCGGAGCCCCACTGCAAATATTCACACACTCCCGCAGACCCCCTGTAAATATTCACACACTCTCGGAGCCCCCCTGTAAATATTCACACACTCCCGGAGACCCCCTGTAAATATTCACTCACTCCCGGAGACCCCCTGTAAATATTCACACACTCTCGGAGTCCCACTGTAAATATTCACACACTCCCGGAGACCCCCTGTAAATATTCACACACTCTAGGAGCCCCCTGTAAATATTCACACACTCTCGGATACCCCTGTAAATATTCACACACTCCCGGAGACCCTCTGTAAATATTCACACACTCCCGGAGACCCCCTGTAAATATTCACACACTCTCGGAGCCCCACTGTAAATATTCACACAATCCCGGAGACTCCCTGTAAATATTCACACACTCTCGGAGCTCCACTGTAACTATTCACACACACTCGGAGACCCACTGTAAATATTCACACACTCTCGGAGCCCCACTGTAAATATTAACACACTCTCGGAGCCCCCCTGTAAATATTCACACACTCTCGGAGCCCCACTGTAAATATTCACACACTCTCGGAGACCCACTGTAAATATTCACACACTCGCGGAGCTCCACTATAAATATTCCCACACTCCCAGAAACCCCTGTAAATATTCACAGACTCCCGGAGCCCCACTGTAAATATTCACACACTCCCGGAGAATCCTGTAAATATTCACACACTCTCGGAGCCCCCCTGTAAATATTCACACAGTCCCGGAGACCCCCTGTAAATATTCACACACTCTCGGAGCCCCACTGTAAATATTCACACAATCTCGGAGCCCCCTGTAAATATTCACACACTCCCGGAGACCCCCTGTAAATATTCACACACTCCCGGAGACCCACTTAAAATATTCACACACTCTCGGAGCCCCACTGTAAATATTCACACACTCTCGGAGCTCCACTGTAAATATTCACACACTCTCGGAGACCCCCTGTAAATATTCACACACTCCCGGAGACACCCTGTAAATATTCACACACTCCCAGAGACCCCTGTAAATATTCACACACTCCCAGAGACCCCCTGTAAATATTCACACACTCCCGGAGCCCCACTGTAAATATTCACACACTCCCGGAGCCCCCCTGTAAATATTCACACACTCCCGGAGACCCCCTGTAAATATTCACACACTCCCGGAGACCCCCTGTAAATATTCACACACTCCCGGAGCCCCCCTGTAAATATTCACACACTCCCGGAGACCCCCTGTAAATATTGACACACTCCCGGAGACCCGCTGTAAATATTCACACACTCCCGGAGACCCCCTGTAAATATTCACACACTCCCGGAGACCCCCTGTAAATATTCACACACTCCCAGAGACCCCTGTAAATATTCACACACTCCCGGAGACCCCCTGTAAATATTCACACACTCCCGGAGACCCACTGTAAATATTCACAGACTCTCGGAGCTCCACTGTGAATATTCACACACTCCCGGAGACTCCCTGTAAATATTCACACACTCTCGGAGCCCCCCTGTAAATATTCACACACTCCCGGAGACCCCGTGTAAATATTCACACACTCTCGGAGCCCCCCTGTAAATATTCACACACTCCCGGAGACCCCCTGTAAATATTCACTCACTCCCGGAGACCCTCTGTAAATATTCACACACTCTCGGAGCCACACTGTAAATATTCACTCACTCCCGGAGACCCCCTGTAAATATTCACACACTCTCGGAGCCACACTGTAAATATTCACGCACTCCCGGAGACCCCCTGTAAATATTCACACACTCTCGGAGCCCCCTGTAAATATTCACACACTCTCGGATACCCCTGTAAATATTCACACACTCCCGGAGACCCCCTGTAAATATTCACACACTCCCGGAGACCCCCTGTAAATATTCACACACTCTCGGAGCCCCACTGTAAATATTCACACAATCCCGGAGACTCCCTGTAAATATTCACACACTCCCGGAGACTCCCTGTAAATATTCACACACTCTCGGAGCTCCACTGTAACTATTCACACACTCTCGGAGACCCACTGTAAATATTCACACACTCTCGGAGCCCCACTGTAAATATTCACACACTCTCGGAGCCCCCCTGTAAATATTCACACACTCTCGGAACCCCACTGTAAATATTCACACACTCTCGGAGACCCACTGTATATATTCACACACTCGCGGAGCTCCACTGTAAATATTCCCACACTCCCAGAGACCCCTGTAAATATTCACAGATTCCCGGAGCCCCACTGTAAATATTCACACACTCCCGGAGAACCCTGTAAATATTAACACACTCTCGGAGCCCCCCTGTAAATATTCACACAGTCCCGGAGACCCCATGTAAATATTCACACACTCCCGGAGACCCACTTTAAATATTCACACACTCTCGGTGCCCCACTGTAAATATTCACACACTCTCGGAGCTCCACTGTAAATATTCACACACTGTCGGAGACCCCCTGTAAATATTCACACACTCCCGGAGACACCCTGTAAATATTCACACACTCCCGGAGACCCCCTGTAAATATTCACACACTCCCGGAGACCTCCTGTAAATATTCACACACTCCCGGAGACCCCCTGTAAATATTCACACACTCTCGGAGACCCCCTGTAAATATTCACACACTCCCGGAGACCCCCTGTAAATATTCACACACTCCCGGAGACCCCCTGTAAATATACACACACTCACAGAGACCCCCTGTAAATATTGACACACTCTCGGAGACCCCCTGTAAATATTCACACACTCCCGTAGACCCCTGTAAATATTCACACACTCCCGGAGACCCCCTGTAAATATTCACACACTGTCGGAGACCCCCTGTAAATATTCACACACTCCCGGAGACCCCCTGTAAATATTCACACACTCACAGAGACCCCCTGTAAGTATTCACACACTCCCGGAGTCCCCCTGTAAATATTCACACACTCTCGGAGCCCCCCTGTAAATATTCACACACTCCCGGAGACCCCCTGTAAATATTCACACACTCTCGGAGCCCCCCTGTAAGTATTCACACACTCCCGGAGACCCCCTGTAAATATTCACACACTCTCGGAGCCCCACTGTAAATATTCACACACTCCCGGAGACCCCCTGTAAATATTCACACACTCCCGGAGACCCCCTGTAAATATTCACACACTCTCGGAGCCCCACTGTAAATATTCACACACTCCCGGAGACCCACTGTAAATATTCACACACTCTCGGAGACCCCCTGTAAATATTCACAAACTCCCGGACACCCCCTGTAAATATTCACACACTCTCGGAGCCCCCCTGTAAATATTCACACACTCCCGGAGACCCCCTGTAAATATTCACACACTCCCGGAGACCCCCTGTAAATATTCACACACTCCCGGAGACCCCCTGTAAATATTGACACGCTCCCGGAGACCCCCTGTAAATATTCACATGCTCCCAGAGACCCCTGTAAATATTCACACACTCCCGGAGACCCACTGTAAATATTCACACACTCTCGGAGCCCCCCTGTAAATATTCACACACTCTCGGAGACCCGCTGTAAATATTCACACACTCCCGGAGACCCCCTGTAAATATTCACACACTCCCGGAGACCCCCTGTAAATATTCACACGCTCCCAGAGACCCCCTGTAAATACTCACACGCTCCCAGAGACCCCAGTAAATATTCACACGCTCTCGGAGACCCCCTGTAAATATTCACACTCTCGGAGCCCCACTGTAAATATTCACACACTCTCGGAGACACGCTGTAAATATTCACACACTCCCGGAGACCCACTGTAAATATTCACACACTCTCGGAGCCCCCCTGTAAATATTCACACACTCCCGGAGACCCCCTGTAAATATTCACTCACTCCCGGAGACCCCCTGTAAATATTCACACACTCTCGGAGCCAGACTGTAAATATTCACACACTCCCGGAGACCCCCTGTAAATATTCACACACTCTCGGAGCCCCCTGTAAATATTCACACACTCTCGGATACCCCTGTAAATATTCACACACTCCCGGAGACCCCATGTAAATATTCACACACTCCCGGAGACCCCCTGTAAATATTCACACACTCTCGGAGCCCCACTGTAAATATTCACACAATCCCGGAGACTCCCTGTAAATATTCACACACTCCCGGAGACTCCCTGTAAATATTCACACACTCTCGGAGCTCCACTGTAACTATTCACACACTCTCGGAGACCCACTGTAAATATTCACACACTCTCGGAGCCCCACTGTAAATATTCACACACTCTCGGAGCCCCCCTGTAAATATTCACACACTCTCGGAGACCCACTGTAAATATTCACACACTCGCGGAGCTCCACTGTAAATATTCCCACACTCCCAGAGACCCCTGTAAATATTCACAGACTCCCGGAGCCCCACTGTAAATATTCACACACTCCCGGAGAACCCTGTAAATATTCACACACTCTCGGAGCCCCCCTGTAAATATTCACACAGTCCCGGAGACCCCATGTAAATATTCACACACTCTCGGAGCCCCACTGTAAATATTCACACACTCTCGGAGCCCCCTGTAAATGTTCACACACTCGCGGAGACCCCCTGTAAATATTCACACACTCCCGGAGACCCACTTTAAATATTCACACACTCTCGGTGCCCCACTGTAAATATTCACACACTCTCGGAGTTCCACTGTAAATATTCACACACTCTCGGAGACCCCCTGTAAATATTCACACACTCCCGGAGACACCCTGTAAATATTCACACACTCCCGGAGACCCCTGTAAATATTCACACACTCCCCGAGACCTCCTGTAAATAATCACACACTCCCGGAGACCCCCTGTAAATATTCACACACTCCCGGAGACCCCCTGTAAATATTCACACACTCCCGGAGACCCCCTGTAAATATTCACACACTCCCGGAGACCCCCTATAAATATTCACAGACTCCTGGAGCCACACTGTAAATATTCACACACTCCCGGAGACCCCCTGTAAATATTCACACACTCCCGGAGACCCCCTGTAAATATTCACACACTCCCAGAGACCCCTGTAAATATTCACACACTCCCGGAGACCCGCTGTAAATATTCACACACTCCCGGAGACCCACTGTAAATATTCACACACTCTCGGAGCTCCACTGTAAATATTCACACAATCCCGGAGCTCCACTGTAAATATTCACAGACTCCCGGAGACCCCCTGTAAATATTCACACACTCCCAGAGTCCCCTGTAAATATTCACACACTCCCGGAGACCCCCTGTAAATATTCACACACTCCCAGAGACCCCCTGTAAATATTCACACACTCCCGGAGACCCCCTGTAAATATTCACAAACTCCCGGAGCCCCACTGCAAATATTCACACAATCCCGGAGACCCCCTGTAAATATTCACACACTCCCGGAGACCCCCTGTAAATATTCACACACTCCCGGAGACCCCCTGTAAATATTCACACACTCTCGGAGCCCCCCTGTAAATATTCACACACTCCCGGAGACCCCGTGTAAATATTCACACACTCTCGGAGCCCCCCTGTAAATATTCACACACTCCCGGAGACCCCCTGTAAATATTCACTCACTCCCGGAGACCCCCTGTAAATATTCACACACTCTCGGAGCCACACTGTAAATATTCACTCACTCCCGGAGACCCCCTGTAAATATTCACTCACTCCCGGAGACCCCCTGTAAATATTCACACACTCTCGGAGCCAGACTGTAAATATTCACACACTCCCGGAGACCCCCTGTAAATATTCACACACTCTCGGAGCCCCCTGTAAATATTCACACACTCTCGGATACCCCTGTAAATATTCACACACTCCCGGAGACCCCATGTAAATATTCACACACTCCCGGAGACCCCCTGTAAATATTCACACACTCTCGGAGCCCCACTGTAAATATTCACACAATCCCGGAGACTCCCTGTAAATATTCACACACTCCCGGAGACTCCCTGTAAATATTCACACACTCTCGGAGCTCCACTGTAACTGTTCACACACTCTCGGAGACCCACTGTAAATATTCACACACTCTCGGAGCCCCACTGTAAATATTCACACACTCTCGGAGCCCCCCTGTAAATATTCACACACTCTCGGAGACCCACTGTAAATATTCACACACTCGCGGAGCTCCACTGTAAATATTCCCACACTCCCAGAGACCCCTGTAAATATTCACAGACTCCCGGAGCCCCACTGTAAATATTCACACACTCCCGGAGAACCCTGTAAATATTCACACACTCTCGGAGCCCCCCTGTAAATATTCACACAGTCCCGGAGACCCCATGTAAATATTCACACACTCTCGGAGCCCCACTGTAAATATTCACACACTCTCGGAGCCCCCTGTAAATGTTCACACACTCCCGGAGACCCCCTGTAAATATTCACACACTCCCGGAGACCCACTTTAAATATTCACACACTCTCGGTGCCCCACTGTAAATATTCACACACTCTCGGAGTTCCACTGTAAATATTCACACACTCTCGGAGACCCCCTGTAAATATTCACACACTCCCGGAGACACCCTGTAAATATTCACACACTCCCGGAGACCCCCTGTAAATATTCACACACTCCCCGAGACCTCCTGTAAATAATCACACACTCCCGGAGACCCCCTGTAAATATTCACACACTCCCGGAGACCCCCTGTAAATATTCACACACTCCCGGAGACCCCCTGTAAATATTCACACACTCCCAGAGACCCCTGTAAATATTCACACACTCCCGGAGACCCGCTGTAAATATTCACACACTCCCGGAGACCCACTGTAAATATTCACACACTCTCGGAGCTCCACTGTAAATATTCACACACTCCCGGAGCTCCACTGTAAATATTCACAGACTCCCGGAGACCCCCTGTAAATATTCACACACTCCCAGAGTCCCCTGTAAATATTCACACACTCCCGGAGACCCCCTGTAAATATTCACACACTCCCAGAGACCCCCTGTAAATATTCACACACTCCCGGAGACCCCCTGTAAATATTCACAAACTCCCGGAGCCCCACTGCAAATATTCACACACTCCCGGAGACCCCCTGTAAATATTCACACACTCCCGGAGACCCCCTGTAAATATTCACACACTCCCGGAGACCCCCTGTAAATATTCACACACTCTCGGAGCCCCCCTGTAAATATTCACACACTCCCGGAGACCCCGTGTAAATATTCACACACTCTCGGAGCCCCCCTGTAAATATTCACACACTCCCGGAGACCCCCTGTAAATATTCACTCACTCCCGGAGACCCCCTGTAAATATTCACACACTCTCGGAGCCACACTGTAAATATTCACTCACTCCCGGAGACCCCCTGTAAATATTCACACACTCTCGGAGCCACACTGTAAATATTCACACACTCCCGGAGACCCCCTGTAAATATTCACACACTCTCGGAGCCCCCTGTAAATATTCACACACTCTCGGATACCCCTGTAAATATTCACACACTCCCGGAGACCCCCTGTAAATATTCACACACTCCCGGAGACCCCCTGTAAATATTCACACACTCTCGGAGCCCCACTGTAAATATTCACACAATCCCGGAGACTCCCTGTAAATATTCACACACTCCCGGAGACTCCCTGTAAATATTCACACACTCTCGGAGCTCCACTGTAACTATTCACACACTCTCGGAGACCCACTGTAAATATTCACACACTCTCGGAGCCCCACTGTAAATATTCACACACTCTCGGAGCCCCCCTGTAAATATTCACACACTCTCGGAGACCCACTGTAAATATTCACACACTCGCGGAGCTCCACTGTAAATATTCCCACACTCCCAGAGACCCCTGTAAATATTCACAGACTTCCGGAGCCCCACTGTAAATATTCACACACTCCCGGAGAACCCTGTAAATATTCACACACTCTCGGAGCCCCCCTGTAAATATTCACACAGTCCCGGAGACCCCATGTAAATATTCACACACTCTCGGAGCCCCACTGTAAATATTCACACACTCTCGGAGCCCCCTGTAAATGTTCACACACTCCCGGAGACCCCCTGTAAATATTCACACACTCCCGGAGACCCACTTTAAATATTCACACACTCTCGGTGCCCCACTGTAAATATTCACACACTCTCGGAGTTCCACTGTAAATATTCACACACTCTCGGAGACCCCCTGTAAATATTCACACACTCCCGGAGACACCCTGTAAATATTCACACACTCCCGGAGACCCCCTGTAAATATTCACACACTCCCCGAGACCTCCTGTAAATAATCACACACTCCCGGAGACCCCCTGTAAATATTCACACACTCCCGGAGACCCCCTGTAAATATTCACACACTCCCGGAGACCCCCTGTAAATATTCACACACTCCCGGAGACCCCCTATAAATATTCACAGACTCCTGGAGCCGCACTGTAAATATTCACAAACTCCCGGAGACCCCCTGTAAATATTCACACACTCCCGGAGACCCCCTGTAAATATTCACACACTCCCAGAGACCCCTGTAAATATTCACACACTCCTGGAGACCCGCTGTAAATATTCACACACTCCCGGAGACCCACTGTAAATATTCACACACTCTCGGAGCTCCACTGTAAATATTCACACACTCCCGGAGCTCCACTGTAAATATTCACAGACTCCCGGAGACCCCCTGTAAATATTCACACACTCCCAGAGTCCCCTGTAAATATTCACACACTCCCGGAGACCCCCTGTAAATATTCACACACTCCCGGAGACCCCCTGTAAATATTCACACACTCCCGGAGACCCCCTGTAAATATTCACAAACTCCCGGAGCCCCACTGCAAATATTCACACACTCCCGGAGACCCCCTGTAAATATTCACACACTCCCGGAGACCCCCTGTAAATATTCACACACTCCCGGAGACCCCCTGTAAATATTCACACACTCTCGGAGCCCCCCTGTAAATATTCACACTCTCCCGGAGACCCCGTGTAAATATTCACACACTCTCGGAGCCCCCCTGTAAATATTCACACACTCCCGGAGACCCCTTGTAAATATTCACTCACTCCCGGAGACCCCCTGTAAATATTCACACACTCTCGGAGCCACACTGTAAATATTCACTCACTCCCGGAGACCCCCTGTAAATATTCACACACTCTCGGAGCCACACTGTAAATATTCACACACTCCCGGAGACCCCCTGTAAATATTCACACAATCTCGGAGCCCCCTGTAAATATTCACACACTCTCGGATACCCCTGTAAATATTCACACACTCCCGGAGACCCCCTGTAAATATTCACACACTCCCGGAGACCCCCTGTAAATATTCACACACTCTCGGAGCCCCACTGTAAATATTCACACAATCCCGGAGACTCCCTGTAAATATTCACACACTCCCGGAGACTCCCTGTAAATATTCACACACTCTCGGAGCTCCACTGTAACTATTCACACACTCTCGGAGACCCACTGTAAATATTCACACACTCTCGGAGCCCCACTGTAAATATTCACACACTCTCGGAGCCCCCCTGTAAATATTCACACACTCTCGGATCCCCACTGTAAATATTCACACACTCTCGGAGACCCACTGTAAATATTCACACACTCGCGGAGCTCCACTGTAAATATTCCCACACTCCCAGAGACCCCTGTAAATATTCACAGACTCCCGGAGCCCCACTGTAAATATTCACACACTCCCGGAGAACCCTGTAAATATTAACACACTCTCGGAGCCCCCCTGTAAATATTCACACAGTCCCGGAGACCCCATGTAAATATTCACACACTCTCGGAGCCCCACTGTCAATATTCACACGCTCTCGGTGCCCCACTGTAAATATTCACACACTCTCGGAGCTCCACTGTAAATATTCACACACTGTCGGAGACCCCCTGTAAATATTCACACACTCCCGGAGACACCCTGTAAATATTCACACACTCCCGGAGACCCCCTGTAAATATTCACACACTCCCGGAGACCCCCTGTAAATATTCACACACTCCCGGAGACCCCCTGTAAATATTCACACACTCACAGAGATCCCCTGTAAATATTCACACACTCTCGGAGACCCCCTGTAAATATTCACACACTCCCGTAGACCCCTGTAATTATTCACACACTCCCGGAGACCCCCGTAAATATTCACACACTGTCGGAGACCCCCTGTAAATATTCACACACTCCCGGAGACCCCCTGTAAATATTCACACACTCCCGGAGTCCCCTGTAAATATTCACACACTCACAGAGACCCCCTGTAATTATTCACACACTCCCGGAGACCCCCTGCAAATATTCACACACTCTCGGAGCCCCCCTGTAAGTATTCACACACTCCCGGAGACCCCCTGTAAATATTCACACACTCTCGGAGCCCCGCTGTAAATATTCACACACTCCCGGAGACCCCCTGTAAATATTCACACACTCCCGGAGACCCCCTGTAAATATTCACACACTCTCGGAGCCCCACTGTAAATATTCACACACTC
The DNA here is from genome assembly GCF_052327205.1 of Somniosus microcephalus. Taxonomy (NCBI): domain Eukaryota; kingdom Metazoa; phylum Chordata; class Chondrichthyes; order Squaliformes; family Somniosidae; genus Somniosus; species Somniosus microcephalus. The sequence continues at coordinate 90,840,559 of NC_140994.1, read as the reverse complement.
CCGGAGACCCACTGTAAATATTCACACACTCTCGGAGACCCCCTGTAAATATTCACAAACTCCCGGAGACCCCCTGTAAATATTCACACACTCTCGGAGCCCCCCTGTAAATATTCACACACTCCCGGAGACACCTGTCAATATTCACACACTCCCGGAGAACCCCTGTAAATATTCACACACTCTCGGAGACCCCCTGTAAATATTCACACACTCCCGGAGCCCCACTCTAAATATTCACACACTCCCGGAGACCCCCTGTAAATACTCACACACTCCTGGAGACCCCCTGTAAATATTTACACACTCCCGGAGACCCCCTGTAAATATTCACACACTCCCGGAGACCCCCTGTAAATATTCACAGACTCCTGGAGCCCCACTGTAAATATTCACACACTCTTGGAGATCCCCTGTAAATATTCACACACTCCCGGAGACCCCCTGTAAATATACACACACTCCCAGAGACACCTGTAAATATTCACACACTCCCGGAGACCCCCTGTAAATATTCACACACTCCCGGAGACCCACTGTAAATATTCACACACTTTCGGAGCTCCACTGTAAATATTCACACACTCCCGGAAATCCACTGTAAATATTCACAGACTCCCGGAGACCCCCTGTAAATATTCACGCGCTCCCAGAGACCCCTGTAAATATTCACACACTCTCGCAGCCCCACTGTAAATATTCACACTCTCCCGGAGACCCCCTGTAAATATTCACACACTCCCAGAGTCCCCTGTAAATATTCACACACTCCCGGAGACTCCCTGTAAAATTCACACACTCCCGGAGACCCCCTGTAAATATTCACACACTCACAGAGACCCCCTGTAAATATTCACACACTCACAGAGACCCCCTGTAACTATTCACACACTCCCAGAGACCCCTGTAAATATTCACACACTCCCAGAGACCCCCTGTAAATATTCACACACTCCCGGGGACCCCCTGTAAATATTCACAAACTCCCGGAGCCCCACTGCAAATATTCACACACTCCCGCAGACCCCCTGTAAATATTCACACACTCTCGGAGCCCCCCTGTAAATATTCACACACTCCCGGAGACCCCCTGTAAATATTCACTCACTCCCGGAGACCCCCTGTAAATATTCACACACTCTCGGAGTCCCACTGTAAATATTCACACACTCCCGGAGACCCCCTGTAAATATTCACACACTCTAGGAGCCCCCTGTAAATATTCACACACTCTCGGATACCCCTGTAAATATTCACACACTCCCGGAGACCCTCTGTAAATATTCACACACTCCCGGAGACCCCCTGTAAATATTCACACACTCTCGGAGCCCCACTGTAAATATTCACACAATCCCGGAGACTCCCTGTAAATATTCACACACTCTCGGAGCTCCACTGTAACTATTCACACACACTCGGAGACCCACTGTAAATATTCACACACTCTCGGAGCCCCACTGTAAATATTAACACACTCTCGGAGCCCCCCTGTAAATATTCACACACTCTCGGAGCCCCACTGTAAATATTCACACACTCTCGGAGACCCACTGTAAATATTCACACACTCGCGGAGCTCCACTATAAATATTCCCACACTCCCAGAAACCCCTGTAAATATTCACAGACTCCCGGAGCCCCACTGTAAATATTCACACACTCCCGGAGAATCCTGTAAATATTCACACACTCTCGGAGCCCCCCTGTAAATATTCACACAGTCCCGGAGACCCCCTGTAAATATTCACACACTCTCGGAGCCCCACTGTAAATATTCACACAATCTCGGAGCCCCCTGTAAATATTCACACACTCCCGGAGACCCCCTGTAAATATTCACACACTCCCGGAGACCCACTTAAAATATTCACACACTCTCGGAGCCCCACTGTAAATATTCACACACTCTCGGAGCTCCACTGTAAATATTCACACACTCTCGGAGACCCCCTGTAAATATTCACACACTCCCGGAGACACCCTGTAAATATTCACACACTCCCAGAGACCCCTGTAAATATTCACACACTCCCAGAGACCCCCTGTAAATATTCACACACTCCCGGAGCCCCACTATAAATATTCACACACTCCCGGAGCCCCCCTGTAAATATTCACACACTCCCGGAGACCCCCTGTAAATATTCACACACTCCCGGAGACCCCCTGTAAATATTCACACACTCCCGGAGCCCCCCTGTAAATATTCACACACTCCCGGAGACCCCCTGTAAATATTGACACACTCCCGGAGACCCGCTGTAAATATTCACACACTCCCGGAGACCCCCTGTAAATATTCACACACTCCCGGAGACCCCCTGTAAATATTCACACACTCCCAGAGACCCCTGTAAATATTCACACACTCCCGGAGACCCCATGTAAATATTCACACACTCCCGGAGACCCACTGTAAATATTCACAGACTCTCGGAGCTCCACTGTGAATATTCACACACTCCCGGAGACTCCCTGTAAATATTCACACACTCTCGGAGCCCCCCTGTAAATATTCACACACTCCCGGAGACCCCGTGTAAATATTCACACACTCTCGGAGCCCCCCTGTAAATATTCACACACTCCCGGAGACCCCCTGTAAATATTCACTCACTCCCGGAGACCCTCTGTAAATATTCACACACTCTCGGAGCCACACTGTAAATATTCACTCACTCCCGCAGACCCCCTGTAAATATTCACACACTCTCGGAGCCACACTGTAAATATTCACACACTCCCGGAGACCCCCTGTAAATATTCACACACTCTCGGAGCCCCCTGTAAATATTCACACACTCTCGGATACCCCTGTAAATATTCACACACTCCCGGAGACCCCCTGTAAATATTCACACACTCCCGGAGACCCCCTGTAAATATTCACACACTCTCGGAGCCCCACTGTAAATATTCACACAATCCCGGAGACTCCCTGTAAATATTCACACACTCCCGGAGACTCCCTGTAAATATTCACACACTCTCGGAGCTCCACTGTAACTATTCACACACTCTCGGAGACCCACTGTAAATATTCACACACTCTCGGAGCCCCACTGTAAATATTCACACACTCTCGGAGCCCCCCTGTAAATATTCACACACTCTCGGAATCCCACTGTAAATATTCACACACTCTCGGAGACCCACTGTAAATATTCACACACTCGCGGAGCTCCACTGTAAATATTCCCACACTCCCAGAGACCCCTGTAAATATTCACAGATTCCCGGAGCCCCACTGTAAATATTCACACACTCCCGGAGAACCCTGTAAATATTAACACACTCTCGGAGCCCCCCTGTAAATATTCACACAGTCCCGGAGACCCCATGTAAATATTCACACACTCCCGGAGACCCACTTTAAATATTCACACACTCTCGGTGCCCCACTGTAAATATTCACACACTCTCGGAGCTCCACTGTAAATATTCACACACTGTCGGAGACCCCCTGTAAATATTCACACACTCCCGGAGACACCCTGTAAATATTCACACACTCCCGGAGACCCCCTGTAAATATTCACACACTCCCGGAGACCTCCTGTAAATATTCACACACTCCCGGAGACCCCCTGTAAATATTCACACACTCTCGGAGACCCCCGTTAATATTCACACACTCCCGGAGACCCCCTGTAAATATTCACACACTCCCGGAGACCCCCTGTAAATATACACACACTCACAGAGACCCCTGTAAATATTGACACACTCTCGGAGACCCCCTGTAAATATTCACACACTCCCGTAGACCCCTGTAAATATTCACACACTCCCGGAGACCCCCTGTAAATATTCACACACTGTCGGAGACCCCCTGTAAATATTCACACACTCCCGGAGACCCCCTGTAAATATTCACACACTCACAGAGACCCCCTGTAAGTATTCACACACTCCCGGAGACCCCCTGTAAATATTCACACACTCTCGGAGCCCCCCTGTAAATATTCACACACTCCCGGAGACCCCCTGTAAATATTCACACACTCTCGGAGCCCCCCTGTAAGTATTCACACACTCCCGGAGACCCCCTGTAAATATTCACACACTCTCGGAGCCCCACTGTAAATATTCACACACTCCCGGAGACCCCCTGTAAATATTCACACACTCCCGGAGACCCCCTGTAAATATTCACACACTCTCGGAGCCCCACTGTAAATATTCACACACTCCCGGAGACCCACTGTAAATATTCACACACTCTCGGAGACCCCCTGTAAATATTCACAAACTCCCGGAGACCCCCTGTAAATATTCACACACTCTCGGAGCCCCCCTGTAAATATTCACACACTCCCGGAGACCCCCTGTAAATATTCACACACTCCCGGAGACCCCCTGTAAATATTCACACACTCCCGGAGACCCCCTGTAAATATTCACACACTCCCGGAGACCCCCTGTAAATATTGACACGCTCCCGGAGACCCCCTGTAAATATTCACATGCTCCCAGAGACCCCTGTAAATATTCACACACTCCCGGAGACCCACTGTAAATATTCACACACTCTCGGAGCCCCCCTGTAAATATTCACACACTTTCGGAGACCCGCTGTAAATATTCACACACTCCCGGAGACCCCCTGTAAATATTCACACACTCCCGGAGACCCCCTGTAAATATTCACACGCTCCCAGAGACCCCCTGTAAATACTCACACGCTCCCAGAGACCCCAGTAAATATTCACACGCTCTCGGAGACCCCCTGTAAATATTCACACTCTCGGAGCCCCACTGTAAATATTCACACACTCTCGGAGACACGCTGTAAATATTCACACACTCCCGGAGACCCACTGTAAATATTCACACACTCTCGGAGCCCCCCTGTAAATATTCACACACTCCCGGAGACCCCCTGTAAATATTCACTCACTCCCGGAGACCCCCTGTAAATATTCACACACTCTCGGAGCCAGACTGTAAATATTCACACACTCCCGGAGACCCCCTGTAAATATTCACACACTCTCGGAGCCCCCTGTAAATATTCACACACTCTCGGACACCCCTGTAAATATTCACACACTCCCGGAGACCCCATGTAAATATTCACACACTCCCGGAGACCCCCTGTAAATATTCACACACTCTCGGAGCCCCACTGTAAATATTCACACAATCCCGGAGACTCCCTGTAAATATTCACACACTCCCGGAGACTCCCTGTAAATATTCACACACTCTCGGAGCTCCACTGTAAATATTCACACACTCGCGGAGCTCCACTGTAAATATTCCCACACTCCCAGAGACCCCTGTAAATATTCACAGACTCCCGGAGCCCCACTGTAAATATTCACACACTCCCGGAGAACCCTGTAAATATTCACACACTCTCGGAGCCCCCCTGTAAATATTCACACAGTCCCGGAGACCCCATGTAAATATTCACACACTCTCGGAGCCCCACTGTAAATATTCACACACTCTCGGAGCCCCCTGTAAATGTTCACACACTCCCGGAGACCCCCTGTAAATATTCACACACTCCCGGAGACCCACTTTAAATATTCACACACTCTCGGTGCCCCACTGTAAATATTCACACACTCTCGGAGTTCCACTGTAAATATTCACACACTCTCGGAGACCCCCTGTAAATATTCACACACTCCCGGAGACACCCTGTAAATATTCACACACTCCCGGAGACCCCCTGTAAATATTCACACACTCCCCGAGACCTCCTGTAAATAATCACACACTCCCGGAGACCCCCTGTAAATATTCACACACTCCCGGAGACCCCCTGTAAATATTCACACACTCCCGGAGACCCCCTGTAAATATTCACACACTCCCGGAGACCCCCTATAAATATTCACAGACTCCTGGAGCCACACTGTAAATATTCACACACTCCCGGAGACCCCCTGTAAATATTCACACACTCCCGGAGACCCCCTGTAAATATTCACACACTCCCAGAGACCCCTGTAAATATTCACACACTCCCGGAGACCCGCTGTAAATATTCACACACTCCCGGAGACCCACTGTAAATATTCACACACTCTCGGAGCTCCACTGTAAATATTCACACACTCCCGGAGCTCCACTGTAAATATTCACAGACTCCCGGAGACCCCCTGTAAATATTCACACACTCCCAGAGTCCCCTGTAAATATTCACACACTCCCGGAGACCCCCTGTAAATATTCACACACTCCCAGAGACCCCCTGTAAATATTCACACACTCCCGGAGACCCCCTGTAAATATTCACAAACTCCCGGAGCCCCACTGCAAATATTCACACAATCCCGGAGACCCCCTGTAAATATTCACACACTCCCGGAGACCCCCTGTAAATATTCACACACTCCCGGAGACCCCCTGTAAATATTCACACACTCTCGGAGCCCCCCTGTAAATATTCACACACTCCCGGAGACCCCGTGTAAATATTCACACACTCTCGGAGCCCCCCTGTAAATATTCACACACTCCCGGAGACCCCCTGTAAATATTCACTCACTCCCGGAGACCCCCTGTAAATATTCACACACTCTCGGAGCCACACTGTAAATATTCACTCACTCCCGGAGACCCCCTGTAAATATTCACTCACTCCCGGAGACCCCCTGTAAATATTCACACACTCTCGGAGCCAGACTGTAAATATTCACACACTCCCGGAGACCCCCTGTAAATATTCACACACTCTCGGAGCCCCCTGTAAATATTCACACACTCTCGGATACCCCTGTAAATATTCACACACTCCCGGAGACCCCATGTAAATATTCACACACTCCCGGAGACCCCCTGTAAATATTCACACACTCTCGGAGCCCCACTGTAAATATTCACACAATCCCGGAGACTCCCTGTAAATATTCACACACTCCCGGAGACTCCCTGTAAATATTCACACACTCTCGGAGCTCCACTGTAACTATTCACACACTCTCGGAGACGCACTGTAAATATTCACACACTCTCGGAGCCCCACTGTAAATATTCACACACTCTCGGAGCCCCCCTGTAAATATTCACACACTCTCGGAGACCCACTGTAAATATTCACACACTCGCGGAGCTCCACTGTAAATATTCCCACACTCCCAGAGACCCCTGTAAATATTCACAGACTCCCGGAGCCCCACTGTAAATATTCACACACTCCTGGAGAACCCTGTAAATATTCACACACTCTCGGAGCCCCCCTGTAAATATTCACACAGTCCCGGAGACCCCATGTAAATATTCACACACTCTCGGAGCCCCACTGTAAATATTCACACACTCTCGGAGCCCCCTGTAAATGTTCACACACTCCCGGAGACCCCCTGTAAATATTCACACACTCCCGGAGACCCACTTTAAATATTCACACACTCTCGGTGCCCCACTGTAAATATTCACACACTCTCGGAGTTCCACTGTAAATATTCACACACTCTCGGAGACCCCCTGTAAATATTCACACACTCCCGGAGACACCCTGTAAATATTCACACACTCCCGGAGACCCCCTGTAAATATTCACACACTCCCCGAGACCTCCTGTAAATAATCACACACTCCCGGAGACCCCCTGTAAATATTCACACACTCCCGGAGACCCCCTGTAAATATTCACACACTCCCGGAGACCCCCTGTAAATATTCACACACTCCCAGAGACCCCTGTAAATATTCACACACTCCCGGAGACCCACTGTAAATATTCACACACTCTCGGAGCTCCACTGTAAATATTCACACACTCCCGGAGCTCCACTGTAAATATTCACAGACTCCCGGAGACCCCCTGTAAATATTCACACACTCCCAGAGTCCCCTGTAAATATTCACACACTCCCGGAGACCCCCTGTAAATATTCACACACTCCCAGAGACCCCCTGTAAATATTCACACACTCCCGGAGACCCCCTGTAAATATTCACAAACTCCCGGAGCCCCACTGCAAATATTCACACACTCCCGGAGACCCCCTGTAAATATTCACACACTCCCGGAGACCCCCTGTAAATATTCACACACTCCCGGAGACCCCCTGTAAATATTCACACACTCTCGGAGCCCCCCTGTAAATATTCACACACTCCCGGAGACCCCGTGTAAATATTCACACACTCTCGGAGCCCCCCTGTAAATATTCACACACTCCCGGAGACCCCCTGTAAATATTCACTCACTCCCGGAGACCCCCTGTAAATATTCACACACTCTCGGAGCCACACTGTAAATATTCACTCACTCCCGGAGACCCCCTGTAAATATTCACACACTCTCGGAGCCACACTGTAAATATTCACACACTCCCGGAGACCCCCTGTAAATATTCACACACTCTCGGAGCCCCCTGTAAATATTCACACACTCTCGGATACCCCTGTAAATATTCACACACTCCCGGAGACCCCCTGTAAATATTCACACACTCCCGGAGACCCCCTGTAAATATTCACACAGTCCCGGAGACCCCATGTAAATATTCACACACTCTCGGAGCCCCACTGTAAATATTCACACACTCTCGGAGCCCCCTGTAAATGTTCACACACTCCCGGAGACCCCCTGTAAATATTCACACACTCCCGGAGACCCACTTTAAATATTCACACACTCTCGGTGCCCCACTGTAAATATTCACACACTCTCGGAGTTCCACTGTAAATATTCACACACTCTCGGAGACCCCCTGTAAATATTCACACACTCCCGGAGACACCCTGTAAATATTCACACACTCCCGGAGACCCCCTGTAAATATTCACACACTCCCCGAGACCTCCTGTAAATAATCACACACTCCCGGAGACCCCCTGTAAATATTCACACACTCCCGGAGACCCCCTGTAAATATTCACACACTCCCGGAGACCCCCTGTAAATATTCACACACTCCCAGAGACCCCTGTAAATATTCACACACTCCCGGAGACCCGCTGTAAATATTCACACACTCCCGGAGACCCACTGTAAATATTCACACACTCTCGGAGCTCCACTGTAAATATTCACACACTCCCGGAGCTCCACTGTAAATATTCACAGACTCCCGGAGACCCCCTGTAAATATTCACACACTCCCAGAGTCCCCTGTAAATATTCACACACTCCCGGAGACCCCCTGTAAATATTCACACACTCCCAGAGACCCCCTGTAAATATTCACACACTCCCGGAGACCCCCTGTAAATATTCACAAACTCCCGGAGCCCCACTGCAAATATTCACACACTCCCGGAGACCCCCTGTAAATATTCACACACTCCCGGAGACCCCCTGTAAATATTCACACACTCCCGGAGACCCCCTGTAAATATTCACACACTCTCGGAGCCCCCCTGTAAATATTCACACACTCCCGGAGACCCCGTGTAAATATTCACACACTCTCGGAGCCCCCCTGTAAATATTCACACACTCCCGGAGACCCCCTGTAAATATTCACTCACTCCCGGAGACCCCCTGTAAATATTCACACACTCTCGGAGCCACACTGTAAATATTCACTCACTCCCGGAGACCCCCTGTAAATATTCACACACTCTCGGAGCCACACTGTAAATATTCACACACTCCCGGAGACCCCCTGTAAATATTCACACACTCTCGGAGCCCCCTGTAAATATTCACACACTCTCGGATACCCCTGTAAATATTCACACACTCCCGGAGACCCCCTGTAAATATTCACACACTCCCGGAGACCCCCTGTAAATATTCACACACTCTCGGAGCCCCACTGTAAATATTCACACAATCCCGGAGACTCCCTGTAAATATTCACACACTCCCGGAGACTCCCTGTAAATATTCACACACTCTCGGAGCTCCACTGTAACTATTCACACACTCTCGGAGACCCACTGTAAATATTCACACACTCTCGGAGCCCCACTGTAAATATTCACACACTCTCGGAGCCCCCCTGTAAATATTCAGACACTCTCGGAGACCCACTGTAAATATTCACACACTCGCGGAGCTCCACTGTAAATATTCCCACACTCCCAGAGACCCCTGTAAATATTCACAGACTCCCGGAGCCCCACTGTAAATATTCAGACACTCCCGGAGAACCCTGTAAATATTCACACACTCTCGGAGCCCCCCTGTAAATATTCACACAGTCCCGGAGACCCCATGTAAATATTCACACACTCTCGGAGCCCCACTGTAAATATTCACACACTCTCGGAGCCCCCTGTAAATGTTCACACACTCCCGGAGACCCCCTGTAAATATTCACACACTCCCGGAGACCCACTTTAAATATTCACACACTCTCGGTGCCCCACTGTAAATATTCACACACTCTCGGAGTTCCACTGTAAATATTCACACACTCTCGGAGACCCCCTGTAAGTATTCACACACTCCCGGAGACACCCTGTAAATATTCACAAACTCCCGGAGACCCCCTGTAAATATTCACACACTCCCCGAGACCTCCTGTAAATAATCACACACTCCCGGAGACCCCCTGTAAATATTCACACACTCCCGGAGACCCCCTGTAAATATTCACACACTCCCGGAGACCCCCTGTAAATATTCACACACTCCCGGAGACCCCCTATAAATATTCACAGACTCCTGGAGCCGCACTGTAAATATTCACACACTCCCGGAGACCCCCTGTAAATATTCACACACTCCCGGAGACCCCCTGTAAATATTCACACACTCCCAGAGACCCCTGTAAATATTCACACACTCCTGGAGACCCGCTGTAAATATTCACACACTCCCGGAGACCCACTGTAAATATTCACACACTCTCGGAGCTCCACTGTAAATATTCACACACTCCCGGAGCTCCACTGTAAATATTCACAGACTCCCGGAGACCCCCTGTAAATATTCACACACTCCCAGAGTCCCCTGTAAATATTCACACACTCCCGGAGACCCCCTGTAAATATTCACACACTCCCGGAGACCCCCTGTAAATATTCACACACTCCCGGAGACCCCCTGTAAATATTCACAAACTCCCGGAGCCCCACTGCAAATATTCACACACTCCCGGAGACCCCCTGTAAATATTCACACACTCCCGGAGACCCCCTGTAAATATTCACACACTCCCGGAGACCCCGTGTAAATATTCACACACTCTCGGAGCCCCCCTGTAAATATTCACACTCTCCCGGAGACCCCGTGTAAATATTCACACACTCTCGGAGCCCCCCTGTAAATATTCACACACTCCCGGAGACCCCCTGTAAATATTCACTCACTCCCGGAGACCCCCTGTAAATATTCACACACTCTCGGAGCCACACTGTAAATATTCACTCACTCCCGGAGACCCCCTGTAAATATTCACACACTCTCGGAGCCACACTGTAAATATTCACACACTCCCGGAGACCCCCTGTAAATATTCACACACTCTCGGAGCCCCCTGTAAATATTCACACACTCTCGGATACCCCTGTAAATATTCACACACTCCCGGAGACCCCCTGTAAATATTCACACACTCCCGGAGACCCCCTGTAAATATTCACACACTCTCGGAGCCCCACTGTAAATATTCACACAATCCCGGAGACTCCCTGTAAATATTCACACACTCCCGGAGACTCCCTGTAAATATTCACACACTCTCGGAGCTCCACTGTAACTATTCACACACTCTCGGAGACCCACTGTAAATATTCACACACTCTCGGAGCCCCACTGTAAATATTCACACACTCTCGGAGCCCCCCTGTAAATATTCACACACTCTCGGATCCCCACTGTAAATATTCACACACTCTCGGAGACCCAGTGTAAATATTCACACACTCGCGGAGCTCCACTGTAAATATTCCCACACTCCCAGAGACCCCTGTAAATATTCACAGACTCCCGGAGCCCCACTGTAAATATTCAGACACTCCCGGAGAACCCTGTAAATATTCACACACTCTCGGAGCCCCCCTGTAAATATTCACACAGTCCCGGAGACCCCATGTAAATATTCACACACTCTCGGAGCCCCACTGTAAATATTCACACACTCTCGGAGCCCCCTGTAAATGTTCACACACTCCCGGAGACCCCCTGTAAATATTCACACACTCCCGGAGACCCACTTTAAATATTCACACACTCTCGGTGCCCCACTGTAAATATTCACACACTCTCGGAGTTCCACTGTAAATATTCACACACTCTCGGAGACCCCCTGTAAATATTCACACACTCCCGGAGACACCCTGTAAATATTCACAAACTCCCGGAGACCCCCTGTAAATATTCACACACTCCCCGAGACCTCCTGTAAATAATCACACACTCCCGGAGACCCCCTGTAAATATTCACACACTCCCGGAGACCCCCTGTAAATATTCACACACTCCCGGAGACCCCCTGTAAATATTCACACACTCCCGGAGACCCCCTATAAATATTCACAGACTCCTGGAGCCGCACTGTAAATATTCACACACTCCCGGAGACCCCCTGTAAATATTCACACACTCCCGGAGACCCCCTGTAAATATTCACACACTCCCAGAGACCCCTGTAAATATTCACACACTCCTGGAGACCCGCTGTAAATATTCACACACTCCCGGAGACCCACTGTAAATATTCACACACTCTCGGAGCTCCACTGTAAATATTCACACACTCCCGGAGCTCCACTGTAAATATTCACAGACTCCCGGAGACCCCCTGTAAATATTCACACACTCCCAGAGTCCCCTGTAAATATTCACACACTCCCGGAGACCCCCTGTAAATATTCACACACTCCCGGAGACCCCCTGTAAATATTCACACACTCCCGGAGACCCCCTGTAAATATTCACAAACTCCCGGAGCCCCACTGCAAATATTCACACACTCCCGGAGACCCCCTGTAAATATTCACACACTCCCGGAGACCCCCTGTAAATATTCACACACTCCCGGAGACCCCGTGTAAATATTCACACACTCTCGGAGCCCCCCTGTAAATATTCACACTCTCCCGGAGACCCCGTGTAAATATTCACACACTCTCGGAGCCCCCCTGTAAATATTCACACACTCCCGGAGACCCCCTGTAAATATTCACTCACTCCCGGAGACCCCCTGTAAATATTCACACACTCTCGGAGCCACACTGTAAATATTCACTCACTCCCGGAGACCCCCTGTAAATATTCACACACTCTCGGAGCCACACTGTAAATATTCACACACTCCCGGAGACCCCCTGTAAATATTCACACACTCTCGGAGCCCCCTGTAAATATTCACACACTCTCGGATACCCCTGTAAATATTCACACACTCCCGGAGACCCCCTGTAAATATTCACACACTCCCGGAGACCCCCTGTAAATATTCACACACTCTCGGAGCCCCACTGTAAATATTCACACAATCCCGGAGACTCCCTGTAAATATTCACACACTCCCGGAGACTCCCTGTAAATATTCACACACTCTCGGAGCTCCACTGTAACTATTCACACACTCTCGGAGACCCACTGTAAATATTCACACACTCTCGGAGCCCCACTGTAAATATTCACACACTCTCGGAGCCCCCCTGTAAATATTCACACACTCTCGGATCCCCACTGTAAATATTCACACACTCTCGGAGACCCAGTGTAAATATTCACACACTCGCGGAGCTCCACTGTAAATATTCCCACACTCCCAGAGACCCCTGTAAATATTCACAGACTCCCGGAGCCCCACTGTAAATATTCACACACTCCCGGAGAACCCTGTAAATATTAACACACTCTCGGAGCCCCCCTGTAAATATTCACACAGTCCCGGAGACCCCATGTAAATATTCACACACTCTCGGAGCCCCACTGTAAATATTCACACACTCTCGGTGCCCCACTGTAAATATTCACACACTCTCGGAGCTCCACTGTAAATATTCACACACTGTCGGAGACCCCCTGTAAATATTCACACACTCCCGGAGACACCCTGTAAATATTCACACATTCCCGGAGACCCCCTGTAAATATTCACACACTCCCGGAGACCCCCTGTAAATATTCACACACTCCCGGAGACCCCCTGTAAATATTCACACACTCACAGAGATCCCCTGTAAATATTCACACACTCTCGGAGACCCCCTGTAAATATTCACACACTCCCGTAGACCCCTGTAAATATTCACACACTCCCGGAGACCCCCGTAAATATTCACACACTGTCGGAGACCCCCTGTAAATATTCACACACTCCCGGAGACCCCCTGTAAATATTCACACACTCCCGGAGTCCCCTGTAAATATTCACACACTCACAGAGACCCCCTGTAAGTATTCACACACTCCCGGAGACCCCCTGCAAATATTCACACACTCTCGGAGCCCCCCTGTAAGTATTCACACACTCCCGGAGACCCCCTGTAAATATTCACACACTCTCGGAGCCCCGCTGTAAATATTCACACACTCCCGGAGACCCCCTGTAAATATTCACACACTCCCGGAGACCCCCTGTAAATATTCACACACTCTCGGAGCCCCACTGTAAATATTCACACACTCCCGGAGACCCACTGTAAATATTCACACACTCTCGGAGACCCCCTGTAAATATTCACAAACTCCCGGAGACCCCCTGTAAATATTCACACACTCTCGGAGCCCCCCTGTAAATATTCACACACTCCCGGAGACCCTCTGTAAATATTCACACACTCCCGGAGACCCCCTGTAAATATTCACACACTCTCGGAACCCCACTGTAAATATTCACACACTCTCGGAGACCCACTGTAAATAGTCACACACTCGCGGAGCTCCACTGTAAATATTCCCACACTCCCAGAGACCCCTGTAAATATTCACAGACTCCCGGAGCCCCACTGTAAATATTCACACACTCCCGGAGAACCCTGTAAATATTCACACACTCTCGGAGCCCCACTGTAAATATTCACACACTCTCGGTGCCCCACTGTAAATATTCACACACTCTCGGAGCTCCACTGTAAATATTCACACACTGTCGGAGACCCCCTGTAAATATTCACACACTCCCGGAGACACCCTGTAAATATTCACACACTCCCGGAGACCCCCTGTAAATATTCACACACTCCCGGAGACCCCCTGTAAATATTCACACACTCCCGGAGACCCCCTGTAAATATTCACACACTCACAGAGACCCCCTGTAAATATTCACACACTCTCGGAGACCCCCTGTAAATATTCACACACTCCCGTAGACCCCTGTAAATATTCACACACTCCCGGAGACCCCCGTAAATATTCACACACTGTCGGAGACCCCCTGTAAATATTCACACACTCCCGGAGACCCCCTGTAAATATTCACACACTCCCGGAGTCCCCTGTAAATATTCACACACTCACAGAGACCCCCTGTAAGTATTCACACACTCCCGGAGACCCCCTGCAAATATTCACACACTCTCGGAGCCCCACTGTAAGTATTCACACACTCCCGGAGACCCCCTGTAAATATTCACACACTCTCGGAGCCCCGCTGTAAATATTCACACACTCCCGGAGACCCCCTGTAAATATTCACACACTCCCGGAGACCCCCTGTAAATATTCACACACTCCCGGAGACCCCCTGTAAATATTCACACACTCCCGGAGACCCCCTGTAAATATTCACACACTCTCGGAGCCCCACTGTAAATATTCACACACTCCCGGAGACCCACTGTAAATATTCACACACTCTCGGAGACCCCCTGTAAATATTCACAAACTCCCGGAGACCCCCTGTAAATATTCACACACTCTCGGAGCCCCCCTGTAAATATTCACACACTCCCGGAGACCCTCTGTAAATATTCACACACTCCCGGAGACCCCCTGTAAATATTCACACACTCCCGGAGACCCCCTGTAAATATTCACACACTCCCGGAGACCCCCTGTAAATATTGAGATGCTCCCAGAGACCCCCTGTAAATATTCACATGCTCCCAGAGACCCCTGTAAATATTCACACACTCCCGGAGACCCACTGTAAATATTCACACACTCTCGGAGCCCCCCTGTAAATATTCACACACTCTCGGAGACCCGCTGTAAATATTCACACACTCCCGGAGACCCCCTGTAAATATTCACACACTCCCGGAGACACCCTGTAAATATTCACATGCTCCCAGAGACCCCCTGTAAATATTCACACGCTCCCAGCGACCCCTGTAAATATTCACACGCTCTCGGAGACCCCCTGTAAATATTCACACACTCTCGGAGCCCCACTGTAAATATTCACACACTCTCGGAGACACGCTGTAAATATTCACACACTCCCGGAGACCCACTGTAAATATTCACACACTCTCGGAGCCCCCCTGTAAATATTCACACACTCCCGGAGACCCACTGTAAATATTCACACACTCTCGGAGCCCCACTGTAAATATTCACAAACTCTCGGAGCTCCACTGTAAATATTCACACACTCCCGGAGACCCTTGTAAATATTCACACACTCCCGGAGCACCCCTGTAAATATTCACACACTCCCGGAGACCCCTGTAAATATTCACACACTCTCGGAGCCCCACTGTAAATATTCACTCACTCCCGGAGACCCCCTGTAAATATTCACACACTCTCGGAGCCACACTGTAAATATTCACACACTCCCGGAGACCCCCTGTAAATATTCACACACTCTCGGAGCCCCCTGTAAATATTCACACACTCTCGGATACCCCTGTAAATATTCACACACTCCCGGAGACCCCCTGTAAATATTCACACACTCCCGGAGACCCCCTGTAAATATTCACACACTCTCGGAGCCCCACTGTAAATATTCACACAATCCCGGAGACTCCCTGTAAATATTCACACACTCCCGGAGACTCCCTGTAAATATTCACACACTCTCGGAGCTCCACTGTAACTATTCACACACTCTCGGAGACCCACTGTAAATATTCACACACTCTCGGAGCCCCACTGTAAATATTCACACACTCTCGGAGCCCCCCTGTAAATATTCACACACTCTCGGAACCCCACTGTAAATATTCACACACTCTCGGAGACCCACTGTAAATATTCACACACTCGCGGAGCTCCACTGTAAATATTCCCACACTCCCAGAGACCCCTGTAAATATTCACAGACTCCCGGAGCCCCACTGTAGATATTCACACACTCCCGGAGAACCCTGTAAATATTAACACATTCTCGGAGCCCCCCTGTAAATATTCACACAGTCCCGGAGACCCCATGTAAATATTCACACAGTCCCGGAGACCCACTTTAAATATTCACACACTCTCGGTGCCCCACTGTAAATATTCACACACTCTCGGAGCTCCACTGTAAATATTCACACACTGTCGGAGACCCCCTGTAAATATTCACACACTCCCGGAGACACCCTGTAAATATTCACACACTGCCGGAGACCCCCTGTAAATATTCACACACTCCCGGAGACCTCCTGTAAATATTCACACACTCCCGGAGTCCCCCTGTAAATATTCACACACTCTCGGAGACCCCCTGTAAATATTCACACGCTCCCAGAGACCCCCTGTAAATATTCACACACTCCCGGAGACCCACTGTAAATATTCACACACTCCCGGAGACCCCCTGTAAATATACACACACTCACAGAGACCCCCTGTAAATATTCACACACTCTCGGAGACCCCCTGTAAATATTCACACACTCCCGTAGACCCCTGTAAATATTCACACACTCCCGGAGACCCCCTGTAAATATTCACACACTGTCGGAGACCCCCTGTAAATATTCACACACTCCCGGAGACCCCCTGTAAATATTCACACACTCACAGAGACCCCCTGTAAATATTCACACACTCCCGGAGACCCCCTGTAAATATTCACACACTCCCGGAGAACCCCTGTAAATATTCACACACTCTCGGAGCCCCCCTGTAAATATTCACACACTCCCGGAGGCCCCCTGTAAATATTCACACACTCCCGGAGACCCCCTGTAAATATTCACACACTCTCGGAGCCCCACTGTAAATATTCACACACTCCCGGAGACCCCCTGTAAATATTCACACACTCCCGGAGACCCCCTGTAAATATTCACACACACTCGGAGCCCCATTGTAAATATTCACACACTCCCTGAGACCCCCTGTAAATATTCACACACTCTCGGAGACCCCCTGTAAATATTCACACACTCCCGGAGACCCCCTGTAAATATTCACACACTCCCGGAGACCCCCTGTAAATATTGACACGCTCCCGGAGACCCCCTGTAAATATTCACATGCTCCCAGAGACCCCTGTAAATATTCACACACTCCCGGAGACCCACTGTAAATATTCACACACTCTCGGAGCCCCCCTGTAAATATTCACACACTCTCGGAGACCCGCTGTAAATATTCACACACTCCCGGAGACCCCCTGTAAATATTCACACACTCCCGGAGACCCCCTGTAAATATTCACATGCTCCCAGAGACCCCCTGTAAATATTCACACGCTCCCAGAGACCCCTGTAAATATTCACACGCTCTCGGAGACCCCCTGTAAATATTCACACACTCTCGGAGCCCCACTGTAAATATTCACACACTCTCGGAGACACGCTGTAAATATTCACACACTCCCGGAGACCCACTGTAAATATTCACACACTCTCGGAGCCCCCCTGTAAATATTCACACACTCCCGGAGACCCCCTGTAAATATTCACACACTCTCGGAGCCAGACTGTAAATATTCACACACTCCCGGAGACCCCCTGTAAATATTCACACACTCTCGGAGCCCCCTGTAAATATTCACACACTCTCGGATACCCCTGTAAATATTCACACACTCCCGGAGACCCCATGTAAATATTCACACACTCCCGGAGACCCCCTGTAAATATTCACACACTCTCGGAGCCCCACTGTAAATATTCACACAATCCCGGAGACTCCCTGTAAATATTCACACACTCCCGGAGACTCCCTGGAAATATTCACACACTCTCGGAGCTCCACTGTAACTATTCACACACTCTCGGAGACCCACTGTAAATATTCACACACTCTCGGAGCCCCACTGTAAATATTCACACACTCTCGGAGCCCCCCTGTAAATATTCACACACTCTCGGAGACCCACTGTAAATATTCACACACTCGCGGAGCTCCACTGTAAATATTCCCACACTCCCAGAGACCCCTGTAAATATTCACAGACTCCCGGAGCCCCACTGTAAATATTCACACACTCCCGGAGAACCCTGTAAATATTCACACACTCTCGGAGCCCCCCTGTAAATATTCACACTGTCCCGGAGACCCCATGTAAATATTCACACACTCTCGGAGCCCCACTGTAAATATTCACACACTCTCGGAGCCCCCTGTAAATGTTCACACACTCCCGGAGACCCCCTGTAAATATTCACACACTCCCGGAGACCCACTTTAAATATTCACACACTCTCGGTGCCCCACTGTAAATATTCACACACTCTCGGAGTTCCACTGTAAATATTCACACACTCCCGGAGAACCCTGTAAATATTAACACATTCTCGGAGCCCCCCTGTAAATATTCACACAGTCCCGGAGACCCCATGTAAATATTCACACAGTCCCGGAGACCCACTTTAAATATTCACACACTCTCGGTGCCCCACTGTAAATATTCACACACTCTCGGAGCTCCACTGTAAATATTCACACACTGTCGGAGACCCCCTGTAAATATTCACACACTCCCGGAGACACCCTGTAAATATTCACACACTGCCGGAGACCCCCTGTAAATATTCACACACTCCCGGAGACCTCCTGTAAATATTCACACACTCCCGGAGTCCCCCTGTAAATATTCACACACTCTCGGAGACCCCCTGTAAATATTCACACGCTCCCAGAGACCCCCTGTAAATATTCACACACTCCCGGAGACCCACTGTAAATATTCACACACTCCCGGAGACCCCCTGTAAATATACACACACTCACAGAGACCCCCTGTAAATATTCACACACTCTCGGAGACCCCCTGTAAATATTCACACACTCCCGTAGACCCCTGTAAATATTCACACACTCCCGGAGACCCCCTGTAAATATTCACACACTGTCGGAGACCCCCTGTAAATATTCACACACTCCCGGAGACCCCCTGTAAATATTCACACACTCACAGAGAACCCCTGTAAATATTCACACACTCCCGGAGACCCCCTATAAATATTCACACACTCCCGGAGAACCCCTGTAAATATTCACACACTCTCGGAGCCCCCCTGTAAATATTCACACACTCCCGGAGGCCCCCTGTAAATATTCACACACTCCCGGAGACCCCCTGTAAATATTCACACACTCTCGGAGCCCCACTGTAAATATTCACACACTCCCGGAGACCCCCTGTAAATATTCACACACTCCCGGAGACCCCCTGTAAATATTCACACACTCTCGGAGACCCCCTGTAAATATTCACACACTCCCGGAGACCCCCTGTAAATATTCACACACTCCCGGAGACCCCCTGTAAATATTGACACGCTCCCGGAGACCCCCTGTAAATATTCACATGCTCCCAGAGACCCCTGTAAATATTCACACACTCCCGGAGACCCACTGTAAATATTCACACACTCTCGGAGCCCCCCTGTAAATATTCACACACTCTCGGAGACCCGCTGTAAATATTCACACACTCCCGGAGACCCCCTGTAAATATTCACACACTCCCGGAGACCCCCTGTAAATATTCACATGCTCCCAGAGACCCCCTGTAAATATTCACACGCTCCCAGAGACCCCTGTAAATATTCACACGCTCTCGGAGACCCCCTGTAAATATTCACACACTCTCGGAGCCCCACTGTAAATATTCACACACTCTCGGAGACACGCTGTAAATATTCACACACTCCCGGAGACCCACTGTAAATATTCACACACTCTCGGAGCCCCCCTGTAAATATTCACACACTCCCGGAGACCCCCTGTAAATATTCACACACTCTCGGAGCCAGACTGTAAATATTCACACACTCCCGGAGACCCCCTGTAAATATTCACACACTCTCGGAGCCCCCTGTAAATATTCACACACTCTCGGATACCCCTGTAAATATTCACACACTCCCGGAGACCCCATGTAAATATTCACACACTCCCGGAGACCCCCTGTAAATATTCACACACTCTCGGAGCCCCACTGTAAATATTCACACAATCCCGGAGACTCCCTGTAAATATTCACACACTCCCGGAGACTCCCTGGAAATATTCACACACTCTCGGAGCTCCACTGTAACTATTCACACACTCTCGGAGACCCACTGTAAATATTCACACACTCTCGGAGCCCCACTGTAAATATTCACACACTCTCGGAGCCCCCCTGTAAATATTCACACACTCTCGGAGACCCACTGTAAATATTCACACACTCGCGGAGCTCCACTGTAAATATTCCCACACTCCCAGAGACCCCTGTAAATATTCACAGACTCCCGGAGCCCCACTGTAAATATTCACACACTCCCGGAGAACCCTGTAAATATTCACACACTCTCGGAGCCCCCCTGTAAATATTCACACTGTCCCGGAGACCCCATGTAAATATTCACACACTCTCGGAGCCCCACTGTAAATATTCACACACTCTCGGAGCCCCCTGTAAATGTTCACACACTCCCGGAGACCCCCTGTAAATATTCACACACTCCCGGAGACCCACTTTAAATATTCACACACTCTCGGTGCCCCACTGTAAATATTCACACACTCTCGGAGCTCCACTGTAAATATTCACACACTCTCGGAGACCCCCTGTAAATATTCACACACTCCCGGAGACACCCTGTAAATATTCACACACTCCCGGAGACCCCCTGTAAATATGCACACACTCCCGGAGACCTCCTGTAAATATTCACACACTCCCGGAGACCCCCTGTAAATATTCACACACTCCCGGAGACCCCCTGTAAATATTCACACACTCCCGGAGACCCCCTGTAAATATTCACACACTCCCGGAGACCCCCTATAAATATTCACAGACTCCTGGAGCCCCACTGTAAATATTCACACACTCCCGGAGACCCCCTGTAAATATTCACACACTCCCGGAGACCCCCTGTAAATATTCACACACTCCCAGAGACCCCTGTAAATATTCACACACTCCCGGAGACCCGCTGTAAATATTCACACACTCCCGGAGACCCACTGTAAATATTCACACACTCTCGGAACTCCACTGTAAATATTCACACACTCCCGGAGCTCCACTGTAAATATTCACAGACTCCCGGAGACCCCCTGTAAATATTCACACACTCCCAGAGTCCCCTGTAAATATTCACACACTCCCGGAGACCCCCTGTAAATATTCACACACTCCCGGAGACCCCCTGTAAATATTCACACACTCCCGGAGACCCCCTGTAAATATTCACAAACTCCCGGAGCCCCACTGCAAATATTCACACACTCCCGGAGACCCCCTGTAAATATTCACACACTCCCGGAGACCCCCTGTAAATATTCACACACTCCCGGAGACCCCCTGTAAATATTCACACACTCTCGGAGCCCCCCTGTAAATATTCACACACTCCCGGAGACCCCGTGTAAATATTCACACACTCTCGGAGCCCCCCTGTAAATATTCACACACTCCCGGAGACCCCCTGTAAATATTCACTCACTCCCGGAGACCCCCTGTAAATATTCACACACTCTCGGAGCCACACTGTAAATATTCACTCACTCCCGGAGACCCTCTGTAAATATTCACACACTCCCGGAGACCCCCTGTAAATATTCACTCACTCCCGGAGACCCCCTGTAAATATTCACACACTCTCGGAGTCACACTGTAAATATTCACACACTCCCGGAGACCCCCTGTAAATATTCACACACTCCCGGAGACCCCCTGTAAATATTCACACACTCTCGGAGCCACACTGTAAATATTCACACATTCCCGGAGACCCCCTGTAAATATTCACACACTCTCGGAGCCCCCTGTAAATATTCACACACTCTCGGATACCCCTGTCAATATTCACACACTCCCGGAGACCCCCTGTAAATATTCACACACTCCCGGAGACCCCCTGTAAATATTCACACACTCTCGGAGCCCCACTGTAAATATTCACACAATCCCGGAGACGCCCTGTAAATATTCACACACTCCCGGAGACTCCCTGTAAATATTCACACACTCTCGGAGCTCCACTGTAACTATTCACACACTCTCGGAGACCCACTGTAAATATTCACACACTCTCGGAGCCCCCCTGTAAATATTCACACACTCTCGGAACCCCACTGTAAATATTCACACACTCTCGGAGACCCACTGTAAATATTCACACACTCGCGGAGCTCCACTGTAAATATTCCCACACTCCCAGAGACCCCTGTAAATATTCACAGACTCCCGGAGCCCCACTGTAAATATTCACACACTCCCGGAGAACCCTGTAAATATTAACACACTCTCGGAGCCCCCCTGTAAATATTCACACAGTCCCGGAGACCCCATGTAAATATTCACACACTCTCGGAGCCCCACTGTAAATATTCACACACTCTCGGAGACCCCCTGTAAATATTCACACACTCCCGGAGACCCACTTTAAATATTCACACACTGTCGGTGCCCCACTATAAATATTCACACACTCTCGGAGCTCCACTGTAAATATTCACACACTGTCGGAGACCCCCTGTAAATATTCACACACTCTCGGAGACACCCTGTAAATATTCACACACTCCCGGAGACCTCCTGTAAATATTCACACACTCCCGGAGACCCACTTTAAATATTCACACACTGTCGGTGCCCCACTATAAATATTCACACACTCTCGGAGCCCCACTGTAAATATTCACACACTCTCGGAGCCCCCTGTAAATGTTCACACACTCCCGGAGACCCCCTGTAAATATTCACACACTCCCGGAGACCCACTTTAAATATTCACACACTCTCGGTGCCCCACTGTAAATATTCACACACTCTCGGAGCTCCACTGTAAATATTCACACACTCTCGGAGACCCCCTGTAAATATTCACACACTCCCGGAGACACCCTGTAAATATTCACACACTCCCGGAGACCCCCTGTAAATATGCACACACTCCCGGAGACCTCCTGTAAATATTCACACACTCCCGGAGACCCCCTGTAAATATTCACACACTCCCGGAGACCCCCTGTAAATATTCACACACTCCCGGAGACCCCCTGTAAATATTCACACACTCCCGGAGACCCCCTATAAATATTCACAGACTCCTGGAGCCCCACTGTAAATATTCACACACTCCCGGAGACCCCCTGTAAATATTCACACACTCCCGGAGACCCCCTGTAAATATTCACACACTCCCAGAGACCCCTGTAAATATTCACACACTCCCGGAGACCCGCTGTAAATATTCACACACTCCCGGAGACCCACTGTAAATATTCACACACTCTCGGAACTCCACTGTAAATATTCACACACTCCCGGAGCTCCACTGTAAATATTCACAGACTCCCGGAGACCCCCTGTAAATATTCACACACTCCCAGAGTCCCCTGTAAATATTCACACACTCCCGGAGACCCCCTGTAAATATTCACACACTCCCGGAGACCCCCTGTAAATATTCACACACTCCCGGAGACCCCCTGTAAATATTCACAAACTCCCGGAGCCCCACTGCAAATATTCACACACTCCCGGAGACCCCCTGTAAATATTCACACACTCCCGGAGACCCCCTGTAAATATTCACACACTCCCGGAGACCCCCTGTAAATATTCACACACTCTCGGAGCCCCCCTGTAAATATTCACACACTCCCGGAGACCCCGTGTAAATATTCACACACTCTCGGAGCCCCCCTGTAAATATTCACACACTCCCGGAGACCCCCTGTAAATATTCACTCACTCCCGGAGACCCCCTGTAAATATTCACACACTCTCGGAGCCACACTGTAAATATTCACTCACTCCCGGAGACCCTCTGTAAATATTCACACACTCCCGGAGACCCCCTGTAAATATTCACTCACTCCCGGAGACCCCCTGTAAATATTCACACACTCTCGGAGTCACACTGTAAATATTCACACACTCCCGGAGACCCCCTGTAAATATTCACACACTCCCGGAGACCCCCTGTAAATATTCACACACTCTCGGAGCCACACTGTAAATATTCACACATTCCCGGAGACCCCCTGTAAATATTCACACACTCTCGGAGCCCCCTGTAAATATTCACACACTCTCGGATACCCCTGTCAATATTCACACACTCCCGGAGACCCCCTGTAAATATTCACACACTCCCGGAGACCCCCTGTAAATATTCACACACTCTCGGAGCCCCACTGTAAATATTCACACAATCCCGGAGACGCCCTGTAAATATTCACACACTCCCGGAGACTCCCTGTAAATATTCACACACTCTCGGAGCTCCACTGTAACTATTCACACACTCTCGGAGACCCACTGTAAATATTCACACACTCTCGGAGCCCCCCTGTAAATATTCACACACTCTCGGAACCCCACTGTAAATATTCACACACTCTCGGAGACCCACTGTAAATATTCACACACTCGCGGAGCTCCACTGTAAATATTCCCACACTCCCAGAGACCCCTGTAAATATTCACAGACTCCCGGAGCCCCACTGTAAATATTCACACACTCCCGGAGAACCCTGTAAATATTAACACACTCTCGGAGCCCCCCTGTAAATATTCACACAGTCCCGGAGACCCCATGTAAATATTCACACACTCTCGGAGCCCCACTGTAAATATTCACACACTCTCGGAGACCCCCTGTAAATATTCACACACTCCCGGAGACCCACTTTAAATATTCACACACTGTCGGTGCCCCACTATAAATATTCACACACTCTCGGAGCTCCACTGTAAATATTCACACACTGTCGGAGACCCCCTGTAAATATTCACACACTCTCGGAGACACCCTGTAAATATTCACACACTCCCGGAGACCTCCTGTAAATATTCACACACTCCCGGAGACCCACTTTAAATATTCACACACTGTCGGTGCCCCACTATAAATATTCACACACTCTCGGAGCCCCACTGTAAATATTCACACACTCTCGGAGCCCCCTGTAAATGTTCACACACTCCCGGAGACCCCCTGTAAATATTCACACACTCCCGGAGACCCACTTTAAATATTCACACACTCTCGGTGCCCCACTGTAAATATTCACACACTCTCGGAGCTCCACTGTAAATATTCACACACTCTCGGAGACCCCCTGTAAATATTCACACACTCCCGGAGACACCCTGTAAATATTCACACACTCCCGGAGACCCCCTGTAAATATGCACACACTCCCGGAGACCTCCTGTAAATATTCACACACTCCCGGAGACCCCCTGTAAATATTCACACACTCCCGGAGACCCCCTGTAAATATTCACACACTCCCGGAGACCCCCTGTAAATATTCACACACTCCCGGAGACCCCCTATAAATATTCACAGACTCCTGGAGCCCCACTGTAAATATTCACACACTCCCGGAGACCCCCTGTAAATATTCACACACTCCCGGAGACCCCCTGTAAATATTCACACACTCCCAGAGACCCCTGTAAATATTCACACACTCCCGGAGACCCGCTGTAAATATTCACACACTCCCGGAGACCCACTGTAAATATTCACACACTCTCGGAACTCCACTGTAAATATTCACACACTCCCGGAGCTCCACTGTAAATATTCACAGACTCCCGGAGACCCCCTGTAAATATTCACACACTCCCAGAGTCCCCTGTAAATATTCACACACTCCCGGAGACCCCCTGTAAATATTCACACACTCCCGGAGACCCCCTGTAAATATTCACACACTCCCGGAGACCCCCTGTAAATATTCACAAACTCCCGGAGCCCCACTGCAAATATTCACACACTCCCGGAGACCCCCTGTAAATATTCACACACTCCCGGAGACCCCCTGTAAATATTCACACACTCCCGGAGACCCCCTGTAAATATTCACACACTCTCGGAGCCCCCCTGTAAATATTCACACACTCCCGGAGACCCCGTGTAAATATTCACACACTCTCGGAGCCCCCCTGTAAATATTCACACACTCCCGGAGACCCCCTGTAAATATTCACTCACTCCCGGAGACCCCCTGTAAATATTCACACACTCTCGGAGCCCCCCTGTAAATATTCACACACTGTCGGAGACCCCCTGTAAATATTCACACACTCCCGGAGACCCCCTGTAAAAATTCACACACTCACAGAGACCCCCTGTAAGTATTCACACACTCCCGGAGCCCCCCTGTAAATATTCACACACTCTCGGAGCCCCCCTGTAAATATTCACACACTCCCGGAGACCCCCTGTAAATATTCACACACTCACAGAGACCCCCTGTAAATATTCACACACTCCCTGAGACCCCCTGTAAATATTCACACACTCTCGGAGACCCGCTGTAAGTATTCACACACTCCCGGAGACCCCCTGTAAATATTCACACACTCTCGGAGCCCCACTGTAAATATTCACACACTCCCGGAGACCCCCTGTAAATATTCACACACTCCCGGAGACCCCCTGTAAATATTCACACACTCTAGGAGCCCCACTGTAAATATTCGCACACTCTCGGAGCCCCCCTGTAAATATTCACACACTCCCGGAGACCCCCTGTAAATATTCACACACTCCCGGAGACCCCCTGTAAATATTCACACACTCTCGGAGCCACCCTGTAAATATTCACACACTCCCGGAGACCCCCTGTAAATATTCACACACTCCCGGAGACCCCCTGTAAATATTCACACACTCCCGGAGACCCCCTGTAAATATTGACACGCTCCCGGAGACCCCCTGTAAATATTCACATGCTCCCAGAGACCCCTGTAAATATTCACACGCTACCGGAGACCCACTGTAAATATTCACACACTCTCGGAGCCCCCCTGTAAATATTCACACACTCTCGGAGACCCGCTGTAAATATTCACACACTCCCGGAGACCCCCTGTAAATATTCACACACTCCCGGAGACCCCCTGTAAATATTCACACGCTCCCAGAGACCCCCTGTAAATATTCACACGCTCCCAAAGACCCCTGTAAATATTCACACGCTCTCGGAGACCCCCTGTAAATATTCACACACTCTCGGAGCCCCACTGTAAATATTCACACACTCTCGGAGACACGCTGTAAATATTCACACACTCCCGGAGACCCACTGTAAATATTCACACACTCTCGGAGCCCCACTGTAAATATTCACAAACTCTCGGAGCTCCACTGTAAATATTCACACACTCCCGGAGACCCCTGTAAATATTCACACACTCCCGGAGCACCCCTGTAAATATTCACACACTCCCGGAGACCCCTGTAAATATTCACACACTCTCGGAGCCCCACTGTAAATATTCACACACTCTCGGAGACCCACTGTAAATATTCACACACTCCCGGAGACCCCCTGTAAATATTCACACACTCCCGGAGACCCCCTGTAAATATTCACACACTCCCGGAGACCCCCTGTAAATAGTCACACACTCCCGGAGACCCCCTGTAAATATTCACACACTCTCGGAGCCCCACTGTAAATATTCCATGACTCCCAGAGACCCCTGTAAATATTCAGACACTCTCGGAGACCCCCTGTAAATATTCACACACTCCCAGAGACCCCTGTAAATATTCACACACTCTCGGAGACCCCTGTAAATATTCACACACTCTCGGAGCCCCACTGTAAATATTCACACACTCCCGGAGACCCCCTGTAAATATTCACACACTCCCGGAGACCCGCTGTAATATTCACACACTCCCGGAGACCCCCTGTAAATATTCACACACTCCCGTAGACCCCCTGTAAATATTCACACACTCTCGGAGCCCCACTGTAAATATTCACACACTCTCGGAGCACAACTGTAAATATTCACACACTCTCGGAGCCCCACTGTAAATATTCACACTCTCCCGGAGACCCCCTGTAAATATTCACACACGCCCAGAGATTCCCTGTAAATATTCACACACTGCCGGTGACCCCTGTAAATATTCACACACTCGGAGTCCCCTGTAAATATTCACATACTCCCGGAGACTCCCTGTAAATATTCACACCCCCGGAGACCCCCTGTAAATATTGACACACTCCCAGAGACTCCCTGTAAATATTCACACACTCCCGGAGACTCCCTGTAAATATTCACACACTCCCGGAGACTCCCTGTAAATATTCACACACTGCCGGATACCCCCTGTAAATATTCACACACTCGAGGACCCCTGTAAATATTCACAGACTCCCGGAGACTCCCTGTAAATATTCACACCCCCGGAGACTACCTGTAAATATTCACAAACTCCCGGAGACTCCCTGTAAATATTGACACATTCCCAGAGATCCGCTGTAAATATTCACGCACTCCCGGATACCCCCTGTAAATATTCACATTCTCCCAGAGACGCCCTGTAAATATTCACACACTCCCGGAGGCCCCCTGTAAAGATTCGCACACTCCCGGAGAACCCCTGTAAATATTCACACACTCCCGGAGACCCCCTGTAAATATTCACACACTCCCGGATACACCCTGTAAATATTGACACACTGCCGGAGATCCCCTGTTAATATTCACACACTCCCGGAGACCCCCTGTAAATATTCACACACTCCCAGAGACACCCTGTAAATATTCACACACTCCCGGAGAACTCCTGTAAATATTGACACTCTCCCAGAGATCCCTGTCAATATTGACACACTCCCGGAGACTCCCTGTAAATATTGACACATTCCCAGAGATCCGCTGTAAATATTGACACACTCCCGGAGACCCCCTGTAAATATTCACACACTCCCGGAGACCCCCTGTAAATATTCACACACTCCCGGAGAGGGCCTGTAAACATTCACACACTGCCGCAGATCCCCTGTAAATATTAACACACTCTCGGAGACCCCTGTAAATATTCACACACTCCCGGAGACTTCCTGTAAATATTCACACACCCCCGGAGACACCCTGTAAATATTGACACACTCCCAGAGATCCCCTGTTAATATTCGCACACTCCCGGAGACCCCTTGTAGATATTCACACACTCCCGGAGACCCCTGTAAATATTCACACACTCCCGGAGACACCCTGTAATTACTCACACACTCCCAGAGACACCCTGTAAATATTGACACACTCCCAGAGATCCCTGTCAATATTGACACACTCCCGGAGATCCCTGTAAATATTCACACACTTCCAGAGACCCCCTGTAAATATTGAAACACTCCCGGAGACCACTTGCAAATATTCACACACTCCCGGAGACTCCCTGTAAATATTCACACCCCCGGAGACTCCCTGTAAATATTCACACACTCCCGGAGACTCCCTGTAAATATTCACACACTCCCGGATACCCCCTGTAAATATTCACACTCTTCCAGAGACCCCCTGTAAATATTCACACACTCCCGCAGACCCCCTGTAAATATTCACACACTCCCGGAGACCCGCTGTAAATATTCACACACTCCCGGAGACGGCCTGTAAACATTGACACACTGCCGCAGATCCCCTGTAAATATTCACACACTCCCGGAGACCCGCTGTAAAGGTTCGCACACTCCCGGAGACCCCCTGTAAATATTCACACACTGTCGGAGAACCCCTGTAAATATTCACACATTCTCGGACACCCCTGTA
This sequence comes from Somniosus microcephalus, assembly GCF_052327205.1. Taxonomy (NCBI): domain Eukaryota; kingdom Metazoa; phylum Chordata; class Chondrichthyes; order Squaliformes; family Somniosidae; genus Somniosus; species Somniosus microcephalus. The sequence goes on along the minus strand of NC_140994.1, from coordinate 90,809,804 downwards.
AATATTCACACACTCCCGGAGACTCCCTGTAAATATTGACACACTCCCGGAGACCCCCTGTAAAAATAGACGCACTCCCGGAGACCCCCTGTAAATATTCACACACTCCCAGAGACACCCTGTAAATATTCACACACTCCCGGAGACACCCTGTAAATATTGACACACTGCCGGAGATCCCCTGTAAATATTCACACACTCCAGGAGACCCGCTGTAAATATTCACACACTCCCGGAGACCTCCTGCAAATATTCACATTCTCCCGCAGATGCGCTATATATATTCAAACGCTCCCGGAGACTCCCTGTAAATATTCACACACTCCCGGAGGCCCACTGTAAATATTCACACACTCCCAGAGACTCCCTGTAAATAGTCACACACTCCCGGAGACTGCCTGTAATTATTGAAACACTCCCGGAGACTCCCTGTAAATATTCACACACTCCCGGAGACCCCCTGTAAATATTCACACACTCCCGGAGACCCCCTGTAAATATTGTCACACTCCCGGAGACTCCCGGTAAATATTGACACACTCCCAGAGACACCCTATAAATATTGACACACTCCCAGAGATCCCTGTGAATATTTACACACTCCCGGAGATCCCTGTAAATATTGACACACTCCTGGAGACACCCCGTAAATATTGAAACACTCCCGGAGACCCCCTGTAAATATTCACACACTCCCGGAGACCCCCTGTAAATATTGACACACTCCCAGAGACACCTTATAAATATTGACACACTCCCAGAGATCCCTGTGAATATTTACACACTCCCAGAGATGCCTGTGAACATTGACACACTCCCAGAGACACCCTGTAAATATTAACACACTCCCAGAGATCCCTGTGAATACTTACACACTCCCGGAGATCCCTGTAAATGTTCACACACTCCCAGAGACCCCTGTGAATATTGACACGCTCCCAGAGATCCATATGAATATCCACACACTCCCAGAGATTCCTGTAAATATTCACACACTCCCAGAGATCCCTGTGAATATTGAAACACTCCAGGAGTTCCCTGTAAATAGTCACACTCTCCTGGAGACCCCCTGTAAATATTGTCACACTCCTGGAGACCCCCTGTAAATATTGACACACTCCCAGAGACCCCCTGTAAATATTCACACACTCCCAGAGACAACCTGTAATTATTGTCACAATCCCAGAGACCCCCTGTAAATATTCACACATTCCCAGAGACATCCTGTAAATATTGACACACTCCCGGAGACACCCTGTAAATATTCACACACTCCAGGAGACCCGCTGTAAATATTCACACACTCCCGGAGACAACCTGTAATTATTGTCACACTCCCAGAGACCACCTGTAAATATTCACACACTCCTGGAGACTCCCTGTAAATATTCATACACTCCCGGAGACACCCTGTAAATAGTCACATACTCCCAGAGACCCCCTGTAAATATTGACATACTCCCGGAGTTTCCCTGTAAATATTGACACACTCCCGGAGATCCTCTGTAAATATTAACACACTCCCGGAGACTCCCTGTAAATATTCACACACTCCCAAAGACCCCCTGTATATATTGACACACTCCCAGAGACTCCCAGTAAATATTGACACACTGCCGGAGACACCCTGTAAATATTGTCATACTCCCGGAGACTCCCTGTAAATATTGACACACTCCCGGAGACCACCTGTAAATATTGACATACCCTCAGAGACCCCCTGTAAATATTGACACACTCCCAGAGACCCCCTGTAAATATTCACACACTCCCGGAGACCCCCTGTAAGTACTGTCACACTCCCGGAGAACGCCTGTAAATATTGACACACTCCCGGAGACTCCCGGTAGATATTGACACACTCCTGGAGATCCGCTGTAAATATAGACACACTCCCGGAGAACCCCTGTTAATATTGTCACACTGCCGGAGGACCGGCCCCTGTAAATATTGACACCCTCCAGGAGACCCCCTGTAATTATTCACACACTCCCGGAGATTCTGTGTAAATATTGACACACTCCCAGAGACACCCTGTAAATATTGACACTCTGCCGGAGACACCCTGTAAATATTGACACACTCCCGGAGACCCCCTGTAAATATTGACACACTCCCAGAGACTCCCAGTAAATATTGACACACTCCCAGAGACACCCTATAAATATTGACACACTCCCAGAGACACCCTGTAAATATTGACACACTGCTGGAGACAACCTGTAAATATTGACACACACCCGGAGACTCCCTGTAAATATTGACACCATCCTGGAGACACCCCGTAATTATTCACACACTCCCGGAGATTCCGTGTAAATATTGACACACTCTCAGAGACACCCTGTAAATATTGTCACACTCCCGGAGACCCCTGTCAATATTGAAACACTCCCGGAGACCCCCTGTAAATATTGACACACTCCCAGAGACCTGCTGTAAATATTGACACCCTCCCAGAGACCCCTGTAAATATTGACAACACTCCCAGAGACACCTTGTAAATATTCACTCACTCCCGGAGACCCGCTGTAAATATTCACACACTCCCAGAGACTCCCTGTAAATAGTCACACACTCCCGGAGACTGCCTGTAATTATTGAAACACTCCCGGAGACTCCCTGTAAATATTCACACACTCCCGGAGACCCCCTGTAAATATTCACACACTCCCGGAGACCCCCTGTAAATATTGTCACACTCCCGGAGACTCCCGGTAAATATTAACACACTCCCAGAGACACCCTATAAATATTGACACACTCCCAGAGATCCCTGTGAATATTTACACACTCCCGGAGATCCCTGTAAATATTGACACACTCCTGGAGACACCCTGTAAATATTGAAACACTCCCGGAGACACCCTGTAAATATTCACACACTCCCGGAGACCCCCTGTAAATATTGACACACTCCCAGAGACACCTTATAAATATTGACACACTCCCAGAGATCCCTGTGAATATTTACACACTCCCAGAGATGCCTGTGAATATTGACACACTCCCAGAGACACCCTGTAAATATTGACACACTCCCAGAGATCCCTGTGAATATTTACACACTCCCGGAGATCCCTGTAAATATTCACACACTCCCAGAGACCCCTGTGAATATTGACACACTCCCAGAGATCCATGTGAATATCCACACACTCCCAGAGATTCCTGTAAATATTCACACACTCCCAGAGATCCCTGTGAATATTGAAACACTCCCGGAGATCCCTGTAAATAGTCACACTCTCCTGGAGACCCCTTGTAAATATTGTCACACTCCTGGAGACCCCCTGTAAATATTGACACACTCCTGGAGAGCCCCTGTAAATATTCACACACTCCCAGAGACAACCTGTAATTATTGTCACAATCCCAGAGACCCCCTGTAAATATTCACACATTCCCAGAGACAACCTGTAATTATTGTCACACTCCCAGAGACACCCTGTAAATATTCACACACTCCCAGAGACAACCTGTAATTATTGTCAAACTCCCGGAGACCCCCTGTAAATATTCACACATTCCCAGAGACAACCTGTAATTATTGTCACACTCCCAGAGACACCCTGTAAATATTCACACACTCCCAGAGACAACCTGTAATTATTGTCAAACTCCCGGAGACACCCTGTAAATATTGACACTCCCAGAGACCCCTGTGAATATTGTCACACTCCCGGATACCCCCTGTAAATATTGTCACACTCCCAGAGACCCCTGTACATATTCACACACTCCCGGAGAACCCCTGTTAATATTGTCACACTCCCGGAGACCCCCTGTACATATTCACACTCCCAGAGAACCCCTGTTAATATTGTCACACTTCCGGAGACCCCCTGTTAATATTGTCACACTTCCGGAGACCCCCTGTTAATATTGTCACACTTCCGGAGACCCCCTGTACATATTCACACTCCCAGAGAACCCCTGTTAACATTGTCACACTTCCGGAGACCCCCTGTACCTATTCACACACTCCCGGAGACCCCCTGTTAATATTGTCACACTTCCGGAGACCCCCTGTACATATTCACACTCCCAGAGAACCCCTGTTAATATTGTCACACTTCCGGAGACCCCCTGTACCTATTCACACACTCCCGGAGACCCCCTGTAAATATTGACACACTCCCTGAGACCCCCTGTACATATTCACACACTCCCGGAGACCCCCTGTAAATATTGTCACACTCCCGGAGACCCCCTGTAAATATTGACACACTCCGGAGAACCCCTGTAAATATTGTCACACTGCACACAGTGTTTTGGTTGCAGGAGGTGTATATCTGGATTTTGTGGGGGAATTGCTTCCTCAAAGGAGCCTTTTTCCAGACTTGGCTTTTTTGCGTGTGGAAGCAAGGTCTGATTTTATTATAAGTATCTTTCTCTGCAAGGAATATGGCGATACTGTTTTCATTAATATGTACATATGTTTAACTTTCTGATAAGATTCTGTGTGAATAAATGAATGGCAGTCCATAAATCGGCCCATGCATATGGAAATAATAGCTGATTATATTCTGGCATAAGTTTCAAGGCTGCAATCACCAATAGCCTAGAAACGAGTTGGTTCGAAGAAACCTCGAGAGTCTCGACTGACAAATGCGACGATCAATACAATATCTCACTGATGATGGAATGTTCTAGACTGTGAGAAGCTCAGAAGCGGCAGATGCGTGAATGAGTTACGAGAGGCTTGTGCGGCGATAACGTGGTGCTGTCCGTCAGTATACAACCGGGAGCCTTGCTCCAACTGTGCCGGCTGAGCCGTGTGCGTTGGGGGACGCTTTTGCCCCTGGGAATGAGGTCTGTGCAGATCAATGCAGCAAAATCACTTCTAATCAGTGGAGCGCCTTGAATTCTGACACAATCAAAACACACTTCAGGGGCCTTCTGGTTTCTCGGAGTCGCTCAGCCGGACTCTTGGCAGCTGATCCGCTTTATTCATCGCACTACACGGGATACATGTTTCTCCTCAGTGTCCCCAGGACAGGGTTTCTCACACACACACACACACACACAGAGTGTCTGAGGAATGTTAGTCAGGTTTCCCCGCCCCAGTCCATGATTTCCAGGATGGGGAGGAGAGTGCGGTTTGGACACCAGTTTCCACTCCTGGGCCTAGAAATTCAGTTGTTTGCGCCAGCCGCTAGCGCCTTAGGAGGAGGAGATGTGGGGTGCTAAGTGGCTAGCGCCCGGGCGCAGCGCGATCTGCGCCTCTCGCCAACTTCAGTTAAGATTTAGCGGCGGCGCCAAGCCTTTGCGCGCGCTCAGCTGCGCGTGCAGATCCTGACGTCATTTCATGGTGCAACGCCCTTTGTGCGCCCCAAACCGGAAATTCAGTGGCGCCGGCCTATTGTGCGCCTGGCGCCCCTAGCGACTGGTAGAGGGGAACGGTTCCCAGTCGCTGCGGGGTGCGGGGGGCGCTAATTAAAGGGCACTCCTCCTGCAGTAGAAATGGCAGCCATTTTGCAACACTCCTTCTTTGTGAGAGACGGATCTTTGGAGAGAGACAAAGGTAGAGAGCTTTCTGGTTTGGCTCAACACTCGCACAGGTACTTGTGGCTTCAGGCCACAGCTTTGCACTTGTCTTTAACTTCAGAGCCATAGCATTGATTGGAAACATATAATGGGGGCTGCAATGGGTGGAAACGTTGGGCTTCTCCATTGCATTCAAAGGGCTCAGAGACGCCGTGAGAGAGTGCCAGTCATGGCCAGATGGAGAAGGGGCAACAGACGTCGGCAAAGGAGGCCTTACCCACCCAGGGTATACCGCCAGCAGTTCTCATATCTGAACATGTCTAACGAGCAGTGTGTTCGGAGGCTGCGATTCAGAAGGGCGGTGGTCACTGAGATCTGCCACCTGCTTTGCGGAGATCTGCAGCCACAGCTGAGGAGCAGGACGTCTCTGTCGGTGGCAGTGAAGGTGACGGTGTCTCTCAACTTCTATGCCACCGGCTCCTTCCAATCCGCTACTGGGGACATTTCCAACATCTCCCAGTTCGCCGTGCATTGCTGCATCCGCCAGGTGACCAATGCCCTTTTCAAAAGGAGACGTCAGTTCATCTCCTTCTCCATGACCGTTGACAAGCAGCAACAGCGTGCAATGGGCTTTGCAGCATTAGCGGGCATCCCCATGGTGCAGGGCGCCATTGACTGCACGCATGTGGCTTTGCGGGCACCTCTAGAGAATGCCGAGGATTACCACAACCGGAAGGGCTACCATTCGCTCAACGTGCAGTTGGTGTGTGACCACAGGCAGCTCATCCTAGCTGTCAATGCCCGCTTTCCAGGCAGCAGCCACGATGCCTTCATCCTGCACCAGACTTCTGTGGCAGACATGTTCCAGGCCCAGCCTCACCCACGAGGATGGCTTCTCGGGGACAAAGGCTATCCTTTGTGCACCTGGCTGATGACCCTGCTCCGTGCGCCCCGCACCCCTGCTGAAGAGGGATACAATGACAGCCATCAAGCAACCAGGAACATCATTGAGCAAACAATCGGCGTCCTGAAGCAACGGTTCCGCTGTCTGGATCGTTCCGGAGGAGCCCTACAGTACTCGCCTGAGCGAGTCTCCCATTTCGTTGTCGTGTGCTGCATGCTGCACAACCTGGCTATCCGCAGGACTCAGCCACTGCCACCAGAGATTGGAGGACCACCAGAGGAGGAGGAGGAGGAGGAGGACCAGCACAGGAGGGAGGCAGAAAGTGCAAGGGCCGCCCGTCGGCAGCTTATTGCATGTCGGTTCTAGGCCCCCTCTCAGGGAATGGCTTGTGCCAATGGCACAAGATGAATGTCGCCGCTCCACAAGCCCTCAGCCGAGCAGGGCAACCAGGACTTCCAAAAGAAAGCATGGACAGTGCGATTTCAGAAAATTTATTACTTTGATACCTCTGTGCCCTTCCCACATAACAAACTAATGGAGAGAAGCCCCCCGCAAAAACATAAATAGACCAGTCTCGGCCTTTCCAACAAAACAAATAGACCAGTCTCGGCCTTTACAAGTAAAACAAAGACACCAGTATCGGCCTTTACAAGTGAAACAAAACATTTGGCCACACCTTCTACTTTTTCCCCCGCGAGGGTGATGCGTTTCGCATCCGTGACTGGCCCCTGCCCGCCCTGTAGCTCCTCCTCAATGGGACCCCAGTGGCTGCAGCAAGGCTGGGGGAAGGCTGCTGAGGGTCAGATGGCGAGACGGCAGATGCCCTTGGGGGTCGGCCTGGACCAGCTCTGGGCCTGGAGGGGCTGGCTGCTGACTGCTCCAACTCTGCTTGGGCGTCAGCAGTCTGTCCAGCGGCTGGTGGCAGCCGCAATGGAGGAGTGACAGTTTCGGCTGCAGGAATGCTGCCAACCTGACAGATCACAGGACTCCCTGGTCGCCTGATACATTGGCACTCGCACGGGCCAGCACTGCAGCATGCGCAGCAATCTGCTGAAGCACAGACTGCTGGGCTGCTGCGGCGCGGCGAGAGCCCTGGCGATGCCTGGCCGATCCAGCGAGGGTGGCAGCAGTTAGTGCCCATGTGGCCCTGGTCTGTGTCCGCATGACACCGGCCAGTGAATGCACGGCACGACTGAGCACTTGGCTAGAAGCCGCCTGTGCTGCCGCGAAGTCCTGCAGACTCCTGGCCTGTGCTGCACTGAATTGTTGCAGACTCCTGGCCTGTGCTGCCCCGAATTCCTGCACACTCCTTGACAGTGACTCTATGGAGTCAGGCATCCTTGCCACTGCAGCCATGAGCTCAGTGTGCCTGCGCTCAGCCTGGGCGGCCATTTCCGCTAGGAGCCGCACCTCCTCTGCGCTCACCGTAGCAGGACTGGAGGCCGCACTCACCCTCCGGAGAGAAGGCCGCCGAGCTTCCCCACCCCTCCCGCGTTGCTGCAGCCCGCTGGGCCCCGGAGCTTCACTCTCCTCCGAATCTTCCCCCCTGCTCCCCTCCAGGGAAGACGTGTCCCCTTCATCGCCATGGGCTGCCTCGGCTGAGGGTGGCACTGATGGTCCGGCTTCCTCTTCCTCCTCCTCGCCCTCTGATTCACTCACAGTGGCAGCTTGAGGGCCCGCCTCCTCACCTGGCGATTCAGCATCTGAAAGCAGGGAGGCACAAGAGTTGCTTTAGAGTGAGGACAGGGCGGCAGCGAGGGAGGCATGAGTGCTGCTATGCACTGCATTGGTCCGACAGTGGCAAAGGATGCTGTTCTGAGGCGCAAGTGGAAAGAGAGAGGTCAAAAAGTTGATGCCCTTACCATTGGGGCCCACAACAGGGTCGGCATCTCCACTGGCGACGGGGCCAATCAGCCGGCCTGACATAATGCGCTCCACACGCTGCTCCAGGTCGGAGAGCTGTTTGAGGTCAGGATGGCCTCCCCCGGTCTCACGCTGCTGCCTTCGGTTGTGCGTCACCTTGCCCTGCAAGAGAAAGGACGGCCTCTAAGTACAGTGTGAAGCCCTGATCTTGTCTGCACTGCCTCCCATGGTGGACTAGCCCTGACAGTGTGAAGCCCTGATCTTGTCTGCACTGCCTCCCATGGTGGACTAGCCCTGACAGTGTGAAGCCCTGATCTTGTCTGCACTGCCTCCCATGGTGGACTAGCCCTGACAGTGCGAAGCCCTGATCTTGTCTGCACTGCCTCCCATGGTGGAATAGCCCTGACAGTGTGTAAAGTGCTGAATGTGCAAGTGATTTTCATGACAGTCCCATAGCTGCTGGATGAGGGCTGGGCATTAGGGCTTTCAGGTCCCTTTGCCCATAAACTGAGGTGCACATGCAGCGATGAGGAGGACACTGGAAAGGGTACTCACCCTGACAACCCGAGTGAGGTCATTGAACTTTTTTCGGCATTGTACAGGAGTCCTGGCAACCACGCTGTTGGAGGTCACCCTGTTTGACAGCTCCCTCCAGGCTTTCCGATAGGCGCTGGGCAGTGGCCTCCTGCCACCTTCAGGGAACAGAACATGGCGCCTGCGCTCCACTGCGCCAACCAGCACCCTCAGGTCACCCTCGCTGAAGCGCTGCGCTCTCTCCCTGGCCTTCTCCATTGTCCTGGGCGTTGTACAGATCAAGCAGCAGTGGTCAGGCCTTGCTTCAGGGCTGCAGTGTGCAGGGCGTGGCAGCCAAACAAATCCACCCTCCCCCTTTAAGAGCTCACCGGCGCCAGAGTGTCTGCCTTCAATCAGCAACTCGCCGCACCTGCGCTGCGCCCGCCCTCGGGGGTATCGCCCCGGGCCGCCGGCTTAGCACCTAATGATAGTCGTGCATCGCCTGTTTTAGCGCAGCAGCAACCTCTTGGGGCGATGCCACTGAATATCGGCGAAGGTGGCGCTAAGTTGCGCCGGGCGCAAACTTTAGCGGCCGCCCGGCTGTAGCGCCCCAAACGTGGCTATACTGAATTTCTAGGCCCTGATGTGTGAAAACTCCATGCTGGGAGTGCAAAAGATCAAAGTTGACTCCTTGTGAACTATTGTGATCCGCACCACACCACACAGTCTGCTCACCGGGCACTGCTTCACTTTCTTGTTACTAAGGATGGGATTTGACATTCTCCTCATTAAAACCACATAACCAATCTGTACAGCCAATGCAGTCTTGTGTCTGTGTGGGTCTTTGTGGATTCCGAATCTGTTTGATTGTATGATTGGATGGCTTCGGATGAAAGAAAGACTTGCATTTCTATAGCGCCTTTCACGACCACTGGACGTCTCAAAGCTCTTTACAGCCAAAGATAAACTTTTGAAGTGGAGTCACTGTTGTAATGTGGGAATCGCGGTAGCCAATTTGTGCACAGCAAGATCCCACCAGCAGCAATTTGATAATGACCAGACAATCTGTTTGTTTTTGTTATGTTGGTTGAGGAATAAATATTGGCCAGGACACCGGGGAGAACTCCCCTGCTCTTCTTTGAAATAGTGTCATGGGATCTTTTACGTCCACCTGAGAGAGCAGACGGGGCCCCGGTTTAATGTCTCATCTGAAAGACGGCACCTCTGACAGTGCAGCACTCCCTCAGCACTGCACTGGAGTGTCAGCCTAGCTTTTTTGTGTGCTTCTGACAACCTTCTGACTCAGAGGCGAGTGTGCTACCAACTGAGCCACAGCTGAATGAGGAAGAGAAAGGACATAAAGAAAAGTTAATTTATCTTGTACACTATGCTGTCATCCTTAAGGCATTTGTTATTTTTAAATACAGCAGCTGGATAAATTTCACAGTTTAGTACTCAACCTGTAGCCAGATGTTTATTTTAGTCATTGCTCCAGCAGGACCATCAAGGCTTCTTCTGATGGAACATCTGGTGAACTGGTTTCATGTCAGTTTTGGAGGGCTCAGTTTCCCCCATGTGCTTGAGCTCATGGACTGGAACTCAGAAATGATAGGCAACAAACAATATACAAAAACTCAATACTGAGCCACACTTACTGTCCATCAACTGCACCCTAACTCCAAAAGAATGAAGTCAAGTAGCGTGAGTCTTCGTGAAGCTTGACTGAACCACCATCAAATCTCAAAAATAGCCAACTTAACGGAGTCTATCAGCAATCTACCTAGAGTTTGAGGTATAAACCCTTTATCAGGGCAGAGTTCCAGTGTGGGCCCGGGTGCCCAATCTTTTATTGGCTGTGGATCGACCCCCTGTGTTTTTCCAGTGTTCACTGTCTTCAGTTGAAACTTCCTGAATCTGCAAGGATTTTTTCTTTTTTGTGGAAGAAGGGCCTCTCCAACTCTGTCTTAATGCCTTAGCTACTTTCATCGTCTTTTCTTAACGTCTTTTGATTGCCTCACCGTAAGAAGATCTTTTACATCACCTAACAAGATCTCGCTTTTCTCATGAGCTGATGGTAAAGAAAGAACGACTTGTATTTCTGTTGCGCTTTTCACAACCTCAGGACGCCGCAAATCGTTTACAGTCAATGAAGTACTTTTGTAGTCACTGTTGTAATGTAGGAAACGCAGCAGGGAATTTGTGCACAGCAAGCTCCCACAAATGACCAGGTCAGCTATTTTAGTGATGTTGGTTGAGGGATAAATATTGGCCAGGACACCGGGGTGAACTTCCCTGTTCTTTGAAATCGTGCTGTGGGATCTTCTACATCCACCCAAGAGACCAGACAAGGCCTTGGTTTAACATCTCATCTGAAAGTCGGCACCTCTGACAGTGCAGCTCTCCCTCAGTACTGCACTGGGCTATCATCCTAGATTACGTGCTCTGGTCCCTGGAGTGGGACTTAGAAACCCGGACCTTCTGATACAGAGGCGAGAGTGCTACCACTGAGCCACAGCTGCTCAGACATGGCAACCTTTTTATTTCCCTGATACTGCAACCCTTGTTGTGTTACCTTCTCTCTTATTGTTTGTTTGGTTGTGTTGATCACTATTTAGGGGGGCTGGTATCCTCCAGTTCTGCCAGAGGGTCAATACCTGAGATGTGAAATAACAACAGAAAATGCTGGAAAAACTCAGCAGGCCAGGCAACATCCGTGGAGAGAAATAGAGTAAACGTTTCAGGTCGAAACCCTTCGCCAGGACCTGAGATGTGAACCTTTTTTCTGCTCTACAGGTACTGACTGACCTGCTGTATCTTTCCAGAATTTCGGGTTTTTAGTTCAGTTTTCCAGCATTCACTGAGTTTTTTTTATTCACAATGTATGGTGCAAGAAATTTTTGAGCTGTAAGAACAATTCAGCAAACTAAACAGCAAGCGCAGAACCGTAGGAGCAAGTCAACAGAACAAGGACATTAAAATGAATGCCCGATAGCAAGGTTAACCCAAAGCACCATACGGAACTAGAAAATGAATCTTCAGATCCAGTCAATGAAACAATGTGACAGAGCAAAACGATAAAACCAAACGAAACATGCCATTGATGGCAGAGGATTATGTCACTGACAAAAATAGTGGAACTGTGATGGAGTGAGACGGAGAAGTGACAGCTGCCACAACTGGCTGATAGAAGTTTATGGCACCACTAGATATGTGAGAGAAGAAGGAGTTGATAAAACTGAGTGACAGAGTGATGTAAGAAGCACATCGTATCAATCTTGACAAGACCAGCTGATATGACTGTGTGGCAGAACTAATCAGCAGAACAACATGACAGAATTCAGTGACAGAACAAGTTGATAAAACTAGAATCGTTCCCACCTGCTTATGCCCAAGTTCATTTGCCCATCATATTGGACAACTGGGTAATCACTGGTATCAATGCTAAATAGCTTTGTGCAAAGCGATGTCAGTTTTTGATGAGCTTACCAATATTTTACAATACGCCCCACCAAACAGAATCCAACCTGTTGTTTTAGACCTGTTCACTGATGCCCTATCACAGTGATGTCCATTATATAAAAGAAGAGAGGCTTGCATTTATATAGCACCTTTCACAATCTCAGGATGTCCCAAAGTGCTTTACAGCCAATGAAGTACTTTTGAAGTGGAGTCACTGTTGTAAATGTAGGAAACATGGCAGCCAATTTGCACACAGCAAGATCCCACAAACAGCAATATGATAATGACCAGATAATCTGCTTTTGTTATGTTGGCCAAGACACCAGGGATAACTCCCATGGTCTTCTTCAAAATAGTGCTATGGGATCTTTCATGTTCACCTGAGAGAGTGGATGGGGCCTCGGTTTAACATCTCATCCAAAAGACAGCAATTCTAACAATGCAGCATTCCACTGGAGTGTCAGTCCTAGTCTCTGGAGCAGGACTTAAAACCCACAACCTTCTAACTCAGAGGTGAGAGTGCTACCCACTGAACCACAGTTGACACGGATGTGTAAGAAGTATGAAAGACTGAACAGGCTGGGGCTCTTCTCTCTAGCAAAGAGAAGGCTGAGGAGTGACCTGATCGAGATCGTCAAGATTATGAAGGAGTTTGATAGGGTAGATGTAGATAAGATGTCTCCACTTGTGGGGAGAGGAAAACTAGGGGCCATAAATATAAGATGGTCACTAATAAATCCAATAGGGAATTCAGGAGAAATTTCTTTACCCAGAGAGTGGTGAGAATGTGGAACTCGCTACCACAGGGAGTGGCTGAGGTGAATAGCATTGATGCATTTAAGGGGAAGCTAGATAAGCACATGAGGGAGAAAGGAATAGAAGGATATGCTGATAGGGTGAGATGAAGTAGGGTGGGAGGAGGCTCGTGTGGAGCATAAACACCGGCATGGACCAGTTGGGCCGAATGGCCTGTTTCTGTGCTGTAAATACTATGTAATTCTATATCAATACCACATGACTGTATCCAGCTTTCTGTTACCATGGTATTTATTTGACTCACCTTCTCCTTATCGTAATCCAGGACTTCTGGCCCATATGATAGCAGTCTGGGGTAACCCATAATGCAAGGTGAAGCAATGCAGTAATATTACCTGAACAACAAGGAACCTCAAACCCTCAGAGAGTAACAGGAAGGAGTTGAATTCCCCGATCCGTGCCTCCCAAGAAAGACACTAAAGGGATGAAATTCCTCCTGTTCTTAACTTTAGCAAAAAAATATTGGCATGAGCAAGAAAATGGGAAATCCCATTTCATTTAATGCCAACATTTTAAGAACAGAAAAACAGAAGAAATAGGAGCAGGAGTAGGCCATTCGGCCCGTCGAGCCCGCTCCGCCATTTAATGAGATCATGGCTGATCATCCAAATTCAGTACCCTGTCCCTGCTTTCTCCCCATATCCCTTGATCCCTTTAGCCTCAAGAAATATATCCAACTCCTTCTTGAATATATTTAATGAATTGGCCTCAACTGCCCTGTGTGGTAGAGAATTCTATAGGTTCACCACTCTCTGGGTGAAGAAATTCCTCCTCATCTCTGTCCTAAATGGCTTACCCTTTATCCTTAGACTGTGCCCCCTGGTTCTGGACTCCCCCGCCATCAGGAACATCCTTTCTGCATCTAGTCTGTCTAGTCCTGTTAGAATTTTATAAGTTTCAATGAGATCCCCTCTCATTCTTCTAAACTCTAGCGAATATAAGTCTAATCGACCCAATCTCTTCTCATACGTCATTCCTGCCATCCCAGGTATCAGTCTGGTGAATCTTCGCTGCACTCTCTCCATGGCAAGAACATCCTTCCTCAGATCAGGTGACCAAAACTGCACACAATACTCAAGGTGTGGTCTCACCAAAGCCCTGTACAACTGCAGCAAGACTTCCTTGCTGCTGTATTCAAATCCTCTCGATATGAAGGACAACATACCATTTGCCTTCTTAACCGCCTGCTGCACCTGCATGCTTACCTTCAGCGATAGGTGCACAAGGACACCCAGGTCTCGTTGCACTTCCCCTTTTCCCAATCTATTGCGGTTCAGATAATAATCTGCCTTCCTGTTTTTGCCACTGAAGTGGATAACCTCACATTTATCCACATTATACTGCATTTGCCATGCATTTGCCCAATCACCCAACCTGTCCAAATCGTACTGGAGGTCCTCTGCATCCTCCTCACAGCACACACGCCCACCCAGCTTTGTGACATCTGCAAACTTGGAGATATTACATCTAGTTCCCTCATCTAGATCATTTATATATATTGTGAATAGCTGGGGTTCTAACACCGATCCCTGCGGTACCCCACTATTCACTGCCTGCCACTCGAAAAAAGACCTGTTTATTCCAACTCTTTGCTTCCTGTCTGCCAACCAGTTCTCTCTCCAAGACAGTACCTTACCCCCAATCCCATGTGCTTTAACTTTACATGCTAATCTCTTATGCGGGACCTTATCGAAAGCCTTCTGAAAGTCCAAATACACCACATCCACTGGTTCTCCCTTATCTATTCTTTCAGTTACATCTTCAAAAAATTCCAGTAGATTAGTGAAGCATGATTTACCTTTTCTAAATCCATGTTGACTTTGTCTGATCCTGTCACTGTTTTCCAAGTGTGCTGCTATTACATCTTTTATAATGGACTCTAGCATTTTCACCACTACCGATGTCAGGCTTACCGGTCTAAAATTCCCCGTTTTCTCTCTACCACCTTTTTTGAATAGTGGGGTTACATTAGCTACCCTCCAATCAATGGGAACTGTTCCAGAGTCTATAGAATTTTGGAAGATGACCAGCAATGCATCTATTATTTCTAGGGCCACTTCCTTAAGTACCCTAGGATGTAGATTATCAGGCCCTGGGGATTTATCAGCCTTCAATCCCATCAATTTCCCTAACACCATTTCCCTACAAATACTGATTTCATTCAGTTCCTCCCTCTCATTAGACCCTATGTTCCACGACATCTCTGGGAGGTTATTTGTGTCCTCCTTTGTGAAGACAGAAACAAAGTATGTATTTAATTGGTGCGCCATTTCTTTGTTCCCCATTATAAATTCCCCTGATTCTGACTGCAAGGGACCTACGCTTGGCTTCACCAATCTTTTTCTCTTCACATATCTATATAAGCTTTTACAGTCAGTTTTTATGTTCCCTGAAAGCTTACTCTCATAATCTATTTCCCCCTCTTAATTAATCCTTTTGTCCTCCTTTGCTGAATCCTAAACTGCTCCTAGTCCTCAGGTTTGCTGCTTTTTCTGGCCAAATTATATGTCCTCTCCTTGGATCTTATGCTATCCCTAATTTCCCATGTTAGCCACGGTTGAGCCACCTTTTTTGTTTTATTTTTATGCCAAACAGGGATGAACAAATTCTGCAGTTCATCCATGCGATCTTTAAATGTTTACCATTGCCTATCCACCACCAACCCTTTAAGTAACATTCCCCAATCCATCCTAGCCAACTCGTGCCTCATACCATCGCAGCTTCCTTTATTTAAATTCAGGACCCTAGTCTCTGATTCAACTACTTCACTCTCCATTTTAATGAAAAATTCTATCATATTATGATCGCTCCTCCCCAAGGGGCTTCACACAAGATTGCTAATTAATCCTTTCTCATTACATAATACCTAGTCTAAGATGGCCTGTTCTCTAGTTGGTTCCTCAACATATTGGTCCAGGAAACCATCCCGTATACACTCTAGGAATTCCTCCTCCACAGTATTATTACTAATTTGGTTAGCCCAATCTATATGTAGATTAAAGTCACCCATGATAACTGCTGTGCCCTTATTGCACACGTCTCTAATTTCCCATTTAATGCCATCCCCAACCTCAGCATTACTGTTTGGGGGTCTGTATACAACTCCCACTAACGTTTTCTGCCCCTTGGTATTTCTCAGCTCTGCCCATACAGATTCCACATCATCAGAGCTAATACCCTTCCTTACTATTGTGTTAATCTCCTCTTTAACCAGCAATGCTACCCCACCTCCTTTTCCTTTTTTCCTGTCCTTCCTGAATATTGAATACCCCTGGATGTTGAATTCCCAGTCTTGGTCACCCTGGAGCCATGTCTCCGTAATCCCAACTATATCAGATCCGTTTACATCTATTTGTGCAGCTAATTCATCCACCTTATTACGAATGCTCCTCGCATTAATACACAAAGGCCTAGAAATTGAGTGCCCTTAGCGTCGATTTTGCGGCGCTAGAGGGCCTAGCGCTGCATTTGGCGCCGGCGCCGAAATTGCCTGGGGCCCTTACGCCGCGGTAGACCGGTAGCGCTGCGCCGGCACCGATGACGTCATTGGTGTGCGCAGCGTCCCGGTTGCCATGCCGACGGGCCCCAGCGCCGAAATTCAGTTGCGGCCGCCTCGCCCGTGACAGCCGCAACTAAGACTCTGGCAACAGAGTCTTACGAGTCTTTGCGCCGGCGCATTAAAGGCCCCGCGGCGGCCGGCCGCTTTCCCGCCGGCCGCCTGGCCGCAGCTCCCTCCCCGGACTTCCCCCCCCCCCCCCCGGAACAGAAGCAAGCCCGGCACTTGTCCGAGGTGCCGGGCTCATTTTTTAAAAGATTTTCGCGGGCCGCGATCGGGTGCAGGCAGCTCCTCCTTAAGGGAAGGAGGAGGCCTGCACTTCCCGAGCCTGCCGCACCGCATCGGGTGCCGCAGCGCCGGAATTGCGGCGCGAAACGGCAGTTAGCGCCGATTTACCGCCGCAAAGACCCTTCAGTAGCGCCGGCAGCCGTTTGGGCGCGGCCCTGCTGAATTTTTGGCGCGCGCAGGGGGACTTAGCGCCGGCACTAACTTCCGGCGCTAAAGCCCTGGCTAAGCCAAAACTCAATTTCTAGGCCAAAGCCTTCAGGCTTGATTTTTTAACAGTCTTAGGCCTAGAAATTCAGTTGCCTTAGCGCCGCTTTTGAGGCGCTAGAGGGACTAGCGCCAGAGTTATGGCCAGTTTAAAAATTCCCTGGGGCCCTAAATCGGCGTTGCACCGGTAGCGCTGCGCCGGCACCGATGACATCATCGGTGTGCGCAGCATCCCGGTTGCCGTGGTAACCCGCCCGAACTCCGAAATTGAGTTGCGGCCGCCTCGCCCATGGCAGCCGCAAGCAACGTTCTGTCAGAGGTGCCTTACTCCAGTTTGCGCCGGCGCATTAAAGGCCCCGCGGCGGCCGGCCACTTTCCCGCCGGCCGCCTGCCCGCAGCACCCTCCCCGGACTTCTCCCCGCCCCCCCCCGGAACAGATGCAAGCCCGGCACTTGTCCGAGGTGCCGGGCATTTGCGCGGGCCGCGGCCGGGTGCAGGCAGCTCCTCCTTAACGGGAGGAGGAGGCCTGCACATCCCCAGCCTGCCGCACCGCATCGGGTGCCGCAGCGCCGGAATTGCGGCGCGAAACGGCAGTTAGCGCCGATGTACCGCCGCAACGACCCTTCAGTAGCGCCGGCAGCCGTTTGGGCGCGGCACTACTGAATTTTTGGCGCGCGCAGGGGGACTTAGCGCCGGCACTAACTTCCGGCGCTAAAGCCCTGCCTACGCCAGAACCCAATTTCTAGGCCTTAGTCCTTTAAAATTCTTATTTACTGTTGCCCTGTTTGATTTACACCCTTGATTTCTCTGCCTTCCACTTTTGCTTTTCTCATTCCTGTCTTTTGTTTCTATCCTTGCTTCCCTTTCCTCTGTCTCCTTGCACAGGTTCCCAACCCCCTGCCATTTTAGTTTAAACCCTCCCCAACAGCACTAGCAAACACTCCCCCTAGGACATCAGTTCCAGTCACGCCCAGGTGCAAACCGTCCAGTTTGTACTGGTCCCACCTCCCCCAGAACCGGTTCCAATGTCCCAGGAATTTGAATCCCTCCCCCTTGCACCATTCCTCTAGCCACGTATTCATCTGAAATATCCTTCTATTTCTACTCTGACTAGCATGTGGCACTGGTAGCAATCCTGAGATTACTACCTTTGAGGTCCTATTTTTTAATTTACCTCCTAACTCCCTGGCCTAGAAATTGAGTTTTGGCTTAGCCAGGGCTTTAGCGCCGGAAGTTAGTGCCGGCGCTAAGTCCCCCTGCGCGCGCCAAAAATTCAGCAGGGCCGCGCCCAAACGGCTGCCGGCGCTACTGAAGGGTCTTTGCGGCGGTAAATCGGCGCTAACTGCCGTTTCGCGCCGCAATTCCGGCGCTGCGGCACCCGATGCGGTGCGGCAGGCTCGGGAAGTGCAGGCCTCCTCCTTCCCTTAAGGAGGAGCTGCCTGCACCCGATCGCGGCCCGCGAAAATCTTTTAAAAAATGAGCCCGGCACCTCGGACAAGTGCCGGGCTTGCTTCTGTTCCGGGGGGGGGGGGGGGAAGTCCGGGGAGGGAGCTGCGGCCAGGCAGCCGGCGGGAAAGCGGCCGGCCGCCGCGGGGCCTTTAATGCGCCGGCGCAAAGACGCGTAAGACTCTGTTGCCAGAGTCTTAGTTGCGGCTGTCACGGGCGAGGCGGCCGCAACTGAATTTCGGCGCTGGGGCCCGTCGGCATGGCAACCGGGACGCTGCGCACACCGATGACGTCATCGGTGCCGGCGCAGCGCTACCGGTCTACCGCGGCGTAAGGGCCCCAGGCAATTTCGGCGCCGGCGCCAAATGCAGCGCTAGGCCCTCTAGCGCCGCAAAATCGACGCTAAGGGCACTCAATTTCTAGGCCCCTATATTCAGCTTTTAGGACCTCATCCCGTTTTTTACCGATATCGTTGGTACCTATATGCACCACGACAACTGGCTGTTCACCCTCCCCCTCCAGAATGCCCTGCAACCGCTCCGAGACATCCTTGACCCTTGCACCAGGGAGGCAACATACTATCCTGGAGTCTCGTTTGCGGCCGCAGAACCGCCTATCTATTCCACTTACAATAGAATCCCCTATCACTATAGCTCTCTCGCTCTTTTTCCTCCCGTCCTGTGCAGCAGGTCCACCCATGGTGCCAGGAATTTGGCTGCTGCTGCCTTCCTCCAATAAGCCATCTCCCTCAACAATATCCAAAGTGGTATATCTGTTTGAAAGGGGGATGGCCACAGGGGACCCCTGCACTACCTGCCTGCGCCTACTACTCTGTCTGGTGGTCACCCATTCTGTTCCTGCCTGTGCAGCCTTTACCTGCGGTGTGACCAACTCCCTAAACGTGCTATCCACGATGTCCTCAGCATCGCGAATGCTCCAGTATGTATCCATTCGCAGCTCCAGCGCCACAATGCGGTCTGTCAGTAGCTGCAGCTGGATACACTTCCCGCACACATGGTCGTCAGGGACACAGGAAGTGTCCCTGATTTCCCACATAGCGCAGGAGGAGCATACCACTGGGCCGAGCTGTCCTGCCACGACTTACCCTTTAATTAATTTAAATTAATTTAAATCAAATCAATACCACTAATTACACTACAATTAAATTATATTCTCAAGGGTCCTTGGTTACTAGCACTCCCTGATACACAACAGAGAACTTAGAAACTATAACCACAAGAATTAAGACCTTCTAAATTTTATGAACTATCAATCTTAACTGTCAAACTATAGAGTAGTATAAATACTCACCTGGCCGTACTCACCCAATCACCTGCTTCCTCTTGCCCACGTCACTTTTTGAATCGTGACGTGGCTCCGGAACGCCGCTGTCAGTCTGTGAGATTGGTAAGCCTCTGTAAAAAAGCCCACGAAAGTGAGTTTAAGTGCCCACTGTACCGCCGCTCCCTGCTACTCCTGACACCGGCCTCTGTAAAAAAGCACGCAAAAGTGAGTTTAAGTACTCACTGTACCGCCGCTCTCTGCTCCTCCCGAAACTGGCCTCTGTAAAATAGCCCGCGAAAGTGAGTTTAAGTACTCACTGTACAGCTGCCCTCTGCTCCTCCCGACACTGGCCTCTGAGCCTGCTCCACCATTCAATAAGATCATGGCTGATCTTCGACCTCAACTCCACCTTCCCGCATTATCCCCATAGCCCGCCACTCCCTCAGTATCCAACAATTCTCACAATGTGTCTAAAAAGATCACTGTCAGGCAGAGTCTTTCCCTCAGTTCACATGCAGCAGCAGCTGAAACATGTGCTGCGTAAGGAGCTTAGAAAATGAGTTTGATGGAAAAAAAAGGTGTGACTATAACTTATTATCTGGCTCTGACACCTTTGTGGATGCTTAGCTCCATCAGCTGGTCCTATTGAATATTTATATCGACCAGTCCTTGTGCAGTGTTAAACCTTGCACAGTTCTGTGATCTTTGTTCTGTCACCTCTCCAGTTCTGTTACCTTTGACCCTTCATCAGAACACAGTGCTGTTCATCTCTTCCTACTCTTTTCAGAGCCACTTTTGCTGCCATCTTCAGTTCTGGTTTCAAACCCGATCCCTTTAATTCTACGCTTACCATCTCTCCCATCTTCTCACCTTTCCTTCAGCTTCCCACACCCTTTGTTGCTTAAGCATCTCTTAAATTCTTTACTGCTTCTTCCGGTTGCCTGACAGCGATGATCTGTCCTGTCATCCAGCGACCTCGCTCTTCCTCCTCTCTCTCCTCATTTTTTCTTATTCTATTAATGCTTCTTCAGCTCTCACCATTCAGTTCTGAAATAGGGCATGAGGCCAAACCGCTGATTGCACGCTTCACACCAGAGATGCTGACGATCCTGCAGCGTCTATCCAGCGTCTCTTTGTGTCAGATCGATCAGCTGGTTGTGTTACATCTGTTGGTTCTCTCACCCTGTCTTGTTTTACATTCTGTCACAGTTCTGTCAGGAACTTTAGTTTAGCTGCCTCATGCTGTTAAGCTTTTTCACAAACCATGCCTGTAGGTTAGGTTTACCATTTTGTTTGATTTAAAAGTTACTTTCCCAGTCTGGCATGTGGATTCATACTTACTCTAACTGCCGTGGTGGAGCTTTGTATATTCCTGTGAGTGTTTGATTCCAACTAATGTATTTCATACAGGGTGACTGAAATTTCATTATGACTTCAGTAGTAGGATAGGAAGATTTGCACGACCTCACAACGTCTCAAAGCACTTTACAGCCAATGAAGTACTTTCTGAACTGCAGTCACTGTTGTAATGTAGGAAACGCAGCAGCCAATTTGCACACAGCAAGCTCCCACAAACAGTATTGGGATGAATGACCAGATAATCTGTTTTAGCAATGTTGGTTGAGGGAAAATTATTGGCCAGGACACCGGGGAAAACTCTGCTGCTCTTCTTCGAAATATCGCCGTGGGATCTTTTACATCCACCTGAGAGAGCAGATGGGGCCTTGGTTTAACGTCTCATCCGAAAGACGGCACCATCGACAGTGCAAGAATCTCTTCAGTAGTTCATACAAGCTCTCTCAAACTCTACTGCAAGGGACCTACTGTGGAGCAGAGGCTGTAGGTGGGGAAGGGGTACTGGGCCAGGGAGTGAAGAAGGCAGGAAGGTGGGGATGCTGGAGTTGGTTTCCTGAGAATGGTAGAAAGTACAAGGCCCAGGCTGGTCATTGGTAGGTCTGAGAACAGCAAAGCACAGGCCTTAGAGAGCAGGCTTCGCTGGGTCCGGGAGCAGGAAAGCACAGGCCTTAGAGAGCAGGCTTCGCTGGGTCTGGGAGCAGGAAAGCACAGGCCTTAGAGAGCAGGCTTCGCTGGGTCCGGCAGCAGGAAAGCACAGGCCTTAGAGAGCAGGCTTCGCTGGGTCCGGCAGCAGGAAAGCACAGGCCTTAGAGAGCAGGCTTCGCTGGGTCTGGGAGCAGGAAAGTCTATAGTATCAGTGGACAGAAGTGTTAATGGGGCTGAACCCAGGACTGGAGGGTTTTGTGGGTTGAGAATTAAGTCTATTGCACAATGGGAATGCTGCCTCAGACCAGAGCTGTAGTGTATGTACCCGTCTACCTTTAAGAGAACTATTGTATGTAACCGTTCACCTTTAAGAGAACTATTTTAGGTGTGGCACTACTTTGTTTGGCTTCTGTATACTGTAATATCGACGGTGACCACACCAGTATATAAGTGTTGTGTCAGGATTTATTGGGCAGATTCGCCCTGACCTTCGAATAGTAAAGTCCTGTTTTAAGTTACTCTGGTAGTCTGTGTATTAATTAACTAAACAACCCACAGACTTTACAGTGGCGACGAGTCCGATCGTACCCTGTGGCAACAATACTTCCGAAGCAGTTAACGAGCGTCGAGAAGAGGCAACTGCCCTCGTCGTTCTGCTGGGAGAAAACTCGAGGCTGCAGAACTAGAAAGGAGGAAGAATTCAGAGACAAAGACTTCCATCAGCAACAGGCACTGACTGTCCCTTCTGCCACGGTGAGGAGTGAGCCGATCAGCACGAGAAGCAAGCCGGCCACGGTGACTGTGAGTAAGGGAAAAGTAAAAAGAATAACCGGAGGATAAGGGCGGTGCACTCGACCACGGTCGAGGGGGAAAGGAGCCGGACAGAAGTCGGGTCCAGAGGCGCTGAGACTGGGGCAGCGTGGAGCAAGGAAGCCGCGGTGCAGACAGGCTGGGGACGCAACGGCGTCGTGAGACAGCTAGACCGCGACCAGCGAAAAAGGCCGGGCAGCAACCGAAGCCACGAAGCGCTGCAACCGGGAGCGTAGGCGCGGGAAGATATAAAAACTCAGCCGCAGCCGGGGAGGGAAGCACCGGACTGCGAGAGGGCGGGGAGGCGCGATTGGGAGCCGAGCGAGCGGGAGAGGCAGAGCTGACCAAGGGAGACTGAGCGAGAGCCAGTCCAGCGGCTGAAACTGTTCTCCGTCAACGGGGTGTACCCAGCGCCGGTAGAGCCGAGCGAGCGGGAGAGAGACAGAGCCCGAGCAAGGGAGACTGAGCGAGAGCCTGTCCAGCGGCTGAAACTGTTCTCCGTCAACGGGGTGTACCCAGCGCCGGTAGAGCCGAGCGAGCGGGAGAGAGACAGAGCCCGAGCAAGGGGAACTGAGCGAGAGCCAGCCCAGCGGCTGAAACTGTTCGCCGTCAACGGGGTGTACCCAGCGCCGGTTGCCCTGCCGAGAAAAGGGAAAGCACTGAAGCCGACGCGCAGGCTGTGAGCCTGAAAGCCAGCGGCCGTCGCCCGTGGGGAAAGTGTACCCCTCCCGCCAGGGAAGAAACGCGGGAAGCCGCCATTAGGCAGGGAAGAAGACAGAAGCGGGAAACCGCCATTGAAGTGGGCGGGGAGAGAAGATAAGCGCGGGAAACCACCATTTTCGCGGGAACCGCCATCTTGAAAAAAAAAATTTTAAAGAAATAATTCGTGGTGTTTATCAGGAAGAGAGGAAGATGCCTAAGCGTGGTAACATCAACGATTTTAATTCCGAGGTAGAAGACTGGGCCACATATGTGGAACG
Source organism: Somniosus microcephalus (assembly GCF_052327205.1). NCBI lineage: Eukaryota > Metazoa > Chordata > Chondrichthyes > Squaliformes > Somniosidae > Somniosus > Somniosus microcephalus. Next base: position 90,786,190 of record NC_140994.1, on the reverse strand, counting down.
CATTGAGATCTATTGTGAGGCCAATAAAATAGAAGAAGATGACAAAGCTATAACCTTGCTAAACTCGATGGGCGCGAAGGCATACGGGCTCTTGAAGCATCTACTATCACCAGCTAAACCGGCGGATCAGACTTTCGATGATATTGTGGCTGTTCTGAAGGATCACTTGAACCCCACACCGTTGATGTTGGCGGAACGATTCAAATTCTATGCGAGAACGCAACGGAAAGACGAAAGCAACGCAGAATACTTGGTCGAACTGCATAGACTAGCGAAATACTGCCAGTTTGGAGGGAATCTGACAGAGGCATTGCGAGACAAGTTCGTGTGAGGATTGGCAAAGGAAGGAACGCAAAAGCGACTACTCGAAGAGAACGACCTTACACTTGACAGGGCTGTCCTTATTGCAGCATCGCACGAAGCTGCAGCGAAGGGAACTGCGGAAATGCAGCTAAAGACAGCGGCACTCAGTGTGAATCAAATTACCTCGACAACAACAAAATGTTATCGTTGTGGGAAGACAACACACGACCAGAACCAATGCTGGTTTAAGAACCAGGAATGTAGGAAATGTGGCAAACTGGGTCACATAGCTAAGGTATGCCGGTCAGGGAAGAAGACCAACAACCAAAGGACCAACAACCAAAGGAAGCCATCACAGGAAAAGTACAACAAGGTACACAAGGTGGCTGAGAAGAGTTCAGACGAACGGAATTCGGACTCAGACCCAAATGGCCAGGAGCTGGGTAGTCTGAGAATTCACAATGTGAGTAAGGAAGCTGACCTACAAACTATCTGGGTCATGCTAAAAATAGCTGGAGTCCAAGTGAAAATGGAGTTGGACACTGGATCAGCTCTATCAGTCATAAATTGAAGGGATTACCACCAGCTATTCTCACATATACCCTTAAGAGATACCAAGTTCGTATTGCAGACATACATGGGGCATAAAGTATACCCCATGGGAAAGATAAGAGTCAAGGTGAGAGATAGGGGTAAAGAACACCCAAGAATGAACTTATACGTACTACCTGAGGGAGGACCACCACTTCTAGGACGGGAGTGGATCAAGAAAATAGACAGGGAATGGCACTATCTAAAAGCCGTAACGAGTGAGGACTCGGTGCAGACAATCAGCTCAGATTCTGAATCGGATGACGATAAGACCAACCCAAATGTGAAAGACAAGGCTAAAATGGACTTGCCGACTAAGGTTGGAAAAACGAAGGCATGCAGAAAGGCTTATGCTCCAGAGAAGAACAAAGTTTCAGAACAGATCTCCACCGAACGACGACAACATAGTTGACAGAGAATTCTGAGTCTGTTCAGTTTAAGGACATATCCATGACGGAAGAACACCGAGCTCGGACTCAACTTTATTTCAAATTACGACAACAATTAGAACAATTGAGTTGCCGTCTCGTACAAGAGATGAAAACAATGAAAAAGTTCTATGACACCGAATGGGAAAATCTGGAAAGACAACAGAAGCAGCTAGCTCAAGCAGAGAGCGACCATAGAGCCATCGTGACCAATCACCGATCACATCTCCCTTATGATGTTCAAGAGTTAGAATATTTGCAGAAAGAAGCAAATGAGGAGGAATCTTCAGGAAGCCAGGATTTTATTCCAGTTCTTCTCTACGACTCCTTACAAGCAGAGTTTGAGAAGTTGAAGGAACAGTATGAACAGGCCCAGGCTACAATCCTGGAGGGGGTTAACTCGGCAACCTCCGAAAAGCTAGTTTCAGTGGAAGCATATGAGCAACTAAAGGTTGAACATGAGCTAGAGAGCATCAAGGCGCAACTTCTCCGAGCGCTTAAAGCCAAAGTACAAGAGGAAAAAAAGGTGAAAGCATTGGAGGAAAAGGTGGATGAAATGGAGAAGACTCTGATCCACAGGGTCCCCGTGGAAGAGTTAACGGTCAGCCAACTCCTTCATATGCTGAGAGACAAGACTCTGCAAGGGGAACCATTTGAACACGAGCTTCAATCTTCAAAGGGAAGGGGTTCGGAGCTCTCAAAAGTTTGGGGAATAGTTGAGGTTGCAACACAGATTTTACGGGGCTGCCGAAAGTACGCTGAATCACGTCAATGTGAACTACAGAATGTTGAAACAGCTGCTCCAGTAGAAGGATTGAATAGCCCGATCAATCAATCCCCGATGGAAGGGGAAGTATTGGAATCACAAATGAGGTCATTAGTGAAGGATTGGCAGGAAACCCAGGAAGAGCGGGATGAATATGAACGCATGAAGAAGTCTCTTCAGGAAAGATGTCTAGGGAGGGAACAACAGTCGGCTAACGTCCAGTTGGGTAAGGAAGAAGTAGCAGGCCCTCTCGCTAGACTAGCTCAGGACGACACCGAATATTACCATGACCTGTTGAGTGACACGGAATATTACGATGACTTGGTCTGCCCAGCTTGTGATGAAAACTCCCAAAGTGCAGAAATCAGGATGAAGCACTTAAAGTCTAAGGAACATAGGGAGATGGTGGCGCTACATCTGGCAGCGGATAAGGGAGCCCCGAGAGTCTCCAAGAAGCAGAAAAGAAAAAGACGAAGCAGAAGACGATAACCATCTAAATCATTATCACCTCTATCAGATCATGCACGTGGGCCCTACGAAGGGGGCCAAATCAGTTGGAAAGTAGGAAAAATTACCAAGGCAGTCCAGCTGTTTGTAAAAGTCAGCACTGCTGGTTCAGCAGGACGGAAGTTCAAGCTGTTAAGCCAAGGGAAAGACTATTGGATGAGTCACGCTAGAAATGTGAACCGGCTACACCACAGAGATGTTGTTCGGACCGAGTCAAGACCAGAGACTGAATCTGTGAACTGTTCCCGCAGAGACTGAATCTGTGAACTGTTTCCCGCAGAGACTATATCTGTGAATTGTTTTACATGAAGTTGATTATATGTTATGTTTAATGGGGAATAAGTATGTTGTAAGCTAAAAAGGGAGGATTGTAGTGTATGTACCCGTCTACCTTTAAGAGAACTATTGTATGTAACCGTTCACCTTTAAGAGAACTATTTTAGGTGTGGCACTACTTTGTTTGGCTTCTGTATACTGTAATACCGACGGTGACCACACCAGTATATAAGTGTTGTGTCAGGATTTATTGGGCAGATTCGCCCTGACCTTCGAATAGTAAAGTCCTGTTTTAAGTTACTCTGGTAGTCTGTGTATTAATTAACTAAACAATCCACAGACTTTACAAGAGCAAGAGTTTGAAGTGGGTGCAAATTCTAACTCAGTGTGAAAACAGATTTTCTGAGTGATGTCCTGCTTGGGAAATGAGCTGATCAGGGATGCCTGAGCAATCCATTAAATTCCCACTCAGTCTGAGGCAGGTCAGACTCGGACACTGCAATACCTCCAAAAACTGCTCCTCGAACTAGAGCTGAGGCAGTAGAGCATTCGAGGTTCAGAAAGAGCAGAGGTAGGCCTGTGGTCAGATAGCGATGGATGGGCAAAGCTGTCACGGGGAGCAAGGCTTGAAAGGCCAGGAGAGGTGGGAGCAGAGGCTTTGGAACTGGTGATGTTAGGAGAGCTGGGGTGGGAGTGTACGGAGTCAGGAGAGTAAGGGCCTGGTAGACAAGAACTAGGGGAGCAGGAACCCAAGCAAGAGGAGGGATAAAGGGCATTCTTTTAACTAAAATAAGGAATTGGTATTGGGAGGGACATAGCTGCCATTGTTGTCTAAAGGAAGCCGCCCAATCCCCAGCCCAGTCGGGCCTTACCGAGAGGAGGCCAGAGCTCAGCAGAAGAATCCGATCAATCACATGCTCAGCAGGAGCCAATAAGATTTCGAGAAAGCAAAGTGAGTAACCCAGCATGTCATTACTGAAACAAAAACTGCAAATGCTGGAAATACTCAGCAGGTGCAGCAGCATCTGTGGAGAGAGAACGCAGGAGGTCATCATTCCAGCGTGATCCTTCATCACAACTGGAAGATTTTACAGATAAACAGCATTTTAAAAAGGAACAGAACAAAGGGAAAGGGAACAGGAAACACAATAAACACTTCACACACACTTCACACCACAAACTACACACACCCCACACACACACCCCACACACACACACACCACACACACACCCACACACCACACCCACACACCCCACACACACACCACACACCCCACACCCCACACACACCCCACACACACCCACACACCCCACACCCCACACACACCCCACACACACCCACACACACCCCACACCCCACACACACACCACACACACCCCACACACACCCACACACACCCCCCACACCCCACACACACCCCACACACACCCACACACCCCACACCCCACACACACCCCACACACACCCACACACACCCCACACCCCACACACACACCACACACACCCCACACACACCCACACACACACCCCACACCCCACACACACCCCACACACACCCACACACCCCACACCCCACACACACCCCACACACACCCACACACACCCCACACCCCACACACCCACACACCCCACACCCCACACACACCCCACACACACCCACACACACACACCCCACACACACCCCACACACACCCACACACACCCCACACCCCACACACACACCACACACACCCCACACACACCCACACACACCCCACACACACACCCCACACCCCACACACACCCCACACACACCCACACACCCCACACCCCACACACACCCCACACACACCCACACACACCCCACACCCCACACACACCCACACACCCCACACCCCACACACACCCCACACACACCCACACACACACACCCCACACACACCCCACACCCCACACCCCACACACACACCCCACACCCCACACACACCCCACACACACCCACACACCCCACACCCCACACACACCCCACACACACCCACACACACCCCACACCCCACACACACACCCCACACCCCACACACACCCCACACACACCCACACACACCCCACACCCCACACACACACCCCACACCCCACACACACCCCACACACACCCACACACACCCCACACCCCACACACACACCCCACACACACACCACACACCCCACACACACACCACACACCCCACACCCCACACACACCCCACACACACCCCACACCCCACACACACCACACACACACCCCACACACACCCCACACCCCACACACACACCACACACACACCCACACACACACACACACCCCACACCCCACACACACACCACACACACACCACACACACACCCACACACACACACACACCCCACATCCCACACACACACACACACACACCACACACACACCCACACACACCCCACACACCCCACACCCCACACACACCCCCCACACACACACACACCACACAATACAATACAATACAATACAAATCGCTTTATTGGCATGATAAGGTACATCTTATGTTGCCAAAGCACCAAAATACATTTATGGTTGAACACATAAACGCGGTTCCATTCATACAGTGTATAAACAGGTACATCCCTGAGTTTATAAATATATTTTCGCCTTGTTTATATATACTCTTGTCTTAGTTTACTGGTTGTCCCTCTGTTCATGGCAAGCTGTAACATAGTGTGCCGCCAGTGTTACACAGCTTCTCTCCTCCCCCAGTAGGAATGGGAGTTTTTGGTTGTCAGTCAGATTTCTGAATTCAGGGCATATTTGTGAGAATTTTTGATAGAAATTCTCTCTGATGCCCTGATATTTTCCACAGGCTGTGAGGAAGTGCATCTCTGTCTCAACTACTCCCTGACTGCAGTGAGAGCATATCCTGTCTTCTCTTGGCAGCCTGGTCTGCCTGTGTCTGCCTTTTTCGATCGCTAGGCTATGTTCGCTAAGTCTGTACCTTGTCAAGGTTCTTCTCAGTTTGTTATCCTTTACCATGGTCAGGTAATCAGCTATGTTGTATTGTCTGTTTAGGGCCAAGTAGCAATTGAGTTTGCTTTGGGTTTTTGTTGTTTCTGCCCAATATGACAGATATTTTTCCTTTTGCTTAGCGACGATTGTGTTGGGTCGAATTCTTTGTGTTACCCTGTCACTGTCCTGGGGCTGGTTATTGTTAGTATTGTTATTAGTTACTTTATTGAGTCCCAGGACTAGTTGACTGAGGGTATTCTTCTTTATGGTCAGCTCTTGGCATTTCAGGGCGTCGTAGTGATAGCATTGGGGGTTGCTCATTTGTAGGTGATTCCAAAATTTGGTGGCTCTTTTTTGGATAGTGATTATTAATGGGTATTGGCCTAGTTCCGCCCTGCATGCGTTGTTTACTGTTTTCCTTTGAGTCCGGAGGATACTTTTACAGAATTCCGCATGTAGGATCTCAATTGGGTGTTTGTCCCATTTTGCAAAATCTTGTTGTGTTAGTGGTCCCCAGACCTCACTGCCATAGAGTGCAATTGGTTCAATTACTGATTTGAAAATTTTGAGCCAAATGCTAATTGGGATTTCTATTTGGATTGATTTTTTGATGGCATAGAAAGCCCTTCTTGCTTTCTCTTTCAGTTCATTCACAGCCAGTTTGAAGTTTCCCGTAGAACTGATTTTTAAGCCCAAGTATGTGTAGTGAGTGGTTTGTTCAATTTTGGTTGTTCCTACTGTGAAATTTATTGTGGGTCCATGTTGTTTGGATCTTTGCTGGAGCACAAGGACTTTGGTTTTTTGGGGATTTATTGTCAGGGCCCAAGTCTGGCAGTACGACTCCAGCAGGTCCAGGTTCTGCTGTAGACCCTCCTTAGTTGGTGACAGCAGAACCAGGTCGTCGGCATAGAGGAGGAATTTAACCTTGGATTCATATAGGGTGAGGCCGGGTGCTGTAGATTGTTCAAGTAGTTTTGCCAATCCATTAATGTAAATATTAAAGAGTGTCGGTGAGATTGGCGAGCCCTGCGTCACCCCCTGCCCCTGTGGGAAGTATTTTGTTTGTTTGTCTCCAATTTTAACTGCACATTTATTGTTTGTATACATTGATTTAATTACATCATATGTTTTACCTCCTACCCCGCTTTCGATAAGTTTCAGGAATAAACCGTCATGCCAGATGGAGTCGAAAGCCTTCTGGAAATCTACAAAGCATGCGTAGATTTTGCTTTTGTTATGGTGAACGTGTTTGTCAATTAGGGTCTGTAGGGTGAAGATATGATCGGATGTTCTATAGTTTGGCAGGAATCCAATTTGGCTTTTACTCAAGACATTGTGCTCTTCAAGGAAGTTTATAAGTCTTTTGTTTATGATGCTACAGAATACCTTCCCCAGGTTACCGTTTACACAGATGCCTCGATAGTTGTTTGGGTCGATTTTGTCCCCACTTTTGTATATGGGTGTTATGAGTCCTTTGTTCCAGATGTCAGGGAAATAACCGACACTCAGAACCAAGTTGAAGAGTTTTAGGATAGCCAGTTTCAGTTTGTCGTCTGCGTGTTTAATCATCTCGTTTAGTATGCCGTCTGTCCCGCAAGCTTTTCCTGGTCGCAGGTCCTTGAGTTTTTCAAGAAGTTCTTTTTCTGTTATTATGGCGTCTAGCGGGTTTTGGTTATCTTTTATGGCCATTTCAAGCTTTTCAAGTTTTTTGCGTATTTGGTGTTGCTCTGGTCCTAGTGTGTTTTTCTGGTATAATTTTTCAAAGTGGTTTACCCATGTGTCCCCATTTTGAATGGACAAATCGTCGTGTTGTTTTTTGTGTAGTGTTTTCAAGTTGTCCCAGAAACAATTCGACTCAATGGATTCCTCCATGGAGCTGAGTGTATTCTTAATAAATTGCTCTTTTTTGGTCCTGAGTGTGTTTCTGTATTGTGTTAGCGTCTGACAATAAGTAAGGCGTAATTCCTCGTTTTCTGGATGTCTGTGTTTTTGGTTTGATAGTTTTCTAAGTTTTTTCCTCATGTTATGGCAATCATGGTCAAACCATTTTTCATAGTTTTTTGTTTTGGGTTTGTTCTTGCGAGCTTTCAAGTTTGCATTTGTTGCCAAATTATCAAAAATATTGTTTAGTTTACTAACTGCCCGGTTTACGCCTTCTTTATTGTGAGTGTATATGTTATCCAGAAAGGTGTCTAAGAGAGCTTGAGTTGATGCATTGCTAATTGTTTTCTGGTATTTTTCCGTGTCGTTTTTGGCCCATCTGTACGATTTTTTGGTGTTGTACAGTTTACTGGGTTGTGTTTCTATGTTGTTTGTTTCTGTCTTTTTGAGAAACATAGTAATTTGACTGTGATCTGACAGTGTTGTTTGTGGTTTGACTGTGAATGCTCTGAAAGAGGATGGGTCCAAGTCTGTAATCATATAGTCTACTGTGCTGCAGCCAAGAGGTGAGCAGTAGGTCGATCTTCCTAGGAGGTCTCCTATGAACCTACCATTGACAATGTACAGACCCAGGTTTCGACAGAGCTGTAGTAGCTGTTTACCGTTGGTATTTGACTGCTTGTCGCAGTTATGCCTGTATGGAAGGGAAGGGATGTCAAAGTGGTTATTCCCGAATACGTAATTGTTTCCCTGATTATTGGTGAAGTCTGGTTCTTCGCCCGTTCTTGAATTGAGGTCCCCACAGATCAACACGTTCCCCTGGGCCTGGTATTGGATAATTTCCCCCTCCATGTTGGAGAAGGTGTCCTCTTTGTAGTACGGGGAATCGATTGGAGGGATATAAAGTGCGCAAATGTAAACATCTTGGGTGTTTGAGATAATCTCCCTCTCAAGTTTGAGCCACATATGGTTTTCGCCCTTTTTTATAAATTTGATGTAATTCTTAAGTTCTGTTTTAAACCAGATCAGTATGCCTCCGGAGTCTCTGCCTTGGGTTACACTTGGTAATTTATTGGAGGGGACCACTAGCTCAGTGTACCCTTGGGGACAGCCGGTGTGTCCTTTTCCTTTATACCAAGTTTCCTGTAAAATGATAATATCTAGATCTTTAGTTTCCTCTATGAACTCTGGGGTCCTACTCTTCACTTCTCGCAGTGAAGAGCGTAGACCTTAGATATTCCAGGTCGAAATATATAAGGATTTCATGTTAAGTTTTATCTTTTTCTATGATAGGTTAAAGAGTGGTACGTGTTTGTCGTGTCTAAGTGTGGGGAAAAAAAAGATCACCCCAGTTGTCTACAAAAGTTAATACAATTTGGTTACAGTTCTTTCTATTAATTAGTCCTTGATCCATAAGGCGGAAGTAGATGCTGCTGCACATCTGCTTATTGTCTCTTAATGGATTGTTTCTGTCTGAGGTATTGCGTACGTCCTGTGCATCTCTCCCTCTGTCTGGCTGGTAGCGGTCCTATTCCCCTGTGGGACAGGAGTGGTGCAGGTCTGATAATGTTGTTTTGCATGGGGATCCTCTCCGGTCTCGGTTGGTGTGGTGGTGGTCTTTGTAGTGTTCCTGATATGTACCCCGCTGATCTCTGGTGGTCGGGGGTGGGTCCTCTTGGAGTCTGGGTATGGACCCGGTTAAAAGCGACGTCCTTCAGGGCTTTAGCAAAGATCGATATTTTTTGCCTTTGGATGTGGACGTGGTCGTAAAGACATTCTTCATCGAGGGTGGGGTGTTGGGCCAGGTGTACGTTGTGGTTTGATTCGCATTCTGTTGCTATGCTGGCATTTATCTCATGAATTGTGTTGTTGTTGAAGTCTGTTCTCGGCAATATTGTGGAAACAGTGATTCTAGTGTTTGGAAATGTACTGCTTGCCTTCCTAATCATTGCTCTGAGCGATGTTGCTACCTCTTTCTGTTTGGCCTTTAGGTCATTTGTGCCCGTGTGTATTATTATGTGTTGGGGGGAGCCTAATCTGGCTTTGGTCAGCCATCCCATGGCTCTGTCTGTTGTTGGGCACCAAATCTTTTCTACTTTACTTCTAGGGAAGAGCTTTTTCTCCCATAGAAATTTCCCATTTGAGTCTATGAGTATTACGACGTCAGCCTTGTTTGTGTTTACTGTCTGGTGGCTTTCGCCTGGACTCATAGTGTGTGTGCTGGGCTGGGGTGTCTGGTGTGTGCGTACCTCTTGTGAGCGGCTCGCTTGTGGTTCCATGGTGGTGGGGGAAGATTGCGAGTCAGCATGCTGGTCGGTCTGTGTGGCACCCCTTGTATTGTGTGTCTGTTGCTTTTGTTCCGTGTGGGAGTGCAGCCGTTCCGTCCGGCTCTGTCTTGTCTTATCTCTAGTCTCTGGTTGCTGGTCTAATGGTGTTTTCTCTCCTCTATGGCTCTCTTCTTTTTCCTGCAGCTCTTTCACCTGATTCTTAAGTAGATTCACCTGGTTATCAAGTCTATTCAGCTCTCTCTTGTGTCTCTCCCTCTCCTGCTTTTGTTTGTCATTCAATTTGAGGACCTCCTCTCTAAGTTTAACCATCTCTATCTCTAATTGATAAAATTTATCTTTTGGTTGTATCTGGCTGTGTGATCCCGGGGTATGTGTCTGGTCGGCCCTGGAAGGCTCACTCACTTCCTGGCTAAGCTGGTCGGCCCTGGAAGGCTCACTCACTTCCTGGCTATGCTGCTCTTCTCTTGGTGGGCTGGGAATGGTAGGGGAACTATGTGTGGCTTCCTCCGTGGTAGTTATGCTGGGGTTTGTCAGTTGTATCGTGTGGCTGTGGTTCCCCGGGGTTAGTGTCTGGTTTGAACTGTGTGGCTCGTTCATCCCTTGACCATGCAGATTTTCTCCTGGTAAGTTGTCAATGTTGGGGGGAGTGCGGGCCACTCTGGGGCTGTTCATTCCCCTCATAGTTGATCTTTTCAGTGTCCTGAAGGCCGTTGCAAATTTGTCGAGGTTGCCTTGCACTAATATTGTTCCGGTATTGTACGCGTTGACAGTCGTGATTGAACTGTCTCCTGGTGTGTTAATTTTCATTATGGACCCATTTGCGGTATTTTTTAGCTTAACACTGGTATAGTGTGATTTTATTGCTCTGATCCAAGCCGCTGGCTGATCTGAGTAGAATATGAGCTTACTTTTTGTCCCATTGTTGTAACAGTCAGTAAAGAGAGTTTCTGGTTTTTCTCTCATCTGAGCATGCTTGATCGTTTTTATAGCTTTTTTTGTGGTGTTGGGGGGAATCTGGAAGCGGGGCTGTTGTGGATCTTCTGATTCGCTCATTTTTGGTAAAGTATTGTTGATCTTAGAATAAGCTTTTCTGGGGCCCCGGGTTTGGTGTTACCCTCTCCCTGTTCGCGAACTTTCCCGGTCCCCCTCTCCGACCCCGTGGTCCCTGGGCCTCGGCTCCTGGGTTCACCCTTCTCAGGTCTGAGTCTGTGAGCCACTGTTTCCCGGTGCCTTCGGGCTGTTCCCCTCCCCCTCAGAGGTCTCTGGGCCTCTGTTTCGGCCTGGCTCCTCGGGCCTTTCCCTGGGCCTCCCTCCCTGGGCCCTGTACTCACGGTCTTGGTTGCGAGCCTTCTGGTTGCTCTCCTTCTCCTCAGAGGTCTCTGTGTCTGCTGGCCTGGCTCCTCGGGCCTTTCCCGTGCTGGATTGTTGGGCTGTGGCCCGAGTCCCCTCGGCTGTGCTGATTGCTGGATTTCCGGGCTGCGTTCCGAATCTCCTCGGCTGTGCCGATTTCTGCGATGCGGCCCGAGTCCTCTCCGCTGTGCCGATTGCCGGGCTGCGTTCCGGATCTCCTCGGCTGTGCCGATTTCTGGGATGCGGCCCGAGTCCTCTCCGCTGTGCCCGTTGCCGGGCTGCGTTCCGATTTCTGGGATGCGGCCCGAGTCCCCTCGGCTGTGCCGGTTGCTGGACCGCTGGGCTGCGGCCCGAGTCACCTCGCCTCCTCGAACTCGGTCCCGATGCCGCCGACTCAACCACCGCTGCTGAAGCCCCGTGTGGCTGCCGTTCACTGGTTTGTGTAGTTCTTCTCTTGTTTCTTTTTTTTTTGCTTTGGCTTTTTTTTTCCCTCTATTTTCCTCTGGGTTTTTTTTTTCTTTGGTAGTCTTTCTGGCGGTCTTTTCCTTCTCTACTTTGTCTAGACTAATCTAAACTTAAACTAACCTAAACTAAACTAACTTAACTAGAACTAAATTTAATTTTAAAACCTTTTTAAAAATTGAAATGAAATGAAATGAAACTTTTTTTTCCCCACTTTAGACACTAAAAACACTAAAATCTCAGCAGCCCATCTTCAGCATGTGTATTCACTACGTCACACACCACACACCCGTACACACCACACACACCTACACACACCACACACACCTACACACACCACACACACCACACACCCGTACACACCTACACACACCACACACACCCACGCACCTACACACACCTACACACACCACACACCCACACACACCTACACACACCTACACACACCACACACACCCACACACACCCACACACACCTACACACCAAACACACACCACACACACCCACACACACCTACACACACCACACACACCCACACACACCACACAAACCTACACACACCTACACACACCTACACACACCCACACACACCCACACACACCTACACACACCTGCACACACCCACACACACACCCACACACACCCACACACCCACACACACCCCCACACACCTACACACACCCACACACACCCACACACACCTACACACACCACACACACCTACACACACCACACACACCACACACACCTACACACACACACACACCCACACACACCCACACACCCCCACACACCTACACACACCACACACACCCACACACACCTACACACACCACACACACCTACACACACCACACACACCTACACACACCACACACACCCACACACACCTACACACACCACACACACCTACACACACCTACACACACCACACACACCCACACACACCCACACACACCACACACACCACACACACCTACACACACCCACACGCACCCACGCACACCCACACACACCCACACACACCTCACACACCCACACAAACCACACACACCACACACACCCACACAGTCCAATGCAGGACCTACAGACTCTGTCACAGGTGGGGCAGATGGTGGTTGAAGGGGCGGGTGGGTGGGGTGCTTGGGTTGACGTGCGCTCTTTGCACTGCCTGCGCTTGGCATCCACTTGCTCCCGGCGAAGAGACTCGAGGTGTTCGGCGCCTTCCCGGATGCTTCTCCTCCACTTTGTGCGGTCTTGGGCCAGGGATTCCCAGGTGTCGGTGGGGATGTTACACTTTTTCAAGGAGGCTTTGAGGGTGTCCTTGAAGCGTTTCCTCTGCCCACCTGGGGCTCTCTTGCCGTGTCGGAGCTCCGAGTAGAGCGCTTGTTTTGGGAGTCTCGTATCGGGCATGCGGACAATGTGACCCGTCCATTGGAGCTGATTGAGCGTGGTCAAAGCTTCGATGCTCACAACCACACACAACCACACACACCACATGCACCCACACACCCAAACACAACCACACACACCACACACACCTACACACACCCACACACACCCACACACACCTACACACACCCACACACCTACACACACCCACACACACCTACACACACCACACACACCCACACACACCCACACACACCACACACACCTACACACACCCACACACACCCACACACACCTACACACACCCACACACACCTACACACACCACACACACCACACACACCTACACACACCCACACACACCTACACACACCACACACACCACACACCCACACACACCACATGCAACCACACACCCAAACACAACCACACACACCCACACACACCTACACACACCCACACACACCTACACACACCACACACCTACACACACCACACACACCCACACACACCACACACACCACACACGCCACACACACCTACACACACCCACACACACCCACACACACCTACACACACCACACACACCTACACACACCACACACACCCACACACACCACACACACCACACACGCCACACACACCTACACACACCCACACACACCCACACACACCTACACACACCACACACACCACACACACCTACACACACCCACACACACCTACACACACCTACACACACCCACAAACACCACACACACCACACACACCACACACACCTACACACACCCACATGCACCCACACACACCTACACACACCACACACACCACACACACCTACACACACCCACACACACCTACACACACCCACACACACCTACACACACCTACACACACCCACACACCCACACACACCCACACACACCACACACACCCACACACACCTACACACCTACACACTGCCACACACACACACACACACACACCTACACACACCACACACACCACACACACCTACACACACCCACACACACCCACACACCTACACACACCACACACACTACACACACCTACACACACCACACACACCCACACACGCCACACACACCCACACACACCCACACACACCACACACACCTACACACACGACACACACCCACACACACGACACACACCTACACACACCCACACACACCTACACACAGCACACACATCCACACACACCACACACACCCACACACACCCACACACACACACCCACACACACCCACACACACCACACACACCTACACACACACACACACACCTACACACACCTACACACACCCACACACACACACACACCCACACACCCACACACACCCACACACACCCACACACACCACACACACCTACACACACTCACACACACCCACACACACCTACACACACCCACACACACCCACACACACCCACACACACACACCCACACACACACACACACCCACACACACCTACACACACCCACACACACCCACACACACCCACACAAACCTACACACACACACACACACGACACACACCCACACACACCCACACACCTACACACCCACACACACCACACTCACCCACACACACCCACACACACCCACACCCACACACACCACACACACCCACACACCACACGCACCCACACACCCAAACACAACCACACACACCACACACACCCACACACACCCACACACACCACACACACCCACACACACCCACACACACCACACGCACCCACACACACCACACACACCACACACACCCACACACACCACACACACCTACACACACCCACACACACCTACACACACCCACACACACACACACACCCACACACACCCACACACACCCGCACACACCCACACACACCTACACACGCCACACACACCACACACACCTACACACACCCACACACACCACACACACCACACACCTACACACACCACACACACCCACACACACCTACACACACCACACACACCTACACACACCTACACACACCACACACACCACACACACCTACACACACCACACACACCCACACACACCTACACACACCACACACACCTACACACACCACACACACCCACACACAACACACACACCACACACACCTACACACACCCACACGCACCCACGCACACCCACACACACCACACACACCCACACACACCTCACACACCCACACAAACCACACACACCACACACACCCACACAGTCCAATGCAGGACCTACAGACTCTGTCACAGGTGGGGCAGATGGTGGTTGAAGGGGCGGGTGGGTGGGGTGCTTGGGTTGACGTGCGCTCTTTGCAATGCCTGCGCTTGGCATCCACTTGCTCCCGGCGAAGAGACTCGAGGTGATCGGCGCCTTCCCGGATGCTTCTCCTCCACTTTGTGTGGTCTTGGGCCAGGGATTCCCAGGTGTCGGTGGGGATGTTACACTTTTTCAAGGAGGCTTTGAGGGTGTCCTTGAAGCGTTTCCTCTGCCCACCTGGGGCTCTCTTGCCGTGTCGGAGCCCCGAGTAGAGCGCTTGTTTTGGGAGTCTCGTATCGGGCATGCGGACAATGTGACCCGTCCATCGGAGCTGATTGAGCGTGGTCAAAGCTTCGATGCTCACAACCACACACAACCACACACACCACATGCACCCACACACCCAAACACGACCACACACACCACACACACCACACACACCACACACACCTACACACACCCACACACACCTACACACACCTACACACACCCACACACACCTACACACACCACACACACCCACACACACCCACACACACCCCACACACCTACACACACCCACACACACCCACACACACCTACACACACCCACACACACCTACACACACCACACACACCACACACACCTACACACACCCACACACACCTACACACACCACACACACCCACACACACCACATGCAACCACACACCCAAACACAACCACACACACCCACACACACCTGCACACACCCACACACACCTACACACACCACACACACCTACACACACCACACACACCCACACACACCACACACACCACACACACCTACACACACCCACACACACCCACACACACCTACACACAACACACACACCACACACACCTACACACACCCACACATACCTACACACACCTACGCACACCCACACACACCACACACACCACACACACCACACACACCTACACACACCTACACACACCACACACACCCACACACACCCACACACACCCACACACACCTACACACACCCACACACACCCACACACACCACACACACCCACACACACCTACACACACCTACACACTGCCACACACACACACACACACACACACACACACACACACACACACCTACACACACCACACACACCACACACACCTACACACACCCACACACACACACACACCCACACACACCTACACACACCACACACACCACACACACCTACACACACCACACACACCCACACACACCACACACACCCACACACACCCACACACACCACACACACCCACACACACGACACACACCTACACACACCCACACACACCTACACACAGCACACACCCACACACACACACCCACACACACCTACACACACACACACCCACACACACCCACACACACCTACACCCACCCACACACACCCACACACACCCACACCCACACACACCCACACACACACACACACACACACACACACACACACACCCACACACACCTACACACACCCACACACACCCACACAAACCTACACACACACACACACACGACACACACCCACACACACCACACACACCCACACACACCCACACACACCCACACACACCTACACACACCCACACACACACCCACACACAGCTACACACACCCACACACACCCACACACACCACACACACCACACACACCCACACAAACCACACACACCTACACACACCTACACACACCACACACACCCACACACACCTACACACACCACACACACCCACACACACCCACAGACACCCAGACACACCTACACACACCGACACACAACTACACACACCACACACACCACACACACCTACATACACCTACACACACCACACACACCCACACACACCACACACACCACACACACCTACACACACCCACACACACACCACACACACCACACACACCCACACACACCCACACACACCACACACACCTACACACCCACACACACCACACACACCACACACACCCACACACACCACACACACCCACACACACCTACACACTCCCACACACACCACACACACCCACACACACCCACACACTCCACACACACGTACACACCCACACACACCACACACACCACACACACTCCTACACACACCCACACACACCACACACACCCACACACACCTACACACACCACACACACCTACACACCCACACACACCACACACACCTACACACACCCACACACACCTACACACCCACACACACCCACACACAACACACACACCCACACACACCCAGACACACCCACACACACCTACACACACCTACACACCCACACACACCCACACACTCCAACACACACCCACACACACCTACACAAACACACACCACACACACCCACACACACCACACACGCCACACACACCACACACACCTACACACACCCACACACACCCACACACACCTACACACACCACAGGCAGACAGGAAATGGGTGACCACCAGGCGGAGCAGTAGAAGCAGGCAGGTAGTGCAGGAGACCCCCCTGTGGCCGTCCCCCTTTCAAACAGGTATACCAATTTGGATACTGTTGAGGGGGATGACTCACCAGGGGAAGGCAGCTGCAGCCAACTTCCTGGCACCGGGGGTGTTGCTGCTGCTCAGGAAGGGAGGAAAAAGAGTGGGAGAGCAATAGTGGTAGGGGATTCTATCGTAAGGGGAACAGATAGACGGTTCTGTGGCCGTAAACGTGATTCCAGGATGGTTTGTTGCCTTCCTGGTGCCAGGGTCAAGGATGTCACTAAACGGCTGCAGGGCATTCTGAAGGGGGAGGGTAAACAGGCAGAGGTCGTGGTTCACATTGGGACCAACGACATAGGTAGGAAGAGGGATGAGGTCCTGCGACAAGAATTTAGGGAGCTAGGTAGCAGATTAAAGAGCAGGACCTCAAAGGCTGTAATCTCTGGATTACTCCTGGTGCCACGTGCTAGTGAGTATAGGAATAGGAGGATAGAGCAGATGAATGCGTGGCTAAAGAGTTGGTGCAGGAGGGAGGGCTTTAGTTTCTTGGATCACTGGGCCTGCTTCTGTGAAAGTTGGGACTTGTACAAGTCGGATGGGTTGCACCTGAACCAGAGCGGGACAAATATCCTTGCGGGGAGGTTTGCTAGCACTGTTCGGGGGGGTTTAAACTAAAATGGCAGGGGGTTGGGAACCTGAGCAGGGAGACAGAGGAAAGGAAAACAGGGATAAAAGCAAAAGATAGGAAGGAGAAAAACAAAAGTGGCAGTCAGAGAAATCAACGGTTTAAATCAAACGTGGCCTCAGTAAATAATAATTCTAATAGGTCTAAGAGCGTTAAAAAAACAAGCCTGTAGGCTTTGTGTCTTAATGCAAGGAGCATTTGGAATAAGGTGGATGAATTGGCTGCGCAAATAGAGGTAAACGAATACGATTTGGTTGGGATTACAGAAACGTGGCTCAAGGATGGCCAAGACTGGGAACTCAACATCCAGGGGTATTCGATATTCAGGAAAGATAGGCAAAAAGGAAAGGGAGGTGGGGTAGCATTACTGGTTAAAGAAGGGATTAATACAATTGTAATGAAGGATATTAGCTCTGATGATGTGGAATCTGTATGGGTAGAATTGAGAAATGCTAAGGGGAAAAAAACATTAGTGGGAGTGGTATATAGACCTCCAAACAGTAAGGTGGAGGTTGGGGATGACATTAAAAGGGAAATTAAAGAAGCGTGCAATAAGGGCACAGCAGTCATCATGGGTGACTTTAATCTACATATAGATTGGGCCAACCAAATTAGTAACAATACTGTGGAGGAGGAATTCCTGGAGTGTTTACGGGATGGTTTCCTGGACCAATATGTCGAGGAACCAACCAGAGATCAGGCCATCTTAGACTGGGTATTATGTAACGAGAAAGGATTAATTAGCAATCTTGTTGTACGAGGCCCCTTGGGTCGGAGCGATCATAATATGATCTAATTCTTCATTAAGATGGAGAATGAAGTAGTTGACTCAGAGACAAGGGTCCTCAATTTAAATAAAGGAAACTACGATGGTCTGAGGAGCGAGTTGGGTAGGATTGAGTGGGGAATGGCGCTCAAAGGGTTGACGGTGGATAGGCAATGGCAAACATTCAAAGACCGAATGGATGAGCTACAGAATTTGTTCATCCCAGTTTGGCATAAAAATAAAACAAAAAAGGTGACTCAACCGTGACTAACAAGGGAAATTAGGGATAGCATAAGATCCAAGGAGAGGACATATAAATTGGCTAGAAAAAGCAATAATCCTGAGGATTGGGAGCAGTTTAGGAGTCAACAAAGGAGGACAAAGGAATTAATTAAGAAAGGGAAAATAGAATATGAGAGTAAGCTAACAGGGAACATAAAAACTGACTGTAAAAGCTTTTATAGATATGTGAAGAGAAAAAGATTAGTGAAGTCAAGCGTAGGTCCCTTACAGTCAGAATCAGGGGAATTTATAATGGGAAACAAGGATATGGCAGACCAACTAAATACATACTTTGGTTCTGTCTTCACAAAGGAGGACACAAATAATCTCCCAGAGATGCCGGGGAACATAGGGTCTGATGAAAGAGAGGAACTGAAAGAAATCAGTATTTGTAGGAAAATGGTGTTAGGAAAATTGATGGGACTGAAGGCCGATAAATCCCCAGGGCCTGATGGTCTACATCCCAGGGTACTTAAGGAAGTGGCCCTAGAAATAGTAGATGCATTACTGGTCATCTTCCAGAACTCGATAGACTCTGGAACGGTACCCATGGATTGGAGGGTAGCTAATGTTACCCTACTATTCAAAAAAGGTGGTAGAGAAAAAGCGGGGAATTATAGACCGGTAAGCCTGACATCGGTAGTGGGGAAAATGCTAGAGTCTATTATAAACGATGTAATAGCAGAGCACTTGGAAAGCAGTGACAGGATCGGACAATGTCAACATGGATTTACAAAAGGTAAATCATGCTTGACTAATCTACTGGAGTTTTTTGAGGATGTAACTGGTAAAATAGATAAGGGAGAACCAGTGGATGTGGTGTATTTGGACTTTCAGAAGGCTTTCGATAAGGTCCCACACAAGAGATTAGCGTGCAAAATTAAGGCACATGGGATTGGGGGCAAGGTATTGACTTGGATAGAGAACTGGTTGGCGGACAGAAAGCAAACAGTTGGAATAAACGGGTCGTTTTCCGAGTGGCAGGCAGTGACTCGTGGGGTACCGCAAGGATCGGTCCTAGGACCCCAGCTGCTCACAATATATATTAATGATCTGGACGAGGGAATTGGATGTAATATCTCCAAATTTGCAGACGACACAAAGCTGGGCGGGAGGGTAAGCTGCGAGGAGGATGTCGGGAAACTCCAGTACGATTTGGACAGGTTGGGTGATTGGGCAGAAACATGGCAAATGCACTATAATGTGGATAAATGTGAGGTTATCCACTTTGGTGGCAAAAACAGAAAGGCAGATTATTATTTGAATGGTAATAGATTGGGAGAAGGGGAAGTGCAAAGAAACCTGGGTGTCCTTGTGCACCAGTCGCTGAAGGTAAGCATGCAGGTGCAGCAGGTGGTTAAGAAGGCAAATGGTATGTTGGCCTTCGTAGCGAAAGGGTTCGAGTACAGGAACAAGGATGTCTTGCTACAGTTGTACAGGGCCTTGGTGAGACCGCAGCTTGAGTATTGTGTGCAGTTTTGGTCACCTTACCTGAGGAAGGCCGTTCTTGCCATGGAGGGAGTGCAGCGAAGGTTCACCAGGCTGATACCTGGGATGGCAGGAATGACGTATGAGGAGAGATTGTGTCGATTGGGCTTATACTCACTGGAGTTTAGAAGATTGAGAGGGGATCTCATCGAAACCTATAAACTTCTGTCAGGTCTGGACAGACTAGATGCAGGAAGGATGTTTCTGATGGCCGGGGAGTCCAGAACCAGGGGTCATAGTCTAAGGATAAGGGGTAAGCCATTTAGGACTGAAATGAGGAGGAATTTCTTCACCCAGAGAGTGGTGAACCTGTGGAATTCTCTGCCACAGAGGGCGGTGGAGGCTAGTTCATTAAATATATTCAAGAAAGAGTTGGATATATTTCTTGAGGCTAAAGGGATCAAGGGATATGGGGAAAAGGCAGGGACAGGGTACTGAATTTGGATGATCAGCTATGATCACATTGAATGGCGGAGCAGGCTCGAAGGGCTGAATGGCCTACTCCTCCTATGTTTCTATGTTGAGAAGGTGGTGGTGAGCCACCTTCTTGAACCGCTGCAGTCCGTGTGGTGAAGGTACTCCCACAGTGCTGTTAGGGAGGGAGTTCAAGGATTTTGACCCAGTGACGATGAAGGAACGGTGATATACTTCTAAGTCAGGATGGTGTGTGACTTGGAGGGGAACTTGGAAGCACATGACACAGAAGGCAAGGCACCATTTTTCCAATTTTAAGAGTCTTTAATTAACAGTGGGAGGATTGACCACAACCAGCGTGCATTGTTTGACCCATTCGTGGAACTTTTCATCAGCTCAGACTGAATCATGTTAATTCTACCAATTGCTGATGTCCTCTCCTACTTACTGTTGGTTTGGACCAGCTGCCCTCCCAATAGGATGATGGACAGTCTTCAGCAATTGAACTTCATGACTCTGCACTCACTGTGGGGCCGATCGATACCTGTCATTTGACTTGTATCTGACTGTGCTCGCAAATCTCACCAGAGCCTGTCCCAGCTATTCTCTGTCACAGTCCAGCCCCTTTTCAGTTACAGTAGAGTTTAATGGACACATTACTGTGTGCTTTGCATTACTTAGAATATTACTCATTGCCTCCTTTGATCCAGTACAGATGTATTTTTAATCAGGATAATATACATAAGAAAAGGCTCAGCTCACTCTATCTGTCAGACACTAGATTTAGGAGATTCCTGTCAGTGAGATCAGCGGGTTGCTGTGATATTGCATTGTGCGCTAACCCACTTAAAGTAAACAGAAGAACACATCCCACAGAACACAAGGCGGAGCAGTGTCATATGCCCGCCCACTAATACAGTTGGCAATCTCTGGCCTTATATTCCATGGTAGCTCAGCAGTGCGAGAGATTTACTTGGACATCCATGCTCCCCTTCAGCTTGAGGTCACAGGTGCCTTTCAATGTTCTGTCCTTCTGTAAACCTTCTAACGGGAGTCAAGCTTCCTTCTCTCCTCACACAGAAACCACAGCATTGATTTCTGGCAACCTTGGTTCATTTATTCATGGGCTACGGTCCTATCATCCCAAGCTTCTAATTGGCCATCAATTTATTGACATCAGATAGAGTCCCTCGGACTTGGTATCATCATTCCGTTGTGCACCTGTCCAGCTCATTCTTAGGCTAACAACCCACTTTTCATTTGGACCGTGTCAAAACTCTTTATTTTTGCTTTCAAGAGAGAAGCACTATGAATAAAAACACTTACACAGAATCACAGAAACCCCACAGTGCAGACAGAGGCCATCTCGGCCCATCGAGCCCGCACCGACACATATCCCACCCGATCCCCGCAACCCCACGTATTTAATCCCCCTAACACTAAGGGTCAATTTATCATAGCCAATCAACCTAACCCGCACATCTTAACTGCTGGCTGATTCCCATTTATTATTGTTTATTCCCATAAAGAAAGAACTCGTATTTATTTAGCACCTTTCACGACCTCAGGACGTCCCAAAGTGCTTTACAGCCAATGAAGTACTTTTGAAGAAGAGCCACTGTTGTAATATATGAAACGTGGCTGCCAATTTGCGCACAGCAAGCTCCCACAAACAGCAATGACATAATGAGCAGATTTAGTGATGTTAGTTGAGGGATAAATATTGGCCAGGACACAGGGGATAGCTGCCCTGCTCCTCTTCGAATGATGCCACGGGATCTTTTATGTCCACCTGAGAGAGCAGACAGGGCCTCGGTTTAACATCTCATCAAAAAGACGGCACCTCTGACAGTGCAGTACTCCCTCAGCACTGCACTGGAGTGTCAGCCTGAATTGTGTGCTCAAGTCCCTGGAGTGGGACTTGGTTCTGTTGGTGTTTTGCAAGGGGATCTAATTGGGCCCTGTAACATATCTACTTCTTATCAACAACAACGACAACTTGCATTTAAACAGCACCTTTAACGTAGTAAAATGATGTCCATGTGACCTGGTCTATTTATTTGCTTTATACTTAATGGTTACTGACAACAAGAATTGATCATGCACAGCTGATCTGCACAAAGACTGACTGTACTGATACCAGTGATGAGACAGAAGCTCCATTTATTTAGAATACTATCACATCCTCAGGGTGTGCCAAAACTCTTCACATACAGCGGAGTACTTTTGAAATGTCATCATTGTTGTAATGTAGTAACGCAGCAGTCAATTTGCGCACAGCAAGATCACACAAACAGAGGCCTGCCTTGCCTGTATCACCCCAGTGTGACTACTGCTCTGTTTATTGCTCAAATGGAAATTGGACAGGGCCCCGTGGATGGTCCTGTGTATCACTCTAACCTTCTCTAAAAGAAGAATAAAAACAAAAGCTAAATACTGCGGACGCTGGCAATCTGAAATAAAAACAGAAAATGCTGGAAACACTCAGCAGGTCAGGCAGCGTCTGTGGAGAGAGAAACAGAGTTAACGCTTCAGGTCTGTGACCTTCCGTCAGAACTCCTCAAAGAAGAATGTCGGATTCATTTGAGGATAAGGAGTTACACTAAGGGCGCCCTTTATTTATTGTGTGAGAATGCAGTCAGTAATTGGAGTGTTCATCAAGGAATTATTGGCCAAGTTCAGAAAGGCAATGTTTCTTGCCATGGAGCGGAGAATTGCAAGCGCCCAATTTGTGGGTCTACTGAATAAAATCTATTGGCAAACAGTTGGGATTGGTGAATGCGGTTGGCTGAGCTCCAAGGCCGATTCTCTGAGCTGTGCCCCTTTGAGCGAGGCTCCACACTGGGAGCGTCATCTCGCTGGTTTACCTCTCCTGGAGAGGGCCTGGAAATGCGGAGCAGCTGCAGGACTGGCCACTGGCCTCAGAGAACAGCAGGAGGCCACCAGAGGACCCTGTATTGTAAGGCTTGATACAACTACTCAGGCCTCCCTTACTTAGTTCCCTGACGCCCTCTGACCCTCTGATCTGAGGGAGGGGTCCAGGTTCAAGGCCGAGCATCAGCTTCTTTGAGTGCCCCTCAAAATGGACACACTTCTTTTCCAGGGTTCTCCCAATTTTTGAATGTAGTTACTATTTTTCTTCTTCCTTCCTTAAAGTCCTTTATCTGTTTTCCCACTACATCTAATACCAGTCTCCATAGATAACTAGAAGTATCCACTTGATCAATCCTTTGACTCCAGTCTCCATCTGTTGTGGTCTGTATCACCTGCGTGTTCACCACATTGATTTACAGACTGATTCAATTCCTCTTCCTTATAACACGACTGCATTTTGCTGTGAACATCTGGTCTCAGTGCAACTCGAGCATTTCATTTGTGAAATCAAAGGAAGACCATCTGTGGGTTAGAGATTCCCCTCCCACCATGGTGTTGACTAACTTTATTCTATGATCACAGCAATGAAAAGTTGCGACAATTGATCTTTGCTGTAGGTTCCTTGAGAGGTATCTCCTTCATAAAAAGGGCCTAGGAGAACAATTTTCAGTTTTGTTCAGAACTCCAACTGTGATGAATGACATCACATCTTTACCAAACGATTTTTATCCGTGTAAAAACCCTTCAGTTGTTTTGCCCTAAACATCTTTTGCTATCTTTCATAAAGGCTTGGCATTAACCTTGCTCATTTCACTCAGTGTTATTTAGTGAATTAAAGCTGGCCTGTCTCAAAGGGACATTCCTGCAGCCTGGAGGCAGGCTGAGTTCCTGTAATAGCCAGGGACAACCCGGTCCCAAATCCCGGCTTCAGAGTTGCCATATTAACTGTCCAGGGATGTTTATTGCAGCAGAGACTGTATTGGGAACAGTAGCAACTATCAAAAGGCAGTTTTGCCATCCCCCAGCTGCCCAGCAAAGGTGGTGGTGGCCCTTCAATTTGAGCTGCTGGTGATGGCACTCAGCAGGGAATTACTGAACCATCGATGGCGCAGCCGAATGGAGGTCAGTTTACCTTTGGGAGATGGTGTCAAATGGACGGTATGGAATTGGCTGCCCGTTATACGCTCCTTTCGATTTCCCTTCCATTGACTTCAAAGGGAAGGAAGATCAGATGTTGTGTATAATGGGCAGCCAATTCAATATCGCCCATTTCACAACCTCCCCCAAAGGTAAAATTACCCCCCTAGTGTGGCAGGAGCCCCTCTCTGACGGACATTAGTCAACCTGTATAGGTTTTTACAGCAATCGGGCAACTTTCATACTAGCTCACAAATTACTGGATTTATTCAGTGAAATTGCACCACTAGCCGTGATGGGATTTGAACTCGCAACGTCTAGTCCAGTACCATGATCACTCCATCACCCTATCGGTTGTATGTATTTGTATTCTAAAAAACAATTCCCACTGCTCATCCTTTTCTTCCCTCAACTAAACCTCAAGTCCCTCCCTCAGCAACCTACCGCATGCCCACGTCTTCCACATTCTACCTTCTGACTAACGGACTGAGCGGATCACCAGTGGAGCTCCAACCAGTGCTTACTTTCTATGGCACCATGTGATAACATTATTGTAGCACCAATTACATTACATCAGTGATTCTACCAACAAATGGCAGATTTTATGGGGACTGAGCTTGGAGCTTGGAGCATAAACAGAAGTGATATCGGCATAAAATATGCATTATTAATTATTATCTGTAAATCTTTAGAAAATGACAGTGTGCATTTCAGTGAGCTTACCAATATTCACAGCTAATGAACCCCCTCCCCTTGACATTCAATGACATTACCATTGCCAAGTGCCTCATCATCAACAACCTGGGGGGTCACCATTGACCAGGAATTTAACTGGACCAGCCACATAAATACTGTGGCAACAAGAGCAGGTCAGAGGTTGGGTATTCTGTGGTGAGTGACTCGCTTCCTGACTCCCCAAAGCCTTTCCACCATCTATAAGGCACAGTCAGGAGTGTGATGGAATACTCTCCACTTGCCTGGATGAGTGCAGCTCCAACAACACTCAAGAAGCTCGACACCAGACACGATGGGTCGAATGACCTCCTTCTGTGCCGTAAATTTCTATGATTCTTTGATCAAGGTCAAAGCAGCCCCCTTGATCAGCAGTCCATCCACCACCCGTTACCTCTACCACCTAGAAGGACAAGGGCAGCAGGCGCATGGGAATATCACCAGCTCCAAGTTTCCTTCCAAGTCACACACCATCCTGACTTGGAAATATATCACCATTTCTTCATCGGCGCTGGGTCAAAATCCTGGAGCTCCCTACCTAACAGCACCGTGGGCGTACCTTCACCACACGGACTGCAGCGGTTCAAGAAGGCGGCTCACCACCACCTTCTCAAGGGCAATTAGGGATGGGCAATAAATGCTGGCCTTGCCAGCGACGCCCACATCCCATGAATGAATAAATAAAAAAATTAAAATGTGGTTACATGTTATGGTCACAACTTGTAAGATCTGGTTTACTTTTACATAGAATTACACAGAATGTACAGCACAGAAACAGGCCATTCAGCCCAACTGGTCTGTGCCTGTGTTTATGCTCCACATGAGCCTCCTCCCACCCTACTTCATCTAATCTCATCAACATATCCTTCTATTCCTTTCTCCCTCATGTACTTATCTAGCTTCCCCTTAAATGCATCGATGCTATTCGCTTCAACTACTCCTTGTGTTAGCAAGTTCCACATTCTAACCATTCTCTGAGTAAAAAGTTTTTCCTGAATTCCCTATTGGATTTATTAGTGACTATCTTATATGAAAGGTCCATAGTTTTGGTCTTCCTCACAAGTTCCCCCCTTATTACAGCCTTGGTCCAAACATGGACAAAGGAGCTGAATTCCAGAGGTGAGGTGAGAGTGACTGCCCTTGACATCAAGGCAGCATTTGAACGAGTCTGGCATCAAGGAGCCCTAGCAAAACTAAAGTCAATGGGAATCAGGGGGAAAATGCCCCACTGGCTGAAGTCATACCTAGCACAAAGGAAGATGGTTGTGGTGGTTGAAGGTCAATCATCACAGCCCCAGGACATCGCTGCAGGAGTTCCTCAGGGCAGTGTCCTAGGCCCAACCATCTTCAGCTGCTTCATCAATGACCTTCCCTCCAACATAAGGTCAGAAATGGGGATGTTCGCTGATGGCTGCACAGTGTTCAGCGCCATTCACAACTCCTCAGAGGAAGCAGTCCATGCCTGCATGCAACAAGACCTGAACGAGGATCAGGCTTAGGCTGATAAGTGCCAGGTAACATTCACGCCACAGAAGTGCCAGGCAATGACTATCTCCAACAAGCGAGAGTCTAACCATCTCCCCTTGACATTACCATCGCCGAATCCCCCACTATCAACATCCTGGGGGTCACCATTAACCAGAAATTTAACTGGACCAGCCACATGAATACTGTGGCAACAAGAGCAGGTCAGAGGCTAGGTATTCTGTGGCGTGTCTCACCTCCTGACTTCCTAAAGCCTTTCCACCATCTACAAGGCGCAAGTAAGGAGTGTGATGGAATACTCTCCACTTGCCTGGATGAGTGCAGCTCCAACAACACTCAAGAAGCTCGACACCATCCAGGACAAAGCAGCCCAATTGATTGGCACCCCATCCACCACTGTAAACATTCACTCCCTCCACCACCGGCGTACCGTGGCTGCAGTGTGTACCATTTACAAGATGCACTGCAGCAACTCGCCAAGGCTTCTTCGGCAGCACCTCCCAAACCCGCGACCTCTTCCACCTAGAAGGACAAGGGCAGCAGGCACATGGGAACACCACCACCTCCAAGTTCCCCTCCAAGTCACACACCATCCTGACTTAGAAGTATATCGCCGATCCTTCATCGTCGCTGGGTCAAACTCCTGGATCTCCCTTCCTAACAGCACTGTGGGAGCACCTTCACCACATGGACTGCTGCGGTTCAAGAAGGCGGCTCACCACCACCTTCTCAAGGGCAACTAGGGATGGGCAATAAATGCTGGCATTGCCAGCGACGCCCTGATCCCATAAACAAATTTTTAAAAAAGTGGAAACATTTTTTCTACCTCTACCCTATCAAATCCCTTCATAATTTTAAAGACCTCTATCAGATCACCCCCTCAGCCTTCTTTTTTCTGGAGAAAAGATTCCCGGCCTGTTCAATCTCTCCTGTTAGGTATAACCTCTCAGGTCTGGATTTGTTCAAAGAATAATAAACCCAGCTATGGTCAGTGAAAGGTTAATCGGGTTAATATGTTTTTCTGGATGTTCAGTGTATGGTGCATCTTTCAATAAGGCTCATTTACCCCATCCAACATCTACCCCATATGTGACTGTACATGGGACTGAGCTAACCTCAGCAGCATTGGATTCTGTGGCTGTGAGATTCGGATTGTTTGCGCCTCCCATTAGCGCCTGGCGGGTGCTAAGGGGTTAGCGGGCGGGCGCGGTGGATGCAGCGACACCCGCGAACTTCAGTGCTGGTTTAGCGCTGGCGCGAGCTCTTCTTAATCAATCCCCTGGAGTTGAGGATGATTTGATTCCACTCCAAAATTGTGGGTTCTGTTAGATCCGTGATTCTTTAAATAGGATGTTTCCCCAAGAACTACACGGAAGCTGCAACTTAACAATCAACAGGTATTTACTGGAGTAGAGTAGTCTCAAGACTGAAGTACAGAAGCCTGCTCCGGCTTTATATACAGGTGTGGTCACTGCCGGTACTACAGTATACAGGAGCTGTAAAACAGTTCTCTCTTAAAGGTACATACACAACAGGTTCTAATGTGACTAATGAGTCCTATGTGAGATCTAAAGACTCTGCCACAGGTGGGGCAGGTAATGGTTGAAGGGACAACTGGGTGGAGTGCTTGGTTTGTCATACGCTCCTTCCGCTGTTTGTACTTTGCCTCCACATTCTCCTGATGAAGAAAGTGTTCGCCGCCTTCTCGAATGCTTCTCCTCCAAGTTGAGTGATCTTGGGCCAGGGATTCCCAAGAGTCGATGAGGATGTTACATTTATTCAAGGAGGCTTTGAGGACGTCCTTGAAGCATTTCCTCTGCCCTCCTGGAAATCGCTTGCCGTGACGGAGCTCGGAGTAGAGTGCTTGTTTCAGGAGTCTTGTATCAGGCAGGCGGACAATGTGGCTGGTCCATCGGAGCTGATTGAGCGTGATCTATGCTTCAATGTTGGGGATGTTGGCCTGAGAGAGAGCACTGACATTGGTATGCCTATCCTGCTAATGGATTTGCAGGATTTTGGGGAGGCAGCGGTGGTGATATTTCTCCAGTGCTCTGAGGTGCCTACAGTGTG
Source organism: Somniosus microcephalus (assembly GCF_052327205.1). Lineage (NCBI taxonomy): Eukaryota > Metazoa > Chordata > Chondrichthyes > Squaliformes > Somniosidae > Somniosus > Somniosus microcephalus. The sequence goes on along the minus strand of NC_140994.1, from coordinate 90,756,239 downwards.
TTGTCTATGTCTCTGAAGCTAAGGGGTTAGCGGCTGGGCGTGGCGAATGCAGCGACGCCCGCAAGCTTCCATGCCGGTTTAGCGCTGGTGCGAACTCTTACTGCCTCGGTCTCTAGCACTTCATAGATCATGACGTTATCAAGTGCGCAGCACCCCATTAGTGCCCCGGATGTGAAATTGACTTTCGCCCCCTGCATTACTACCTCGCGCTGACAATGCCAGCAAGAGGAAGCGTTCTGAAGGCGGATGGCCGCGTCGGGAGCGGCAATTAAAGGGAATGCTTTTCACATCGCTGAACCATAAGAACATAAGAAGTAGGAGCAGGAGTAGGCCATACGGCCCCTCGGGCCTGCTCCGCCAGTCAATAGGATCATGGCTGATCCGAACCTAGACTCACGTCCACTTCCCTGCCCTCTCCCCGTAACCCCTCATTCCCTTATCAGCTAGGAAACTGTCTATCTCTGTTTTAAATGTATTTAATGTTGCAGCTTCCACAGCTCTCTGGGGTAGCAAATTCCATAGATTTACCACCCTCTGAGTGAAGAAGTTTCTCCTCATCTCAGTTTTGAAAGAGCAGCCCCTTATTCTAAGATTATGCCACCTAGTTCTAGTCTCACCCATCAGTGGAAACATCCTCACCACATCCACCCGATCAAGCCCCCTCACAATCTTATATGTTTCGGTAATATCGCCTCTCATTCTTCTGAATTCCAATGAGTGGAGGCCCAACCTACTCAACCTTTCCTCATAAGTCAACCCCCTCATCTCCGGAATCAACCGAGTGAACCTTCTCTGAACTGCCTCGAGAGCAAGTATATCTTTTCTTAAATATGGAAACCAAAACTGCACGCAGTATTCCAGGTGTGGCCTCACCAATACCCTGTATAACTGCAGCAAGACTTCCCTGCTTTTATACTCCATCCCCCTTGCAATAAAAGCCAAGATTCCATTGGCCTTCCTGATCACCTGCTGCACCTGCATACTAACCTTCTGTGTTTCATGCACCAGGACCCCCAGATCCCTTTGTACTGTAGCACTTTGCAGTTTCTCTCCATTTAGATAATAACTTGCTCTTTGATTTTTTCTGCCAAAGTGCATAACCTCACACTTTCCAATATTATATTCCATCTGCCAAATCTCTGCCCACTCACTTAGCCTGTCTATGTCCTTTTGCAGGTTTTTTATGTCCTCCTCACTCACTGCTTCCCCTCCCAACTTTGTATCGTCGGCAAACTTGGATACGTTGCACTCGGTCCCCTCCTCCAAATCGTTAATATAGATTGTAAAGAGTTGGGGTCCCAGCACTGACCCCTGCGGAACACCACTAGTTACTGATTGCCAACCCGAGAATGAACCGTTATTTGCACCAGTCTGGTGCCTGCGCAAAGCTTTCTCTCTTTCATTGTTGCAGGATGCCCAAGCCCTCCACTTGGTGACAGCGTTTGTGGCTGTATTGGCAGCCGCCTTGCAAGACTGCAGTGCCGACAAATAGCTTCTGGTGCAGTATTGGCCTTGCCATTAAGTGGGGGATACAGCCTCTGTGATTAAAGATTGAAGTCTGGAATGCGCTGCAAATTGTCTCGCGCTCTGCCGATACTGCCCCTCTCACTCCCTCTAGTGCTCTAAGGGAAGTGCTCGTGCTTGATTTAGTGCTCCACTTCCCTCTTGGAGCGCTAAAACTGAATTTTGCAGGATCCTCTTGTCATTAGCACCTGGCGCTAATTTTTCAGCTTTCGAAGTTTTAACGCCCCGAGCGAGGCTATAATGAATTACTCCCCCTGTGTCTTGTCACTGCTGATAGTTCTATGTGTCTTGTTTCTAAGAGGTTTGCTAATGGATGGGTACAGACAGAAGTGTGCCTTGCTTCTTATTTTGCATAATAATGATTGCTTGATATAAGTGAAAGTAACTAAGGTGATATGTTCCAAATCTGAACAGGGAAGTGTGTAATATTCCAGACAATATGGGCTGGATTTTCCAAGCCCCGAGGAAGCGGGCATGAAGGCGGGACAGCCGGTAAATTCGGAGAAAGTGGGGGCAGATGGCAAACCCGCCCCCATCCTGCCTGCGTGCCCTTTTGCCAGGCGGCGGGAAGATGTGCTGCTTCGGGTCCCGTCTCCTGGAGTCGGGAAAGGCATTTAATCCTTTGAACTGCCTGTTAACAGGTAGTTAACAGGCAGAAATTAGTGCCATTTTACCTTCACAGGTGAAGGCTTCCTGACCTCGGAGAACCCCGTCAGGTTGGAGGAGATGTGGAGGAGGTCTGCAGCGGTCGGAGGCACCTGGAAGTAAGGTGTAGAGGTGAGTGATTGGTGCAAGTGTGGAGTGGTAAGTATGTAAGGTGAGTGATAAGTTTTAAAAAGTGTTCACTTACCTTGTTTTCTTCCTACAGCCCTCAGCCGCGGTTGATTGGGAGAGCTGACATCCTCCTTGTCAATTTCACAGACAGGCTGTTGGAACCTCCGAACCAACAGCCATGTGAAATTTACAATGCTGAAAGGTTTGATGAGTCCTGAACACAAGGTCTCACCAAACTAAAGAGAATGTCAGTGTTTGACAGCTTCACAGAGCTGTCAAACGCTGACATTTCTTCATTCAAGAAGTCTTGACAGATAGCACGTCTGACGTTGACGTGCTCTGTCAGTGACTTCCTCCCTAATTGGCCTGCTGAGCCTGCAGGGCGGGCTTAACAAGCTCAATCAGGTGAAAAGCCCTCTGGTTGGTCAGGCGAGGATGGAGGCGGGACATTGACACGACAAGCAACTGTCCCACCTCCATCTCGCCTCCATTCACAAAATCCAGCCCAATGTGGTTGCATTCCAGAGGCAGCTGTAACAATATGGGTTAAAATTTGGGCTCTCTCCTAATCCCTTTCTATTCGTGTTTCCCGAAAATCTGTTTTCAGAAGTGGGCGTGTGTTCCCTATGGTGTGAAACTTTAGAACTTACTTCTGTTGTGGAATGAATCAGCACATCACAGGGCACTGAAATAGTTCTCATTAGAAGTTGCATAAGTTGCCCATCATGCTTGTCTGTTCTTTCTAGACACGGTAAAATGTAGATGGTAAACCACAATGTTGTCAGGCTAAATGTATAAGTGAAATAATAGATTTACACAGAAACTAAATAATACAGCAAGCTACTTATAGCATAAACTCATAAAATGATAAAGATCGAAACAATCCATAGGAGTTTGAGCAAATATCTACTTGAGAGCATATTCTCTCAGATACTAAGAAATAGTAGGACACTAACTTTAGTAAACTTCCTAATAAGGTGCCTGTACATGGACAAGGCAGTATTTTTTCTTCCGTTACACAGCTCAGTCATTTTTTAGACACAACTAAGACATGATGAATAGCCTGCTGTATGTAGCCCAGATCAAGGCCTCTGAACAAAGAGCTGTTAATCAATCAAATCCAAAGACACAATGGAGTATCCCTAGGCAGAATCAATGAGCAAATGTTCACACCTCATCCAGACCTCACATATTCATTAATGCTCTGATAAGACACAATCAGATTAGCCCTAGGACAAGGTCTCTGTATCCTGTCTGATCCGCAAGGCAAAGACCCTTGGTCGTGTCCTGTAACTCCTTGGTACCGGCCCTCCATTTTGTGGGCAGCATAACAAGACAGATTCTATCTTAATAATACTTAGTTGAAAACAAAATATATGTAATCATAAATTAAAATATATGTAATCATAATTAAAAAACCCAATAATGTTGGCATTTTATCATCTGAAGCAAGAAGCTGCTCTGCTTGTGTGACATTGCTCTAATTATGAGTAACTGCGCTGTAGTTCTTCTGACCATGATAGATTGGCAGCCTTATCTCTAAAGGAATTAAGGTACAAAACACGGGTGGTCAGCAGTTCTGCAGTCCCTGACTGTAAGAACACTGTGAGCATTTGGCGTGGTAGTTTCACAAAGACCACAAATGAAGAGCTGCAAGAGTCTGCTGGAAGAAACGGTTGGTAGATGGTTTAACTGGACACAATCTGAAGCTTTACACAGGTAACTGAACCCCCTGTCCACAGTATTTCACCACAACTCTTTTGTAACTAATATTAGAAGCTGCAACCTGCAGCGGTTCAAGAAGGCGGCTCACCATCACCTTCTCAAGGGCAATTAATGCTGGCCTTACCAGCGATGCCCACATCCCATAAATGAATATTTAAAAAAAACTGTGGATTACCATCCAGATAAGTGTTTACCTATGGATTACCATCCCGCTCAGGGCCTACAGTATTCTAGAGATACCTCACTCCCAACTGACACCTGATTAGATTTTCTAGTTGTACATATTGTCACCTTTCATAATGAAAAGTTAGAGGAGATGCCTAAACAAACATGGAAATATTTTTCATGAAGCCTGGAAGGACTCAAAACTCAACTGGTTCTCCCAATCTGGGATGTCCTGAGGTCACGATAAGGCGTTATGTAAATGCAAGTTCTTTCTTCCAACAGTGCGAATGTCCATGTCTCTGTGTTGGTCAGTTGACCAGAGTTGTGTCAGACAAAGAGGAAAAAATGCAAAATTGTGAACTATAAAAAGTAGAAGGAAGTGAAAGAAAAACTAAGAAGGGAGACATGGATTAGAGGAGAGCAAATAAACAGAACTAAGGGGGAAAATGGCGAAAAGAAATAAAAGTAAGAGCAGAAAGAAATGGGTATAAAACAACATACAAGGACACAACATAACGCGAGAAACCAGGAAAGGATGAAGTGAGAGGGAAAAAGAAAAAACAAATGAAACCAAAAAAAATATCTTTTAGAATTTTTTACAGTGTAGAAAGTTAATTGAAACTGCCGATTCTGGTCAGGGACATCAATGCTGACTGATCTTAGCTTATTGTTGGACATCGTTTATAGGCACAATAATAATAATATGGCACATTCTGTAGTATCCCGGTAGAGGCGGAGTGTATATTTTAATGGGCACATTGTTTTATACAGATGGGCAGGCTTTTTTTATGAAATGAATTTAATTTACCTTGTACTTTAGTAGTTGAATTCTGCGCACTCTGAGTGCTTGGAGTTGACCCTGGGTAACAGAGTCAATGGGAATCAGGGGGAAAACACTCCACTGGCTGGAGTCATACCCAGCACAAAGGAAGATGGTTGTGGTGATTGAAAGTCAATCATCACAGCCCCAGGACATCGCTGCAGGAGTTCCTCAGGGCAGTGTCCTAGGCCCAACCATCTTCAGCTGCTTCATCAATGAACTTCCCTCCAACATAAGGTCAGAAATGGAGATGTTCGCTGATGACTGCACGGTGTTCAGTGACATTCACAACTCCTCAGATAATGAAGCAGCCCATACCTGCATGCAACAAGACCTGGACGACATTCAGGCTTGGGCTGATAAGTGGCAAGTAACATTCACGCCACAAAAGTGCCAGGCAATGACTATCTTCAACAAGCGAGAGTCTAACCACCTCCCCTTGACATTCAACGGCATTGCCATCGCCGAATCCACCACCATCAATATCCTGGGGGTCACCATTAACCAGAAACTTAACTGGACCAGCCACATAAATACTGTGGCAACAAGAGCAGGTCAGAGGCTATGTATTCTGCGGCGAGTGGCTCACCTCCTGACTCCCCAAAGACTTTCCACCATCTACAAGGCACAAGTCAGGAGTGTGATGGAATACTCTCCACTTGCCTGGATGAGTGCAGCTGCAACAACACTCAAGAAGCTCGAATGCATCCAGAACAAAGCAGCCCGTTTGATTGGCACCCCATCCACCACCTTAAATATTCACTCCCTCCACCACCGGCGCACCGTGGCTGCAGTGTGTACCATCTACAAGATGCACTGCAGCAACTCGCCAAGGCTTCTTCGGCAGCACCTCCCAAACCCGAGACCTCTTCCACCTAGAAGGACAAGAGCAGCAGGCACATGGGAACACCACCACCTCCAAGTTCCCCTCTAAGTCACACACCATCCCGACTTAGAAGTATATCGCCGATCTTTCATCGTCGCTGGGTCAAAATCCTGCAACTCCCTCCCTAACAGCACTGTGGGAGCACCTTCACCACACGGACTGCAGTGGTTCAAGAAGGCGGCTCACCACCACCTTCTCAAGGACAATTAGGGATGGGCAATAAATGCTGGCCTTGCCAGCGATGCCCTGATCCCCATAAGCGAATAAAAAAAAAGAACAACCTGGAAAAGTGTTCCATTCCCCAGAACAGACATCTTTCACCTTGAACAGAACAGTAAAAAAAAACATTTGCGAATTGTAAAATTCTGGTCAGAGAAGTAATGACTCTTGCATCTCTGACTGCACAGGCATGGGAACAAGATTCCTCTGACTGAAGCTAATGCTTACTTTGCAAAGCCGTTGGGACTTACTGATAGTTTGCAATTACTCTGCTGGGTAATTTTTCCCAGAGAGGTGACAAGTCTTATACCCCGACTGAACGTAACTGTTTCCTGCATCGCCCAGCTCCCACCTTCCCACCGTCAAAAGCCTTCATTTTACCTGGTGATTTATCACATTGCTGTTTGTGGGAGCTTGCTGTGCGTAAATTAGCAGCTGTATTTCCTACTGTTGTGTATGTAATATGTGTGCTACTTTGAACCTATGGACAGGACTGCACTACTTGTTGGGCGTAGTGATACGCAGTACCACTCCTGGCCATAGGGGTATAAATAGTACTGTGGGTACTGATCCCCCTCAGTTCCCGCCTGTGGGCATGAAGTAAAGACCTACGTATAGTCCCTACCTCCAACCAGTAAAGACCTGTTTTATTGTTACTGATTAAGTCTGAGTATTAATTACTTGAACAACTCACAGATTTAACACTGGCGACGAGTCTGATTCGGACCCTGCGGCAGTCACTCCACGGCAGCTTCGTCCACAGCCAGGACGTTGCAGAGAGGTTTCCACCCTCTCCACCCCACTGGAAGACATCCTGACCTCAGAGCCTCCATCGGCGACCGTCAGCTTCTTCTCCAGCTTGGTGGTGGGTAAGCCGTTGTCTGAGCCGGGCAGCGACGCGACAGGCAGTCGACTGCGTTGGCCGCACGAACGGGGCTGGGGGAGCTGGAGGAATAGGGCGCGAGAGCCGCTTCGAGCGGGAGGCGTTTCAACGGAGCGATCGCATCTCCTGATAAGAGCCGAGAGCCGCTTCGCGATCCAGCGATCGCATCCGCTGATAAGAGCCACACTCGGGCGATCGCGGCGAAGATAAGGGCCGCACTCGGGGGCTGAAGGGAGACGGCGTTGGGGGACGGGTGAAGACCGCCAAGCGCGGGAAAACCACCATTTTGTGGGCGGAGGACGACGGCAAGAGCGGGAAGCCGCCATCTTGGATAGCAGTAAAAAAAAAAAAATCTGAGAAATTGCAAATCTACAATGCCTAAACACGGGAATATTAGCACCTTTGATAGTGACCTCGAAGATTGGGCCATATATGTTGAAAGAGTAAAAAATTATTGTAAGGCCAATAAAATTCGTGACCAAGATAAAGCTCTAACATTATTAAATTTAATGGGTGCGAAGACATACGGGCAATTGAAACACCTGTTATCACCAGATGAACCGGCAGATAAGACGTTCGATGAGATTGTTACTGTCCTGAAAGATCATCTAAACCCCACGCCGCTGATGCTAGCGGAACGATTAAAATTTTACGACAGAAGGCAGCTACAGCATGAAAGCAATGCTGATTATTTGCTGGAATTGCGTAAATTAGCGAAATATTGCCAGTTTGGAACGGGACTGACAGAGGCACTTCGAGACAAATTTGTGTGTGGTTTATTTAAACAGGATACACAAAAGCGACTGCTCGAGGAGAATGAGCTGACGCTTGAGAAGGCGGTCACTATGGCAGCAGCACACGAAGCCGCAGCGAGAGGCACGGCAGTAATGCAGCTACGGTCACCGGAGCTCAGTGCACACAAATTGGGTGTGAGTTCTGGCAAATGTTATCGTTGTGGAAAGACAACGCATGATCAGAACCAGTGTTGGTTTAAAAACCAAGAATGTAGAACTTGTGGTAGGCTTGGACATATAGCTAGAGTATGCAGGTCAGGGAAGAAGACCAGCAACAAGAAGTCACCGCAAGGAAAATACGCAAAGGTACACAAGGTGACCGAACAGGAGTCCGATTCAGACGCTAGCAGTAATGAACTGGCTAGCTTAAGCTGTAATGAACTGGCTAGCTTAAGAGTACTCAACGCTGGTAAGGGTGCAGACCTCCAGACAATTTGGGTCACTCTTCAGATAGAAGGAGTCCAAGTAAAACTGGAATTGGACACTGGATCGGCATTGACGGTCATAAATAAGAAAGATTACGGAAAGTTATTCCAACATATTCCCCTACAGGATACGGCGATTATATTGAAAACATACACGGGGCAAAGAGTGTACCCCATCGGGAAAATAGAGGTTGCAGTGGTCCACAAGGGCGAAGACAGTCAAATAATGGACTTATATGTGATATCTGAAGGAGGTTCTCCACTACTAGGACGGGAGTGGATTAGGAAAATGAATATGGACTGGCATTTCCTACAAACAATAACGAGTGAGAACTCGGTGAAGATAGTCGGCCCAGACTCTGGAACGGATGATGGTAAGCCCAACTCAGGTGCAAAAGACAAAGTTTCAGCACAGAATTCCACTGAGCAACAACAACATAGTTTAACTGTGGATTCTGAGTCTGGCAAGTCTACTGATGTGCCCATTTCTGAGGGACACCGGGCTCGAACTCAACTCCATTTCAAACTACAACAGCAATTAGAACAAATGCTTCGCCGTTGTGAGCAAGAGTTGAATGCAACGAAAGAGTTCTTTGATATAGAATTGGAGAATCTGGAAAGACAACAGAAGCAGCTGATGGAGAAAATAGAGCAGGAGCACACAAAACGTCTGATGTCAGAGGAGTTAACGGTCAGCCAACTCCTGCATATGCTGAAGGACAGGACTCTGAAATGGGAAAAACTTGAACACGAACTTCAATATTCAAACGAAAGGGGTTCGGAGCTCTCAAAGGTTATTGGAAGAGCTGAGGTGGCAACACAGACTGAGATGACTGCAACAGAGCAGCCCTTGGATGCCAAAAGTACGCTGACTCACGTCAACGTAGAACAACAGACCGCTGAAACAGCTGCTCCGGTAGAGGGATTGAATAGTCCGATCAATCAATCTCCAAAAGAAGTTGAAGTAGTAAAATCTCAAATGAGGTCATTAGTAAACGACTTGCTGAAAGCCCAGAAAAAGCTGGATGAAGAGGTACGCATGAAGAAGTCTCTTCAGGAAAGATGTCTGGACTTGGAACAAAAGCTGGCTAACGCCCAGCTGGGTATGGAGGAAATAGAAGACCCTCTCGCTGGCCTAGATCAGGACGACACCGAATATTACTATGTCCTGTCCTGCCCAACTTGTAACTTCGACTCCCACCATACAGAAATCATGGAGGAGCACCGAAAGTCTACGGAACATCGGGAGAAGGTGGCTCTACTACGGAAAAAGGAGGGAGAGAAGGAGGAACTGCGCATGCAGCTGGCAGCTGACAGTGGAGCCCAGAGAGTCTCCAAGAAACAGAAAAGGAAAAGTCAAAACAGAAGATGACCCATCTGAACCATTATTACCTCTACCAGATCACACACGTGGTCCCTCCGAACGGAGCCAATTCAGTTCGGAAGTTCAAACTGTTAAATCCATGGAAGGACTATTGAATGAGTCACTCCAGCAACGTGAACTGACTCCACCACAGAGATTGAATCTGTGAACTGTTTTCCGCAGAGACTGAATCTGTGATCTGTTTTGACATGAAGTTATCTATGTTATTCTGTTATGTAAACCTGAAGTTATATATGTATATATGTTATTACGTTATGTTAAATGGGGAGATGACTGTAAAGCTAGGAAGGGAGGAATGTTGTGTATGTAATATGTGTGCTACTTTGAACCTATGGACAGGACTGCACTACTTGTTGGGCGTAGTGATACGCAGTACCACTCCTGGCCATAGGGGTATAAATAGTACTGTGGGTACTGATCCCCCTCAGTTCCCGCCTGTGGGCATGAAGTAAAGACCTACGTATAGTCCCTACCTCCAACCAGTAAAGACCTGTTTTATTGTTACTGATTAAGTCTGAGTATTAATTACTTGAACAACTCACAGATTTAACACCTACAGTACAACAGAGATTACCCTTCAAAAGTACTTAAGCAAAATACTGCGGATGCTGGAAATCTGAAATAAAAAGAGAAAATGCTGGGAATACTCAACAGGTCAGGCAGCATCTGTGGAGCGAGAAACAGAGTTAACGTTTCAGGTCGATGACCCTTCGTCAGGGTTCTCTCTCCACAGATGCTGCCTGACCTACTGAATATTTTCGGCATTTTTTGTTTTTACTTCAAAAGTACTTCATTGGCTGTAAAGCGCTTTGGGAAGTCTTGAGGTTGTGAAAGGCACTATATAAATGTAAGTCTTTCTTTTTTCTTCATTCTTAATGAGAGCAGTTTGATGTCTGATTTCTAGATGCAAGTACAGTCATGTAAAAGTGTTACTGGCACTTAAAACGCACAAGTCTTGCATCCAATCCACGAGCTTTGACAGGCTTGCACCTCCGAATAATGCCGTCCCTCAGATTATGATTTTCTTTCATTCACTGCAGAACTATCGCATGTAATATTTTAAGAAAATATTCAAATTAAATGCTCTTTTATGCTGTAACTCCGCAGAGGGCACTATGGGGCAGACTCCAAGTTAGCGATCTCGGCACAAAGCCCCATGAGATCTTAGAGCATGTCAGAAATTCGGGACTGGGAACCAACATACCTCAGTGGGTAGCACTCTCGCCTCTGAGTCAGGAGGTTGTGGGTTCAAGTCTCACTCCAGAGACTCGAGCACATAATCTAGGCTGACACCCCAGCGCAGTCTTTCAGATGAGACGTTAAACCAAGGCCCCGTCTGCTCTCTCGGGTGGATATAAAAAATCCCATGGCGCTATTCGAAGAAGAGCAGGAGAGTTCTCCCGATATCCCTCAACCAACATTATTAAAACAATTTATCTGGTTATTATCACATTGCTGTTTGTGGGAGCTTGCTGTGCGCAAATTGGCTGCCTTGTTTCCTACATTACAACAGTGACTACACTTCAAAAGCACGTCATTGGCTGTGAGGCACTTTGGGACATCCTGAGGTCATGAAAAGCGCTTTATAAATGCAAGTAATTTTTAAAGTCCACTCCTAAATGCTATTATACTGGTGTAGTTGCATTGTAACATCGTGAAGACAGGCAGATAGCTGTACCTACACTGAACAGTGCCGAAAATCGCTCTGTAACTGGAAGCCTGAGATGTATATTAAATATTTTCCCTAAAGCTCATTAAACTTAGAGGAGTGTTACAGTCCTATTTCTATTCACACGAGAAATTGAGATCCTTATTCATTAGTGAATGAGCCTGCACGGCAGACCTTTCAAGTCGATTAGACAAGCAAGCTGCAACAAAATATTTCAGAGATCTTCATTCAGTGAAACCTATAATTAGAGCCCCATGCGTAGAGTAGGGATAAACTACATGGCTACAGCCTGTGAGGGATTTAACAGGGACTGATTTTACTGAATTAATAACAGTTTTTGTATCAGTACCACATTTTCTGAAATATACCGCCCGTATCCTAACTTGCACCAAGTCCCGTTCACCCATCACTCCTGTGCTCGCTGACCTACATTGGCTCCCAGTTAAGCAATGCCTCGATTTTAAAATTCTCATCCTTGTTTTCAAATCCCTACATGGCCTCGCCCCTCCCTATCTTTGTAATCTCCTCCAGCCCTATAATCCACCTAGACCTCTGCGTTCCACCTATTTTGGCTTATTGAACATTCTCGATTTTAATCGCTCCACCATTGGCGGCCGTGCCTTCAGCTGCCTAGGTCCTAAAGCTCTGGAATTCCCTTCCTAAATCTTCCGCCTCTCCATTTCTCTTTCCTCCTTTAAGACGCTCCTTAAACCTACCTCTTTGACCAAGCTTTTGGTCATCTGCCCTAATTTCTCCTTATGTGACTCGGTGTCAAACTTTTTTTTGATAACGCTCCTGTGAAGCTCCCTGGGATATTTTATTACATTAAAGGTGCTATATAAGTATATAGGTTGTTGTTGTTAGTTAAATTGGAACAGATATAAGAATATAAGAACATAAGAAATAGGAGCAGGCCCTTCGGCCCTTCGAGCCTGCTCTGCCAGTCAATAAGATCATGGCTGATCTTCTACCTCATCTTCACTTTCCTGCACTATCCCAATATCCCATGATTCCCCTAGTATCCAAAAATTATTGATCACAGCCCTGAACATACTCAATGACTGAGCCGCCACAGCCCTCTGGGGTAGAGAATTTCAAAGATTCACCACCTTCTGAGTGAAGAAATTTCTCCTCATCTCAGTCCTAAATGTTCGACTCCTTATTCTGAGACTGTGACCCCTGGTTCTAGACTCCCCAGCCAGGGGAAACATCCTCCCAGCATCTACCCTGTCAAGCCCTTTAAGAATTTTGTATGTTTCAATGAGATCGCCTCTCATTCTTCTAAACTCCAGAGATTAGCCTAGTCTACTTAGTCTCTCCTCATAGGACAATCCCCTCATCCCAGGGATCAGCCTATATACGAGATCTCTCCAGAAGGCAGCCATCGTGATCCACATAATAAAATGTTACACTGAAGGACTTTGTATGGTCCAAGCATCAGAAAGGAAGGATGTAATAGGGTAACATATGGAGAATTCTGGTGCAGAGCCCAGCATTCCTGATTCCTCTGCCACACAATTCTCCCTTGTTAATGTTAATGCAGGGGCAATTATTTCGACCGTGTCAGGCTGAACTCTTTGCACTCTCATTTTGAAAAGCTCTGTACTGGTAGCATTAAAATTCATCTCATATCCACCAATGCAACACCGCAACCAACAACTTGCATTTATATAGCACCTTTAACATAGTGAAACATCCCAAGGTGCTTCACAGGAGTGTTATCAAACAAAATTTGACACTGAGCCATGTAAGGAGATATTAAGACTGGTGGCCAAATGCTTGCTCAAAGAGGTAGGTACTAAGGAGTGACTTAAAGGAGGAAAGGGAGGTAGAGAGGCGGAAAGGTTTAGGGAGGGAATTCCAGAGCTTAGGGCCCAGGCAGCTGAAGGCACAGCCATCAATGGTGGGGCGAAAGAAGCTGGTGGTGCACAAGAGGCCATAGTTGGAGGAATGAAGAGTTCTTTTAGTGTTGCAGGACTGGAGGAGGTTAAAGAGATAGGGAGGGGCGACGCCATGGAGGGATCTGAACACGAGGTTGTGAACTTTAAAATCGAGGCGTTGTTGGACCGGGAGTCAATATATCAGAAGTCTTCTTCTGTCAGTCACACTGGGGCCAGGTAAAGGGATGTTAATGCAGTTATTAAACTGTGGAATTGTGGATCACCAATGAAAGGGTAGGAACCTGAAAAACTGGCCTAGGAGTAAGAGATTAGATGTGGGACCTTGCGAAGGGGTAGACCATAAGCCTATCAAAATATAAAACTCTCCCTTCCCTTCCGCTCCCCTCTCCTTGGTTCCATGAGTTTATGCAGTGAATGGCTGAGTCACAAAGAGCAGAAGGTTTCCGCTTTGACTCCTGGTCTGTGCTGAATCAGGCAATCTGTGATGGCAGTAGGGGCATTAAAATGCCAGTGGGTTAAGGGGAGAGAAATCAGCTAGGGTCCCGGCTGCTGCTCCCTATCCAGGAGCCCGTCTGTGGATATCAGGCAAGGCCAGGAATGGCCTTCGATGGGGAAATAGCCTTCCAAAGCCTACTGGGAAAAATGGCCACTTAGGCAAGGTACCAGAAAGGCTTCTGGGACGTATGACACCACACCCTGAGTAGAAAGCACAGCTTCAGGAACGATGCAGAGAGAATTCGTCGGAAAATTAAAAATGATAGAAAGCTCCAGTGGCTGGACTCGCTATGAAGCCACAGTCAGGAATGGTTTCCAGGAACTGGATGGCCAGAAGGCAAAAATCTTAATCGTGAGTAACCCCCGCCCCTCGAATAAAACCGTTTTCCTTATTTTATGTGTCTATTCAGCATTTTAAATGTCGCTGTCTCCGGTGACGGGCCAGGCTACACTCCAGTGACAATATCCTGCTATGAGGCAAACTGTAAATGTAATGTGGGACTCGGGAGCGGGGGTGGGGGTATTACACTAATTTGTCCCAAGAAGGCTGACTGTGATTTGGATCGACTCCAAAGAAAGCTGCCTGCACCAAATGAGGACTCAGCCTCAAATTATCCTGACAGTCTTTCTCCAGATCCTGAAGAGGATCATTAGATACAAATATGTTTTGCTCCTTAAAGTAAAGTAAGATGATGTATGGATCACATGCTTTCTGCTCATTTTCCATCTGCTGCCTGTATGAGCAAAGGATTATTTTAATGAGGCGAACTTTAACCAGTTGTATCCCTAAAAGTCACAGCCAGTTGTGTCGTTCCCTGAGGAACATGCTCCTTAAACGATTAGGCTTTGATTTAACAATATGTAGGGATGGTATGGGACAGAGAATCAGCAGACCGGCCTGAGACCTCTGAGTTTGGCTCCAGCCCAGATGAGATGACGATCTCCTCCCTTGGTGGACTCTGCCCTATGTTAAATGAGCAGGTGCAGCCTGAACCCAGTTCTGGGTGCAATGGATCAGCTACACAACTAATGTGGCAGTGATTTGGTACAAGCCTCCAGTCTGGCTTCAGCAGGTAATAAAAAGCAGGTGAGCACGGGAATCAAAAAAACTCCCACTGAGGCAGTGTAGCGTGCTCTTTGTTTGTTGTGGCATGGTTGGAACCCCCATACTCTGCATCAGGCCATGGTTTGGGGGATGCTTGGTGCTGACATTGGATGGCCAGATTGGAGAGATATTCCATTCACCAACTGCTCTGACCTTGACCACAAAAAACCCACCATTATAAACATTACAGTTTTAGATCCTTTATATCAGCTGTTTCACCTCTGTTGCATGAATGATGCTGCTAATCATTGTAGGGGTTACGGGGTTACGGGGATAGGGCTTGGGTGGGATGGCTGTCGGTGTAGGGACCGGGTGCTAGGGTTTGGATGATCAGCCATGATCTCGTTGAATGGCGGAGCAGGCTCGAAGGGCCGAATGGCCTACTCCTGCTCCTATCTTCTATGTTTCTATGTTTCTATGCAGTTAAAATGCCGTGATGTTAAGGCTTTTAGCTAGCAGATGACCGAATAAGTAGTTCTCACTGTGATAAGTGATACAGTGTGTAATACCCACTGGAAATGTTATGTACGCTAAGTATGGTTATCAATCTTTAACTTAGACACTGTATTATCATTGTTATAAATCCCTGGGCTAAAGTTGCCCATGTGAAGGTACGGCAAGAACTTTTAAGGACACAATGTGACTAAGAGCAGACTTTCCATAATTCTGCACCAGTATCAACTGTTGCAGACAGTGAGGCTGCGCAGTCGCCAGGCAGAAACCCCAGGAGGAAGGGGTGGAGTCGGGTTTTTCGAGAGGGAAGAAAGGAGCGACTGGAAGAGAAGAGGGCAGGAGCTCTGAAAAGAGGGCTCAGGAGGCAAATGGCTGCCGCATCCCGTCCCGGGCTTCCAAACTCGGCCGCCGCCCTTCGTATTAGTAGCTCTGCATCCAGAACTCAAAGTGGGATTCAGTGATCGTGAAGAGAATTCAACGAAGGGGTTCGGAGTCGTAAGTCTTGCAGACATTATACATACCATGAGCTCCAACTTAAGCGCGCCAACGAAAGAGTGCACTCGAATTTGGGCACAGGGACAGATTCTCCTTTGAATCCATGTAAATGGAGAATGTATGTTTATTATGTCTAGATTCATTCTAATGTATGCAAATGTCTAATTTAGTTCATTGACCTGTAATCTTCTTATACTGTCTGACGTTAAAACTATAAAGTAAGATAATTAGAATTAAGCCATTGTAGTAGTGATCTCCTTACTGGACTATGGAATACTGTCTACAACAGAGACCACATCTCACATATATCTAGAGAACCGTGAAGGGGTTACATTTTGGGGGCTCGTCCGGGATTGTGGTCTATTTATGTCAGTAAACTAACAGTATTGAATGCTCATTGCTAAGAGAGTGGTTTGTGGTTTCTACTGGGCTGTTTGAGCATAGAAGATGGATGTTATTGAGGTTGAAGCTTGGTGAAAACGGAAGCAGATAGCTACTACCCATGCCATTGTGCTGAATGGTGTTGCTAACGATGACCCTGATGATGTCTTGCTAAGGGCTCTGAATTGTGTCAAAGCCTTTGGAAAGGTTAGGATAGTTGAGCGCTGCTTGGATACAGCTACCAAGAAGCAGTTTGTGTTGATCCAGACATCAGAGAACCTGAGAGGTCATGGTTTACCTGAGGCAGTTGGGCTTTCTGAAGAGGCTGGTCCCTGGCCAGTTCAGTTTGTCCCTATTACTACTAAGGAAGAAGAAGGGTTTCAGACCAAGTTGTTGTCATTCTTGAGACAAGAAGGAAAGACTGTTGCTGATGTCAAAGGTCTGATAGGTCCTTCGGCCCTGGATATGAACACTCAGTTGGTCAGTGCCATTAGTTCTCTGGTGGATAAATGCACCAATCTGCCCTTCGAGGCTCAGGGATACCGTAAGCTCCGTATGTTCTCAGGAGTGAGACCAACTCCCAGTGGGAAAGAGGAGTACGACGCCTGGGCTGAGCAGACCCTGCCTCTGCTAGAGGAATGGCAGTGCAGTGACAATGTGAAGAGGCAGAGAATAGTAGAAAGCCTTAAGGGTCCTGCTGCTGACATTCTAAGATTCTTAAAGGCGCAGAACACCTCTGCTACTTCCTTTGATTACATGCAGGCTCTAGAAACTGCCTTTGGAACTACTGAAACCATTTCAGATTTGATGGTCAGATTCAGAAGCACATTCCAGTGTGAGGGAGAGAAGCTGTCCAGTTATCTGCTGAGAATAGACAAACTGCTGCATTGTATGTTACGGAAAAGAGGGATTGAGTTGCCTGAAATGAATCGGTTCCGCATTGAACAGGTTGTGTGAGGTGCATTGCTCGAAGACGTGACTGCTCTTCGCATACGCATGACCCATAAGTTGCGAGATCCACCTACCTTCACTGAGCTGCTAAGGGAAGTCAGAGAGGAGGAGGATATGCTTCAAGCCCGGAATGTAGCAAAGAGTGCTGTGATGTCCAAGCTTGTGACTCCTGTTACAGTTCCTACTCCTAAGGGTGATGTAAACCCTGAGATGGAACAGCTGAAGAAGGAAATAAATGTCATGAGAGCCGAGATGGCATATTTTCGGTCTAAGCCCAACACAGAAAGGGATGACGCACGGGTGCAAAAGGTTGAACACCCTGCGAAGTCTAACAGCAAAATGAATGATTCCTCTAAAGGATATCCCCATGAAGGAGATAGACCTGGAGTCTTTTGTTATAACTGTGGAAAGGATGGACATTTCAAGCGAGAATGTAGAGGTGAGGAAAATCTAAAAAAAGTAAATGACCGTCTCATAAAACTTACCAAGAAGTCGGGAAACTACAAAGGGGCACAGTAATGGAACGGCCTGCTGTCCCTGTAGTTAAGACACGTTCCGCTAATTGCAATAATAGACGAGGGGATATGAAAGACATCATACCTGAAGGTTTAGTAGGGCCGAGTTCTGCTGTATCAATACAGATTGAAGGCATTTATACTAAAGCTATCCTCGACACGGGTTCTCAGGTTACCATACTGTACAGATCCTTCTATGACCGATACCTGACGCATTTGCCGTTAACCCTGATCAGTCTTCTGCAGATCTGGGGTCTTAGTCCTGCTGATTACCCATATGATGGCTATTTGTCGCTGAGGTTGGAGTTCTTGGAAGCTGATGTAGGGACCACTGAGACCATTGATGCACTTGTGTTGGTTTGCCCTGACCCCATGGTGAAAGGTGAGGTTTCCATACTGGTTGGCAGTAATACACCCATAGTGAGACGACTCCTGACAAGCTGCAAAGAGCAGGGAGGTGAAAACTTCTTGAGCACCAGACACATTCACCCTGTTTTCAAAAAGGCTTTTGAGAAACTGCCTGAACTTTCTTCCGACATAGATGATAGCAAAAGAGGAACTGTGTGGTACGTTCGAGCCAAACCTATCACCCTGCGTCCTGGAGGAGTGGCTAGAATCCCTGGGATACCAAAATTCCCTGGAATGCCAGGTACTGAAGCCATTCTGCTAGAGTCACCTGATGATCCTGCAGAAGAGTCACGGTTTTCAAATGAGCTTCTGGTGAGACCAGAGTTGCAGACCCCGACAGCTGTGATGTCAAGGAGAGTTACAGTGACCGTGAGGAATATGTCAGGCAAAGGAATCACATTGAGGAAAGGAATGCCGATTGCGCATCTGTTTCCTGTAAATGTACTGTCATCACATGTGAAGGAAGAGTCCAAAGTTAACTCAACCGGAGATCTGACACCCTCCTCCTTCAACTTTGGAGATTCATTCGTTCCTAAAGAATGGAAGGACCGATTAGTCAGGAAGATGATGGAGCAGAGAGGAGTTTTCTCTACTCATGAGTTTGATGTTGGTTGTAGTAAGAGTACTCGCCCTTCTATCAGAATTACCGAGGATAAACCCTTTCGGGAGAGGTCTCGACGGCTGGCACCAGCTGACATCGAAGCAGTGAGACAGCACCTGTCGCAGTTAAAAGAAGCTGAGATCATTACCGAGTCCAGGAGTCCTTATGCATCTCCTATAGTGGTGGTGAGGAAAGAGAACGGAAAGATTCGGATGTGTGTGGACTTTAGGACGCTTAACAGACGTACTATTCCCGACCAATACACCGTTCCAAGAATTGAGGATGCACTGGCTTGTCTTAATGGAAGCAAGTGGTTCAGTGTGTTGGATCTCAGAAGTGGATACTACCAAATACCGATGAGTGAATCGGACAAAGAAAAGACAGCCTTTATATGTCCAGTTGGGTTCTACCAATTTGAAAGGATGCCACAGGGAGTTTCAGGCGCTCCAGCAACTTTTCAAAGAATAATGGAACAAACAGTTGGGGACATGAACTTTCTCAAAGTATTGGTGTACTTGGATGATATCATTGTGTTTGGGGCAACCCTTGAAGAACACGAAGCTCGGCTGCTGAAAGTGCTTGGTCGGCTGGAGGATGAAGGTCTCAAGCTATCATTGGACAAGTGTCAGTTTTGCCAAACATCCGTGTCCTATGTGGGGCATATTGTATCACAGGATGGAGTAGCCACAGATCCATCCAAGATCGAAGCTGTTACCACATGGCCCAAACCGAACACAGTGACTGCCTTGCGGTCATTTCTTGGGTTCTGCGGATATTACAGGCGCTTTGTGCAGGATTACTCCAAAGTGGCCCATCCTCTGAATCAGCTGCTGGCTGGTTACCTCCCACCAGCCGAGAGGAAGTAAAAGGCTAAAGGTAAAGAGAACAAGGACTACTTCAAACCCTCTGAGCCTTTTGGTGTTAGATGGGATGAGAAATGCGAAGAGGCCTTCCACACCTTAAAGCAAAGTCTTACTCAAGCCCCCGTGTTGGCTTTTGCAAACCCACAGCTGCCATATGTGCTACACGTGGATGCCAGTCAAGAAGGGTTGGGTGGTGTGTTGTATCAGGACCAAGGAGCAGGGCTGAGACCCGTAGCGTTCATCAGTCGCAGTCTTACGCCATCAGAGCGTAACTACCCAGCTCATAAGCTAGAATTCTTGGCGTTGAAGTGGGGGGTGGTGGATAAGCTGCAGGATTATCTGTATGGAGCGAAGTTTGAAGTGAGGACAGACAATAATCCATTAACCTATGTGTTGACTTCGGCAAAACTTGATGCCACCGGCCACCGCTGGCTTGCTGCACTATCTGCTTACGACTTTAGTCTCAGGTACAGACCTGGGAACCAGAACATTGACGCAGATGTTCTGTCTCGTCGCCCACACTACCAGAAACCAGAGTGGAAAGATGTTGCTTCAGCAGATGTGAAAGTAATGTGTCAGATGTCCGTGGTATCTGGACCAAAGAATTCATTTCATGCCCAAGAGATTGACCACTTGGGAGCGTCAATGCATGCTGTTCCCCAGGCATTTTGCAACCTTTCCAGTTTGGATGTACAAAACTTACCCATGTTGTGTTCATCTGAAATATCCAAAGTGTTGTGTATGTAATATGTGTGCTACTTTGAACCTATGGACAGGACTGCACTACTTGTTGGGCGTAGTGATACGCAGTACCACTCCTGGCCATAGGGGTATAAATAGTACTGTGGGTACTGATCCCCCTCAGTTCCCGCCTGTGGGTATGAAGTAAAGACCTACGTATAGTCCCTACCTCCAACCAGTAAAGACCTGTTTTATTGTTACTGATTAAGTCTGAGTATTAATTACTTGAACAACTCACAGATTTAACACTGGCGACGAGTCTGATTCGGACCCTGCGGCAGTCACTCCACGGCAGCTTCGTCCACAGCCAGGACGTTGCAGAGAGGTTTCCACCCTCTCCACCCCACTGGAAGACATCCTGACCTCGGAGCCTCCATCGGCGACCGTCAGCTTCTTCTCCAGCTTGGTGGTGGGTAAGCCGTTGTCTGAGCCGGGCAGCGACGCGACAGGCAGTTGGCCGCACGAACGGGGCTGGGGGAGCTGGAGGAATAGGGCGCGAGAGCCGCTTCGAGCGGGAGGCGTTTCAACAGAGCGATCGCATCTCCTGATAAGAGCCGAG
Organism: Somniosus microcephalus; assembly: GCF_052327205.1. Taxonomy (NCBI): domain Eukaryota; kingdom Metazoa; phylum Chordata; class Chondrichthyes; order Squaliformes; family Somniosidae; genus Somniosus; species Somniosus microcephalus. Next base: position 90,735,503 of record NC_140994.1, on the reverse strand, counting down.
AGCCGCTTCGCGATCCAGCGATCGCATCCGCTGATAAGGGCCGCACTCGGGCGATCGCGGCGAAGATAAGGGCCGCACTCGGGGGCTGAAGGGAGACGGCGTTGGGGGATGGGTGAAGACCGCCAAGCGCGGGAAAACTGCCATTTTGTGGGCGGAGGACGACGGCAAGAGCGGGAAGCCGCCATCTTGGATAGCAGTAAAAAAATAAAATCTGAGAAATTGCAAATCTACAATGCCTAAACACGGGAATATTAGCACCTTTGATAGTGACCTCGAAGATTGGGCCATATATGTTGAAAGAGTAAAAAATTATTGTAAGGCCAATAAAATTCGTGACCAAGATAAAGCTCTAACATTATTAAATTTAATGGGTGCGAAGACATACGGGCAATTGAAACACCTGTTATCACCAGATGAACCGGCAGATAAGACGTTCGATGAGATTGTTACTGTCCTGAAAGATCATCTAAACCCCACGCCGCTGATGCTAGCGGAACGATTAAAATTTTACGACAGAAGGCAGCTACAGCATGAAAGCAATGCTGATTATTTGCTGGAATTGCGTAAATTAGCGAAATATTGCCAGTTTGGAACGGGACTGACAGAGGCACTTCGAGACAAATTTGTGTGTGGTTTATTTAAACAGGATACACAAAAGCGACTGCTCGAGGAGAATGAGCTGACGCTTGAGAAGGCGGTCACTATGGCAGCAGCACACGAAGCCGCAGCGAGAGGCACGGCAGTAATGCAGCTACGGTCACCGGAGCTCAGTGCACACAAATTGGGTGTGAGTTCTGGCAAATGTTATCGTTGTGGAAAGACAACGCATGATCAGAACCAGTGTTGGTTTAAAAACCAAGAATGTAGAACTTGTGGTAGGCTTGGACATATAGCTAGAGTATGCAGGTCAGGGAAGAAGACCAGCAACAAGAAGTCACCGCAAGGAAAATACGCAAAGGTACACAAGGTGACCGAACAGGAGTCCGATTCAGACGCTAGCAGTAATGAACTGGCTAGCTTAAGCTGTAATGAACTGGCTAGCTTAAGAGTACTCAACGCTGGTAAGGGTGCAGACCTCCAGACAATTTGGGTCACTCTTCAGATAGAAGGAGTCCAAGTAAAACTGGAATTGGACACTGGATCGGCATTGACGGTCATAAATAAGAAAGATTACGGAAAGTTATTCCAACATATTCCCCTACAGGATACGGCGATTATATTGAAAACATACACGGGGCAAAGAGTGTACCCCATCGGGAAAATAGAGGTTGCAGTGGTCCACAAGGGCAAAGACAGTCAAATAATGGACTTATATGTGATATCTGAAGGAGGTTCTCCACTACTAGGACGGGAGTGGATTAGGAAAATGAATATGGACTGGCATTTCCTACAAACAATAACGAGTGAGAACTCGGTGAAGATAGTCGGCCCAGACTCTGGAACGGATGATGGTAAGCCCAACTCAGGTGCAAAAGACAAAGTTTCAGCACAGAATTCCACTGAGCAACAACAACATAGTTTAACTGTGGATTCTGAGTCTGGCAAGTCTACTGATGTGCCCATTTCTGAGGGACACCGGGCTCGAACTCAACTCCATTTCAAACTACAACAGCAATTAGAACAAATGCTTCGCCGTTGTGAGCAAGAGTTGAATGCAACGAAAGAGTTCTTTGATATAGAGTTGGAGAATCTGGAAAGACAACAGAAGCAGCTGATGGAGAAAATGGAGCAGGAGCACACAAAACGTCTGATGTCAGAGGAGTTAACGGTCAGCCAACTCCTGCATATGCTGAAGGACAGGACTCTGAAATGGGAAAAACTTGAACACGAACTTCAATATTCAAACGAAAGGGGTTCGGAGCTCTCAAAGGTTATTGGAAGAGCTGAGGTGACAACACAGACTGAGATGACTGCAACAGAGCAGCCCTTGGATGCCAAAAGTACGCTGACTCACGTCAACGTAGAACAACAGACCGCTGAAACAGCTGCTCCGGTAGAGGGATTGAATAGTCCGATCAATCAATCTCCAAAAGAAGTTGAAGTAGTAAAATCTCAAATGAGGTCATTAGTAAACGACTTGCTGAAAGCCCAGAAAAAGCTGGATGAAGAGGTACGCATGAAGAAGTCTCTTCAGGAAAGATGTCTGGACTTGGAACAAAAGCTGGCTAACGCCCAGCTGGGTATGGAGGAAATAGAAGACCCTCTCGCTGGCCTAGATCAGGACGACACCGAATATTACTATGTCCTGTCCTGCCCAACTTGTAACTTCGACTCCCACCATACAGAAATCATGGAGGAGCACCGAAAGTCTACGGAACATCGGGAGAAGGTGGCTCTACTACGGAAAAAGGAGGGAGAGAAGGAGGAACTGCGCATGCAGCTGGCAGCTGACAGTGGAGCCCAGAGAGTCTCCAAGAAGCAGAAAAGGAAAAGTCGAAACAGAAGATGACCCATCTGAACCATTATTACCTCTACCAGATCACACACGTGGTCCCTCCGAACGGAGCCAATTCAGTTCGGAAGTTCAAACTGTTAAATCCATGGAAGGACTATTGAATGAGTCACTCCAGCAACGTGAACCGACTCCACCACAGAGATTGAATCTGTGAACTGTTTTCCGCAGAGACTGAATCTGTGATCTGTTTTGACATGAAGTTATCTATGTATCTATGTTATTCTGTTATGTAAACCTGAAGTTATATATGTATATATGTTATTACGTTATGTTAAATGGGGAGATGACTGTAAAGCTAGGAAGGGAGGAATGTTGTGTATGTAATATGTGTGCTACTTTGAACCTATGGACAGGACTGCACTACTTGTTGGGCGTAGTGATACACAGTACCACTCCTGGCCATAGGGGTATAAATAGTACTGTGGGTACTGATCCCCCTCAGTTCCCGCCTGTGGGTATGAAGTAAAGACCTACGTATAGTCCCTACCTCCAACCAGTAAAGACCTGTTTTATTGTTACTGATTAAGTCTGAGTATTAATTACTTGAACAACTCACAGATTTAACACAAAGCACAACAGGAGGATCCCTGTATTCATGAGGTGTTTTCAGCTCTCCGTCTGGGTGATATTACACAGATCGACAAATCAAAACATCCTGACTGTCGTCTGCTCCTAAGAGAATGGGACCACTTGGAAATTAAAGAGGGAGTGTTGTGTAGAATCACTCACCCACCCACTAAACCATGTCATTCACAGTTGGTCCTGCCTGAAAAGTACAGGGAAATAGTGATGAAGTCTTTGCATGATGACGCAGGTCATCTGGGAGTAGATAAGACCTATGGGTTGGTCAAGGACAGATTCTATTGGCCGCGTATGAAGTCTGCGGTTGAGGAGTTCTGCAAGTCCTGTGCACGTTGTGTCCAGAGAAAGACTTTACCTAAAAGAGTTGCTCCTCTGTTTCACATGCAAAGTGATGGACCTCTAGACCTTGTCTGTATGGATTTTCTGTCCATCGAGCCCGATTCCAGCAATACCGCAAATGTCTTGGTCATTACAGATCATTATACTCGCTACGCCCAAGCTTTTCCCACAAAGGATCAGAAAGCATCCACCGTTGTTAAAGTGTTGTGGGAGAAATACTTCATCCACTATGGACTGCCAAAGCGAATACACAGTGATCAAGGTAGAGACTTTGAAAGTAGACTTATACATGAGTTGTTGTCCATGCTCGGGATTGAGAAGTCAAGAACAACTCCATACCATCCTCAGGGAGATCCTCAACCTGAGCGGTTTAACCGTACTTTGTTAGACATGCTTGGAATGCTGGATTCAAAGCGAAAGAACAAGTGGAGTCGGCACATTGGACATCTTGTTCATTCTTATAATTGTACCCGAAATGACGCTACTGGTTTTTCACCATACTACCTCATGTTTGGACGTGAAGCGAGGATGCCGGTGGATTTGTGTTTCGGAGTATCCAGTGATGGCACATCACAGAGAACTTACCTCAAGTATGTATCTGACATGAGAAAGGAATTGCAAGCTGCTTATGAACTTGCTGAGTCTGTTTCTGCCAAACAGAATAAAGGAAATAAGCAGAGGTATGACCAGAAGATCTGTTTTTCCCAACTCATGCCTGGTGACCGAGTTCTCATACGGAACCTAGGACTTCAAGGGAAACATAAGTTAGCAGACCGCTGGGCTTCTACACCTTACATTGTTGAAAGTCAAATGTCACAACTACCTGTGTTTCGGCTAAAACCTGCAGGTGGGAATGGACCCATAAAAATACTGCACCGGAATCATATCCTGCCATTGGGACAGCAAGTGCATCTGGATCCGCCAGCGGATAATGAGCCGACACCTAGTAGGAGAACCCTGCAGAGAAGAAGGAAAAAAACGAGAAACCAGGAAAACTTTGTTCCAGAAGACAGAAAACCCATGACACAGTGGCCTAGAAATTCAGTATAGCCACGTTTGGGGCGGTAAAGTCGGGCGGGCGCTAAAGTTTGCGCCCGCCGGAAAGTGGAGGCCAGTTCGCCGATATTCAGTAGCTTTGGGCAAGGAGTTTGGGCGAGCGCTAAAACTGGCGTTGCACACCTATCTTTAGGCGCTAAGCCGGCGGTGCAGACTCATACCGCCGAGGCCGGGCGCAGCGCAGGTGCGGTCATGTTTTGATTGACAGCAGACACCCTGACGCCGGCCAGCTCTTAAAGGGGGAAGGGTCGACTTGGTCTGCTGCCACGCCCTGGATACTGGAGCCCTCCAGCTAGGCCTAAACACTGCTGCTGGAGAGAAATAGCGCCAGCAACGATGCAGAGGGCCCGTGAGCGAGCGCAGTGCTTCTCTGCCCATGCTTTGAGGGTGCTGCTTAGGGGTTTGGAGAAGAACAGAGATATCTTGTGCCCGGACAGTGGCAAGAAGGCTCCCAAGAGGCTGTACAGGAGAGCCTGGAGGGAAATCGCCCAGAGGGTCACAGCCAACAGCGATGTCCCCAGGACTGGTGACCAATGCTGGAAGAAGTTCAACGACCTCACTCGGTTGGTCAGGGTGAGTACCCTTTCCAGTGTCCTCCTCATCCTTGCATGTGCACCTCACATTATGGGCAAAGGGACCTCAAAGGCCTAATGGCCAGCCCTCCTCCAGCAGCTATGGCACTGGCATGATCATCAATAGCACTTTCTGCACTTGACACACTGGCCAAGCTATTCAACCATGGGAGGCAGTGCACACAACAACAGGGAAACACACTGGCCAAGCTATTCGACCATGGGAGGCAGTGCACACAACAACAGGGCACCACACTGTACTTAGAGGCCGTCCTTTCTCTTGCAGGCCAAGCTGGCGCAGAATCTGAAGAGCCGGACTGTCACCGGGGGAGGCCGTGTCCAGTTCCAGGAGCTCAGTGACCTGGAGGAGCGCGTGGCTCGACTCATGCGTGCCCGGGTGATTGGCCCCGTTGCTATTGGAGATGCCGACCCTGTGCTGGGCGCCAATGGTAAGGACATGACCGTTTGGACCTCTCTCGTTCCCCTTGCGCTTCAGATCTACATCCTTTGCCACTGTCCCACCAATGCGCATAATGCCACCACTCATGCCTCCCTCGCTGACGCCCTGTCCTCCCTCTAAAGCTACTCTTGTGCCTTCCTGCTTTCAGCTGGTGAGGAGGAGGTCCCTGAAGCTGCGAGTGTCAGTCCCTCGGAAGAGGAGGACGACGAGGACCAAGAGGAAGGCGGCACATCGGGGGAACCCTCATCCGCGCCAGGGGATGGCAATGGAGGGGACACGTCTTGCCTGGAGGAGAGCCAGGGGGAAGTGTTGCAGGGGGGTGTAGCTCCTGTGCCCAGTGGCGTCCAGCCACGCGGGAAGGGTCGGGCAGCACGGCTGCCTTCTGCCCAGAGGGGGGATGTGTTGCAGGGGAGGGCAGTTGCTGGGCCCAGTGGCGTCCAGCCACGCGGGAAGGGTCGGCCAGCTCGGCGGCCTTCTCCCCAGAGGGAGAGTCCGGCCTCCAGTCCGGAGACGTTCCTCGCCCAGGAGGTGCGGCTCCTTGATCAAATGTCCGCGGACTCGGAGCGGCACCACACCAAGTTCATGGGGGTTGTGGGACAGTTGCCTCAGGCCATTGAGTCCCTGGCTCATAGTGTGGCCGATTTCGGGGACTCACAGGCCAGGGGTGTCGAACAACTCGCGGCAGCACAGGACGCGAGTCGAGAGTTCATGAGTGGTGCCGTCCAGACACTGGCTGGTCTGATGCGGGCACAGACCAGGGCAGTACGGGCAATCACTTCTGCCACACTCGCTGTGTCACGGACGCATCGTCACGGCACCGCCGCGCTGCTGCAGCACAGCGGTCTGGGCTTCACCAGATTGCTGCGCTTGCTGCAGTGCCAGCCCGGCCGAGTGCCAGTATCTCTGGCGACCAGCGAGCGCCTGGCATCAGCCACCTTGCCCCCATTGCTGCAGCCGCCACTGCCACTCCCCCAGCAAAGCTGCGACGAGCTGCTGGAGAGACTGATGCTGCCCAGCCACAGCTGCAGCAGTCAGCAGCCGGCCCCTCCAGGGCCGGACCTCGTCTAGGCCGACCCCCAAGGGCATCTGCCGTCACGCATTGTGCCCCTCAGGAGCCTTCCCCCAGCCTTGCAACACCCACAGGGCCCAGGTTGAGGCGGAGCAGCAGGTCGGGCAGGGGCCGGACAAGCCTGCACAAGGACTTGCCCTCTCGGCACACCAAGTAGAGTGTGTTGCCAAATGCTTTCTTATATGGGGGTGTTTGTGTTCTGTATGGGGGGGGTTTATTTTGGTAAGGCCGAAGATGAAGGCAAATGTTTTTTTAGATGGGGGTGTTTGTGTTCTGTATGGGGGTGTTAGTCTTGGTAAGGCCGAGGATGAAGGCTAATTGGATGGACAAGTTTTGTTATTCCTCCCCAGGTTGTGGGAGTGAGATATGTTTTTGACTGTTTTTTGGGGGTCTTGTCTGTTTTTGTGTTTCATGTGGGAAGGGCCCTGAGTTTGTTAAATAAAGCTTTTTATTTATTCAGCTTGTCCATGTGTAATGTTTCAAGTGGTTGTTGCGTTAACCGGCTGAGGGCTTGCGGAGCGGCTGCATTCAGGTGCGTTCATTGCCACAAGCCATTCCCTGACAGGGGGCCTAGAAGTGTCGTTCAATAAGCCGCCGGCGGACGGCCCTTGGACCTTGTGGATCCCTCCTGGGCTGGTACTCCTCCTCCTCCTCCTCCTCCTCATGGTCCTCCTGCTCGTCCTCCTGAGGTGGTGGGCCAACGTGAGGTGGCAGTGCCTGAGTCCTGCGGATAGCCAGGTTGTGCAGCATGCAGCAAACGACGACGAACTGGGAGACTCTATCCGGCGAATACTGTAGAGATCCGCCGGAACGATCCAGGCAGCAGAACCGTTGCTTGAGGACGCCAATCGTTTGCTCTATGATGTTCCTTGTGGCTTGATGGCTTTCGTTGTATGCCTCCTCAGCAGGGGTCCTGGGCGCGCGGAGCGGGGTCATGAGCCATGTACACAAAGGGTAGCCCTTGTCCCCGATAAGCCATCCCCTTGGGGGAGGCTGTGCCTGGAACATGTCAGCCACAGTAGTCTGGCGCAGGATAAATGCATCGTGGCTGCTTCCTGGAAAGCGGGCATTGACAGCTAGGATGCGCTGCCTGTGGTCACACACCAGCTGTACATTGAGGGAATGGTAGCCCTTCCGGTTGCGGTAATCCTCGGCATTGTCGATAGGTGCCCGCATAGCCACATGCGTGCAGTCAATGGCGCCCTGCACCATGGGGAAGTCGGCGATCCTGGCAAATCCGACTGCACGCTGCTCCTGCCTCTCTAGGGTCATGGGGAAGGAGATGAATTGGTGTCTCCTTGCGAAAAGGGCATCGGTGACCTGCCGGATGCAGCGATGCACGGCGAACTGGGAGATGTTCGCTATGTCCCCAGCAGCGGCTTGGAAGGAGCCGCTTGCTTAAAAGTTAAGAGCCACCGTGACCTTCACTTCCACCGACAGAGACGTCCTGCACATCAGCTGTGGACGCAGATCTCTGTGAAGCAGCTGGCAGATCTCTGCAACCACCTCCCTTCTGAAGCGCAGCCTCTTAACACAATGCGCGGCAGTCATGGTGAGATAGGACACCTGCTGCCGGTATTCCCTGAGTGGGTAAGGCCTACGTTGCCGACGCCTGATGGCCCCTCTGCGTCTAGGCATGGCTGCCCCTCTCACACAGCGTCTGCGAGCCCTTCGCACATAATGCTGGAACTGAGGGTTGCCACCCCATGCAGCCCCCATAATATACTTGCAAACAGTGAAATCACAATGAGTCAAATTTCCAAGCTCTGGCCAGAAGCCAAAAATACCTCTCCTATGTTGTCCCAAATCAGTAAGGTCTGTTCCTTGGTCTCTGTCCAGAAATCCAAAGCACTAAAGTCATTGCAGCAAAATGGCTGGCCTTTATAGTCCAGTCTAAGTGCCCTTTAATTAGCGCTCCCCGAGGCCCGCAGGGCCTCTGCTGCGTTCCACTTCACAGTTCTTAACAGCGCCACGCCCACATTGGGCGGGCGCCACTGATGTTCCGCTTTGGGGTGCACAAACAGCGTTGCACGATGAAATGACGTCATAAGCTGCGCGCGCAGCTGAGCGGGCGCAAACAGTTTGCGCCGGCGCTACATGTCAACTGAGGTTGGGCGTAGGCGCAGATCGGTCTGCGCCCGGGCGCTAAGTGCCTAGCGCTCTAAATCTACCCCTCTTATGGCGCTAACGGCTGGCGAACGCAACTGAATTTCTAGGCCAGTGCGTGGATCATGAGGAACCTGATGAGTCGGAAGATGAAGAATGGGATCTATGGTACGACCTCCCAGAAAGACGCATAAGACAGAATCTGGATGAATTGTCTGAACCATTTAGCTCAGACTTGAGCATGGTCTGGGAAGAACCAGATGCTTCCGAGAAGGAGATAAAAGAGACTGAAAGTCATGATAACAAAGGAACCAACGCCTCCAACGTAGTTGAAGGAATTGAAGACCGGGTATCCGAAATAAGGAGCTCACAGCGAGTTAAGAAGGTTCCTGAAAGATTGACATACAGTACACTAGGAGTGCCAAGTGTAATGATAGCCCCTACGGTTCGATATGTTACCTCCCTTTATACATGGTTGGGAAGCATGCAACCACTTATGTGTAAAGTTCATTAGTCATGGGGACATGCCTATATTTGGTAGGGGGGGAGTGTAATACCCACTGGAAATGTTATGTATGCCAAGTATGGTTATCAATCTTTAACTTAGACACTGTATTATCATTGTTATAAATCCCTGGGTTAAAGTTGCCCATGTGAAGGTACGGCAAGAACTTTTAAGGACACAATGTGACTAAGAGCAGACTTTCCATAATTCTGCACCAGTATCAACTGTTGCAGACAGTGAGGCTGCGCAGTCTCCAGGCAGAAACCCCAGGAGGAAGGGGTGGAGTCGGGTTTTTCGAGCGGGAAGAAAGGAGCGACTGGAAGAGAAGAGGGCAGGAGCTCTGAAAAGAGGGCTCAGGAGGCAAATGGCTGCCGCATCCCGTCCCGGGTTTCCAAACTCGGCCGCCGCCCTTCGTCTTAGTAGCTCTGCATCCAGAACTCAAAGTGGGATTCAGTGATCGTGAAGAGAATTCAACGAAGGGGTTCGGAGTCGTAAGTCTTGCAGACATTATACATACCATGAGCTCCAACTTAAGCGCGCCAACGAAAGAGTGCACTCGAATTTGGGCACAGGGACAGATTCTCCTTTGAATCCATGTAAATGGAGAATGTATGTTTATTATGTCTAGATTCATTCTAATGTATGCAAATGTCTAATTTAGTTCATTGACCTGTAATCTTCTTATACTGTCTGACGTTAAAACTATAAAGTAAGATAATTAGAATTAAGCCATTGTAGTAGTGATCTCCTTACTGGACTATGGAATACTGTCTACAACAGAGACCACATCTCACATATATCTAGAGAACCGTGAAGGGGTTACAAGTGGATAGTGGTGGCATTCTCTTACTGCTTCCGACATAATCCATCGTGCCTGTGAGGTGAATCCTGACAGGAGTGTGGAAGCACAGATAAGTACTGAGCCATTTTGCTGCTGCACCACCGCTGGGCTCTATTGTGCTGTGATCTGTCTGTTTAATTGGAGGCTGATTTGCTGACGATACTATTAATAGTGCCTCTCAGCGAGCACTCTTGCACACTGCACACGGAATGACCGGGTGGGGAGCATCTGACATGGGAATTAGCACTACTGTCATTGACCTGGGAGCATTCAGGCAGCAGCGGACCAGTGGGCAGGACAGCCAGATTTCTGCTCTGCCCCTCCAGCCCTTGTTCCTGCTGTTGTGTTGAGGAGGAGACTATGGAGCAATGGACTGATTTTTAGCCAAGTTATTAGGGGGATGGAGATGAGAGGAAGGTGATTTTTCAATCCACATATAAAGGAGCAAAGCAGTGCAGTATTGGCAGACAAACTTGTATTGTTGTTTCCAAACAAGAGGAATTTGAAACTCCTTTTTCTGATTTAAGAGGGTCAATATAGCTGTTGATAATGTGTTGTGTGTTCCTGCAAAATCACAGGAGAGATACAGGTCAGGCAGGCCATTTGGCCCATCACGGTTCACCCTTCTAGAAAAAAGTTGTCTTCCTCATCATGGCCGCCAACTGTTTTTCCATGGTTTTTGCTTCCATTTGATGGTTAATCCGTGTGTGGGGAACTTCCTACTGCACTGTCGGAGGTGCTGTCTTTCAGATGAGACGTTAAACCGAGGCCCCCGTCTGCTCTTTCAGGTGGATGTAAAAGATCCCACGACACTATTTCGAAGAAGAGCGGGGGAGTTATCCCCGGTGTCCTGACCAATTATTATCCCTCAATCAACATCACTAAAACAGATTACCTGGTCATTTATCACATTGCTGTTTGTGGGAGCTTGCTGTGTGGAAATTGCCTGCCGCGTTTCCTACATTCTACAGTGACTACACTTCAAAAGTGCTTCATTGGCTGCAATGCACTTTGGAACGTCCTGGTGTCATGAATGGCGCTATAGAAATGCAAGTTCTTTTTATCTTTTACTTTGCTTCGTAGTTATGCTCTTTTTTCTCCTGCTACGCTAGGGAAGAATTACTCAAGAAGCTACATTGCATCAATGAAATCACATATTACATAGGATTACATAGGATATACGGCACAGAAACAGGCCATTCGGCCCAACCAGTCCATGCCGGCGTTTATGCTCCACACGAGCCTCCTCCTGTCTTTCCTCATCTAAATCTATCAGCATAACCCTCTATTCCCTTCATCCTCATATGCTTGTCTAGCCTCCCCTTAAATGCATCTATACTATTCACTTCAACCACTCCCTGTGGTAGTGAGTTCCACATTCTCACCACGCTTTGGGTAAAGAAATTTCTTCTGAATTCCCTATTGGATTTCTTGGTGACTATCTTATATTGATGGCCTCTAGCTCTTCCCCACTAGTGGAAACACTCTCTGTATCCACTCTATCAAAACCTTTCATAATTTTAAAGACCTCTATTAGGTCACCCCTCAGCCTTCTTCTGTCAAGAGAAAAGAGACCCAGCCTGTTCATCCTTTCCTGATGGGTATACCCTCGCAGTTCTGGTATCATCCTTGTAAATCTTCTCTGCACCCTCTCCAGTGCCTCAATATCCTTTTTATAATGAGCCAGAAATTAGGATCAGGGGCTTGCCGCGCGTGCAAGCCCCCGATGTGCACTCACCCTGTGCGCCGACATCTGAAGCCTGGGCCTGCTTGGAATTCCTGTCACTGGCCTGGTTCAGATGTCGGCGCGATGTGCTTGCCTGATCCAGCGGCGTAGTTAGTGCGATGTGCCGGCTGGGATCAGGTGAGCACTGTGCAGCCAATCAGGGGAGGGGAAACTTCATTCATGAGTTTGATAGTAAGAACTATCAAACTCATGAAAAGTACAGGCACCCAAAAGACTAGTTTAACTTTAAATAAAATTTTAAAAACATCCCAATAATTAAATAAACTATAAATAACTTAAAAAAAACTATTTTAAACAATTAATCAAATTTTTGAAAAAAATAATTTTTTAAGAAATCGGGTCTAAAAATAAACTTACCTTACTGTAAAGTCCTTAAAAACAATAAAGCTGTGGAAAAAATGTTATAATTTTAAATAATAGACCACTTACCTTCAAGAATCAAGTCCTTACACCTCCTTTTTATACGTCTAAAAAGTTCAGGCCCTTGCACACGGGCAAACCTGTCAAAAAGAAGGAAGTTCAACGCGTGCGCGCAGTGTCCTGCGCGCACGCGTTGGACCTCTGAACCCCTAGGAGGAAATGCCGGTTTCCCGCGCATGCGCTGTGCATGCTGAAATCCGGCACTTCCAATGGGCCCATGCGTGAGTACAACGTCCGTACTCACGCGTTGGGACCGGAATTACTGGCTCAATATGGTGACCAGAACTGTACGCAGTACTCTAAGTGTGGTCTAACCAAGGTTTGATACAAGTTTAGCATAACTTCCCTACTTTTCAATTCTATACCTCTAGAAATAAACCCTAGTGCCTGGTTTGCTTTTTTTATGGCCTTGCTAACCTGTGTATTTGTACTCCTAGATCCCTTTGTTCTACTACCCCACCTAGACTTGCACCCTCCAAGTGATAAGTGACCTCCCTATTCTTCCTACCAAAATGTAATACCTCACATTTATCTGTGTTGAACTTCATTTGCCAATTATTTGCCCATTCTGCAAGTTTATGAATGTCCTCCTTTAATTTGTTGCAGACCTCTTCAGTATTGACTATCCCCCCCAATTTGGTGTCATCCACAAATTTAGAAATTGTGGGGGTGATTTTAGCTCAGGTGTGGGATGGTGTCATGTTATCTGAATTTCGTGTTTCCCACACAAATCTAAATGGATGTGGGAGATTGATGCAATTTTAACTCAATTGGCCAATCGATTTCCAATGTGTGGGAAGCCTTTGCAAAGGGATTTTTCCTGACTGAAAGTCCCCTCCGATGATGTCATCGTTGCTGCTGCATTTAAGGTCTGCAACAAGCCTTGCTTCTTCTACAGACTGCCAACCTTTTGCCCTTTCATGCTAGAGGGACCTGGAGGCAGAATGACCATCAAGAGACCTAGATCTGCTCCCAGGTTTGATGACGTGGCCCTGCAAGCTTTAGATGAGGGAGCAAGAGCTCATAAAGAGGTGCTCTTCCCTTCTTCAGGGAGGAAGAAGCCTCCCCAGCAGACCAAGGCTGTGTGGATCCAGGTGGCAGAGGAGGTCAACTCATTATCAGTACCCCGCAGAACTTGGATTCAGTACAGGAAGAGATTTCATGACCTTCTGCGCACTGGAAAAGTGAGTATGGATTTCCCATCACCCTCAATCTGAACCCCATTGCCTTTCCTCACCAGCACTCAGCTTTAGCAATCTCTTCCTCCACATCCCACTTGACACTGACATCCATGCACCCTTATCCATTCCCTTTCTCTCTGTGGTCACATTCACATCACTATTTGGCTATGCAGCCCTCACAATCCCTATCACTCTGATGCTTTGAACACAACTGACAACACACAGGGAGGGCCCTTGGTCTTGCCACCTCACTCCATCTTTGTCTCCTTCTAAGTATCTATGCTGTGGAATCTCTACACTCACTCCTTCATTCTCACTCAACCTCCATTTGTCTCCCTCATTGCAGGAAAAGAGAGCTCACAATAAGCGAGAAAGAGTGAGGACAGGAGGAGGGCCACCCTCTGTAGCCCACCTCACCCCCTGGGAGGAGGCGGCCCTGGAGATCATAGGAGCGGAGGAAGGTACGCAAGTGCGGGATGGACAGACGGGTGCATCACAGCAAGCTGGTGACAGAATAGTTTTCCATCTCTCTCATTGACATTGCATGAGTCGCTGATAATGATTCTGAAGTTCTAACAGATGGACCTATGGTCATCTGCAATATGCAATGTGCATGTAAGTTTGGCAGCACATCTCTGACTCTTTCCTTTGCTCCCCCACAGGACCATTGCAAGCAGCCGTCCCCACTAGCCAGGAGGAACAGCCTGAGCATCCAGGCTCCTCAGAGGAAGCTGCAACCTCTGAGGGCGCAGCATCAGCAGAATGCAGCGCATCCAGCACCAGCGCAGACACTCACCTCGGTGGGACCTTCGGGACATAGAGTAGTGTTGTCACCTGGTGTATCACAGCTCACAAGTGAGCATCAGCAGATTGTGGAGACAGGGACAGCAGTGGAGAGTGCTAGTCAGAGGGCGCAGGACTCTGCCAGCTCGGCTCAGCTGCATGTTGACCCTCTGCCTCTGGGTCCATCCATAAGATCAGCAGTGCTGGAACTCCAGGAACAGATGCAGGAGTCTCTGGCAGGTTTTGTCTCCTGGATCGATGCGAGTGTGGAGCGACTGGAGGAGTCCATAGCGAACATGAGCAGAGCCTTTGTGGAGTCATTGGCGCATCAACTTATCACCATGGAAAGGATGGCAACCTCCATGGAGGAGATAAGTCACCAGGGTATGGAAAACATGGTGAGTGTTCATAATAGAATGACATCTCTGGAGGAGCGATGGTCATCTATTGAACAGAGAAACTAGACCTTCATGGAAGTCCTTCTGAGTAGCACTGCCAGTGCAGATACGGGTCCCCATGGCCCCCTGATGTGAAGCAAGGTGCTCTCAAGCCACTTCCAAGTGCTGGCCCCTTCTGGCCTGTGCAGTTTCAGGTGGGTGAGCACCAGCCTGTTGCTCCTGTTGCTGCTGCTGTTGTTCCTGGTTCTGCTGGTGCCGCGGCTGGTGTTCGAGCTCATCTAATGCCCAGAAAGGAAGGAAATAAATGGCTCCCATGCTTCTGGTATATGCCTCCGTTGAGGAAGCGCTCAGTGAAGGTGGCGAGAGGGGTGTACCAGGAGGTCACACTGGAGATGGGTGTGAGGCTCCAATCTTCCACAGGTGTGGTTAAGTCTTCTAAAAGTTGCCCCAGACCTGAGACAACAAAGTCCTGCCACCTGCAAATCATGGCTGTTCAAATCTCCTCTTCAATGGTTTACCTGCAGTTGATAGTCACCAATGCAATAGTGCTCACGTCAGGTTTCACATTCGTGATTCCCACCAGGCATGTTTTACGTGGGAAAAGGGTTAAAGTTGCAAGGGCCTGTTAAAATGGGATTATAGAGGCCATTTAGTGGTAATTAAGGGACTTAAAGACCAGTCCCGCCTGTTGGATGCGGGACGGAGTCGGGACCATCAGACACGCCTGAGTTAAAATTGCTCGGAGTCGGGAACCAGGCGGGTGGGGGTCCCGCCCACCATTTTTTGCGATTTTAACCCCCCACCCGCCTCACGGCCCAATGAAAATCGAGGCCTGTGTCTTTGATTCCAAGGTCTAAATCGTTAATATAAATTGTGAACAACAGTGGTCCCAGCAAAGGAACTGAACTTAGACGCAAACACAATTTCAAAATTTGCTGATGACACAAAGTAGGAGGTTTGGCAAACAGTGAGGAGGCCTGTAAATAGGGACACACAGTACACGATTAAATCAGTACTGATGAATTTATACAAAACACTGGTCTACCAACAGTTAGCGTTCTGTGTGCAGTTTTGGATACCCCATTGCAGAAAGGACATTAAAGTCACACAGAGCAGACAGCGTAGATTCACCAGGAATATGCCAGGGATTGGAAACTATGGTTATGAGCAGCGACTTGAGATACTGAGACTATGGGGGAAAAATTCGGATGCTTTGTGCCTCCTGTTAGCGCCCCAGCCGCGATCTTCAGTATCGCCCCCTGACTTACCGTCGGACTACTAAGTAAATTTAAGGGGAAGCTAGATAAGTACCCAAGGGAGAAAGGAATAGAAGGTTATGCTGATAGGGTGAGTTGACGAGGGGTGGGAGGAGGCTCGTGTGGAGCATAAACACTGGCACAGGCCAGTTGGGCCCAATGGCCTGTTTCATTTTTAGGTAGAATTTACAGCACAGAAACAGGCCATTGGGCCCAACTGGCCTGTGCCTGTGCTGTAAATTCTATCTAAAAATGAAATGACGGAGCCATGGAATTAGGGGCTTGTTTTTCCTTAAGTTAAAATATCCTTTACGAAATATTTGTAGTTTAGGTCCAAAAACATACCAGTCACAGAATCAATGCCGAATACTTCCTAAGTATATGACAATGTGACACGTCAACATTACTCCTTAGCTACTGAGATGGAATCTATCAAAGGCTCAGTCAAGAACCCCTGTAATTGGGACTATTTGGGAAACATATTCTAACAATATTTTAATTTGTGTTGACTAAAATGTTTCTGGGATTCAGTTGGGGGTAAGTCATTACCCTTCATTCTGCTCATTCCATTAATGCTCCATTTAAGTATTAATATTGTTTTGTTGATGATGTGTGCCCTTAATAACACTTTGTAATATCATCATCCATCGACAAGAATAGCTTTCAGCTCTCAAACTGGCATCAGAGTCTCATGGAGAGTTGAAAATTGGATAAATGATAGGAAAGAAAATATCGGAGAGTGGATTAAAGATGCTCTCGCAGAGCTTCATCATCTAAACACTTCAATTAGATCATAGACCTCAGTAAATAATGGCGGTGAAATAACCCGCAGTTCATAGTCAGCCACAGCTTGCACGAATGGAGCGCCTTCAAAATGACAACAGTGTCTGCCGCACGCCACAGTAAGGGGAGGGGGAGTGGAAACTGAACAAGACTTGTGTGGGTTGGGGTGAGATTTTACAAACTACGCTGCTGGTGGGGCCGCACCTGCTGGGAATTCCTGATGTCCACTCCTAGCAAGCTAAGCTCACCACTGGGATCACCTGCTGGGAATTCCTGATGTCCACTCCTAGCAAGCTAAGCTCACTACTGGGATCACCTGCTGAGCATTCCTGATGGGAACTCCTGGTTCGCTGGACTTGTAAAATTGACTTCCCTATTTGGCCCTTGCCATCCATGAGCTTATCGTGGATGTTTGCCTCGATATCATAGCCCTGACAGAAATTTGGCCAAGGGGTGATGACACCTTACCCCTAAAATGAAGCCTCCCCGCCTTGCTATACCTTCCACCACTTACCCCGCCTAGACCACCGTGGTGGCAATGTAGCTCTCATCACCAAATCACACTCCTCCAGCAATTTCTCCACCTTATTCCACCCTGCTCACCTCTCATTTAAAATTCTCGTTCTCTACCGCCCACCCAAGTACCATCAAAATTTTATTACCGAGATATCTTCACTGCTTTCCTCCCTCAGCCTCTGCATCGAGCGACTTCTCATCCTCGGTGATTTCAACCTCCATCTCAATTCATCATGCTCTCTCTCCTGAATTCACTAGCCTCCTATCCTCCCTTAATCTCTCCCTTCATGTAAACTCCCCAACCCATATTCATGGCCGCCCCCTCGACCTTGCCATCTCTCGTGGCCTCGCTATTCCTACCGTGTCAATCGCAGATAAGGCCATCTCTGACAGCATAACTAAGACCGCCTATTTCCACCTCCCTAACATCGCCTGTCTCCGCCCTTGCCTCAACTCATCTGCTGCTGAAACCCTCATCCATGCCTTTGTTACCTCTAGACTTGACTAGTTCAACGCACTCCTGGCTGGCCTCCCACATTCTACCCTATGTAAACGTGAGGTCATCCAAATCTCGGCTGCCTGTGTCCTAACTTGCACCAAGTTCCGTTCAACCATCACCCCTGTGCTCGCTGACCTACATTGGCTCCCGGTTAAGCAATGACTCGATTTCAAAATTCTCATCCTTCTTTTCAAATCCCTCTATGGCCTCGCCCCTCCCTATCTCTGTAATCTCCTTCAGCCCCACAACCCCCTGAGATATCTGCGCTCCTTCAATTCTGCCCTCTTGAGCATCCCTGATTATAATCGCTCAACCATTGGTGGCCGTGCCTTCTGTTGCCTAGGCCCTAAGCTCTGGAATTCTCTCCCTAAACTTCTCCGCCTCATTACCTCTCATTTCTCCTTTAAGACACTCCTTAAAACCTACTACTTTGACCAAGCTTTCGGTCATCTGCCTTAATTTCTCCTTATGTGGCTCGGTGTCAATTTTTTTGTCTTATAATACTCCTGTGAAGTACCTTGGGATGTTATTACTACCTTAAAACGCTATATAAATGCAAGTCGTTGTTGTTGTTGTTGTTGAACTCCCGGTAAGCTAGACTCCCTGCTGGGATCACATGTTGGGAATTCCTGATGGGAACTCCCGGTACGCTAGACTCCCTGCTGGGATCACATGTTGGGAATTCCTGATGGGAACTCCCGGTAAGCTAGACTCCCTGCTGGGATCACATGTTGGGAATTCCTGATGGGAACTCCCAGTACGCTAGACTCCCTGTTGGGAGCACGATCTAGTAAAAGTGGCTTTCCTATTTGTTAATCCTTCTATCATCACAGTTAAGTTGCCTGGACAATCCTGGCTATCAACATCTGGCACAACATCTGCTGGGAACCAAAGAAGAATAGCAGGAAACAGAATTAAATTGCATCTCCGACCCCACACGATCTATTCTAAAATGTAGAGTGGGGTGGGTTTCAGGCACAACCCTTATCTTGGGGTTCAGATGATGTTTTATAAACTGGTGTTACATAAATAGCAGAGATGAGGTACTAGTCTGTAACCATAGTTACTGTCTAACCAATGATTCCATGATAACCATTATATCTGCACTCTATTACCAGTTTGTTTAAAGATGACATTCGGCTGTGATATACAGGAATTTAAAAAATGGCTTGCTGCATTAAGAGGGCTGTAAAGAGAAAAGCAATTAGTTTCTGAGCCACAGACAATATAATGGACATTGCAATGCAATTTCCCTTAAGTAGAGACCTAGAACGATATTATTTTACTGCCAAGTAAATGGGACTTCAAGAAAGTGAGTACAGCTCAAGATAAAAATAAATACAGAGATGTTTGTGAAACTCAGGCTTAAATACTTGAAAAATATGACTAAGACCGTTTGTATGGCAAAAATACTTTTAGAATTATTTGCAGGAGGAATTGTGTTAACTATTTTCTCAATAACTGTGTTCCCACTGCAATTACTTTGCCCAGAGTAAGGCTGTCCAATCTATGACCCCTGAGCCCACACAACCCAGTCATGTCTCTGCTTAGATTTCTAATTCACTGGTGTGTCCTGTTTGAACTTTGTGGGCCAGGAGGTTTGGAAGGGGCTGATCTGAGCGCTGTTGCCTCATTGGTGGATAAATCACCGAGATCGGTTCGTGTCAGCAACTGGAGATAAATGTAATTTAATGGGGACATGGGTCGAAACTTCACAAGACAGGCTTTCCCCTTTTGCGTTTGAATGTTAAGCAGTGGCCCGGGTGAAGCACACAGAGGAAAATCAGGCGGGCTGTGTTATGCGTGTGTGATTCTCCGCCCTGTTTGAGTTTCCTCCCTGCTCTATGCCCAGGCCATCATTGGACGCTCAAACACAGAAGAAATATATGTGATACCAGGCTCCATGGTACATGCTGCAGTGTCCCAAGGAGAGAAGACGCTGCTCCAGACTGCTCACCCAGTGTGTGTTTGGTTATTGTCCAGACTGTGTTCGCTCAGTGGGAGTCCAGTTAATCCGAATTAACAGGCTGAAGTGTAGCACAACAAACTGCTTAAAATTTGATGGCAGCATTTTAATACTTCAAGAAGTAAACTGATTTAAGTCTGATTCTTCATTTAGTTGTATTTGTGTGATACATTTAAAGAGATATCTGCCTTTTTAAGGGACTTAAAAAAAAGCCATTACCCACTTGCCCTCTCGTTACTGTGTCTGTAGGCCCACTCCCTTCATTGGTCAGTTTGCTGTTTGTGGGACCTTGCTGTATGCATTGGATATCTATCATGTATACCTGCATAACAACAGTGACTACACTTCAAATTAACTCATTGGGTTTGAATCACTATTCTGAGGACATGAGAAAATGCTGAAATAAATGCATTGGGTATGGAAGCCTAGTGGTTAAGGTACCGCACTGGCAACGCTAGAGGTCGTGAGTTCTATACGCCACCATGCCCAATTGTGAAATTGAATTTAGTGAATTTGGTAATTTGCAGATGAGCGCTAGAATAATGAGTATGAAGATGGCTTTGTAAAACTTCGGGGGGTAATTTTCAACTTTATCACTTGCAAAGAAAGATGGATTTACATTTCTGTCGCACCTTTCATGACCTCAGGAAATATTTGCGTTCAGCAATGAGATAAATGTCCAGATAATCTGCTTTTGTAGTGATGTTGGTTGAGGGATAACTATTAGTCAACACACCCCTGACCTTCTTCAAAATAGTGCTCTGGGATGTTTTATGTCCACCTGAGAGAGCAGACGGGGCCTCGGTTTAACGTCTCATCTGAAAGACGGCACCTCCGACAATACAGCACTTCCTCAGCACTGCACTGGAGTGTCAGCCTAGATTTTGTGTTCAATTCTCATGGAGTGGGACTGTGAACCCACAACCGTCTGACTCAGAGGCGACGCAGTAAAGCACTTTGGGATATCCTGAGGATTTGAAAAGTGTTGTCTAAATAAAGTTCTTTAATTTTTAAGGAAGCATCTGAAAAATCAAGTATATATACCTCCAAGCCAAATACTTTGATGGTATTATCAGTCATAGGGGGAAAAATTGGGTCGCGCCCCCTTTGGGGCACTAACTTCGCCAGCGCCCCGAAAAAATTAGCGCGCCCCGCCGTAAATTGAGTGGTAGCAGCCCAAGTAGGGGGCAGGGCACTACTGGAAACGCTCCCTCTCCCTCTTGGGGTGCCACCATTCAATATCGCGGCGCTACCTGCAACAGCGCCACATGCATCGGCATGTAACGCCACGGTATTACCGGCCTCCCGCCCCTGATTAAAGGGGAGGGGCCTAGCACAGCGTGCACCGGGGCCCTACTGGACCACCGGGGAGTGGAGTGCCGGCAAAAGAGCCCGGCACACAAGAGGAGTGCCGGGCTGACCGAACACGGCCGGCACCCCGCATGAGGAGGAGAAGGGGGCAGGTGCTGGCAGGTGGCCCAAAAATAAAGGCCACCGGGCACGTGCCTTTTAATTGGCGCGGCCGCAAAAACGCCACCCTGACCCTGTCGGACATATCGTCCGGCGATAGGTCAGGGGGCGCGAGCCAAGTTTGCGGCCGGAGCGCGAGTGGGGCACTGCGCATGGTGATGACGTCATCACCGGAGGCGCAGCGCCACGGGGCACTACTGGCTACCGCCACCGCTAACCTCCCGCTGAATTTCGCAGGAGGCGTTAGTGGCGCCACGCTGGGCGCTAGGTGATTTGTCCCCCTCGGGGCGCTAACGGGAGGCGCAGAGCAACCCAATTTTTCCCCCATAGTCTTCGTATCATGGGTTCAGGTTGCAAATACTAGGGTAAATTGACCAATCCCAGGCACCTAGCAAAGAGTCACCCTCGAGACGAGGACAGGGTCAAAGAATCAGGGCAGGTGTAGCCCTGCCTCTGATTAGCACTTCCCTCAAGCACAGTTTCCCGCTGGGAGTAGGAGATCGATGAATTTAGCCTTCTGTTGTATCCGAGCTATCCTGGGACTTGGTGGGTGTTGGTGGAGCAGGGACAAGGACCACAAACATCAGTCAAGACCACCCAACCTAAAAGAGGATCTCAGCTGTCTGAGGGCCAACCAAACTCTCCATCCCAGGTTGATTCACGTCCAGTTACCAATGATGTCATTGCTGGATGGTTTGCAGTTTTCACATGAGCCAATGAAGGTCTTTGGATCAAATGATATCTCTCTGCTCAGTGCGCTCTGAGTAGATACCACAGGACTGATCTAACAGATGCACAGTGCTGACTCGGAGCTTCACCGGCCAGAAACACATATTAGGCAATGGCAGGCGCACTCCCCATCAGTTTCCATCCAAACTATGGACAAAACTGTGGCAGATGGAGTTCAATGTGGGCAAGCGTGAGGTCATCCACTTTGGATCCAAGATAGATAAATCAGAGTATTTTCCAAAGGCTGAGAAACTAAGTACTGTGGGAGTCCAAGCACGCAAATCATTAAAAGCTAGTAGACAGCTACAAAAATAAATCAGGAAGGCTAATAGAACATTGGCTTGTATCTCAAAGGGCTGGAATACAAAGGGGGGAAGTTATGCTTCAGTTGTATAGAGCCTTGGTCAGACCCCATCTGGAGAACTATGTTCAGTTTTGGGCACGACGCCTCAGGAAGGACATATTGACCTTGGAGTGGGTGTAGCACAGATTCACCAGAATAATACCAGAGCTTAGAGGGTTAAATTATGAGGACAGGTTGCATAAACTTGTATTCCTTCTGTATAAAAGCTTGTGGGGTGATCTCATTGACGTTTTTAAAATGTTAAAAGGATTTGATAGGGTAGATATGGAGAAACCATTTCCTCTGCTGGGGGAATCAAGAAAGAGGGGACATTATCATTAAATTAGAGCTAGGCTTCTTAGGAGGGACATCAGAAAGCATTTCTTCACACGAAGGGTAGTAGAAATGTGGAATCCTCCCCATTCCCATGCCCTGCAAAAGACCGGGGTTGCTGGGAGACAATTGGAGCTTTCAAGACTGAGATCGCTTGATTTTTCTTAGGTAAGGGTATCAAGGGATATGGAGCTAAGGTGGGCAAATGATGTTCAGCTACAGATCAACCAGGATCTAATTGAATGGAGGAGCAGGCTCGAGAGGTTCAATGGCCTCCTCCTGCCCCTACGTTCAATTAAAATTACAAAATTGGCCCTCACAATTAAAAATGGAGACAGGACCAGTAGCCTTCCGAAGGGAATGGGAAGGCCAAGATGGTGAAGGAAAAATTGCAGGAAAAAAATGGGAACAGGGAGATTGAAGCCTTACAGGAAGGATGCTGCCTCAACTTGTGTGATGAGTTTAGTGAACTTTATAGCACTTGAAGACAAGCAAGTCATTTTGGGAGGACAAACAAGGAATGGGAGCATATACTGGATGGAAAGGCACTGAAGGATGTGGGTCAACAGAGAGACCTAGGGCTTCAAATACAGAACTCCCTGAAAGTGTGAGTGCAGGTAGATGAAGCCACAAAAAGAAAAGCCAACAACATTTGGGGGTTTTATAAATAGGGGCATAGAATAAAAGAGTGAAGGGTAAAGACAGGTTTATACAAAACATCAACTAGGCCGCAGTCCGAGCATCCTGTGCAGTTTTGGGCACCCCATTATAGAAGGGATATTAAAGCTATAGGCATCATATAGCGTAGGATGACAAGGATGATGCCAGGGATGGGAAACTATAGTTATGAGGAGAGACTTGAGATACTCAATTTCTACAGAAGGCTAAGGGAAGATTTCATAGAATCATATAGCACAGAAGGAGCTCAACTGGAGAATTTAGTCCAATTCTGGGCACCTTAGGAAAGATGTGAAGGCCTTGGAAAGGGTGCAGAGGAGCTTGACTAGACTAATACCAGGGATGAGGGACTTCAATTATGTGGAGAGACTGGAGAAGCTGGG
This sequence comes from Somniosus microcephalus, assembly GCF_052327205.1. Lineage (NCBI taxonomy): Eukaryota > Metazoa > Chordata > Chondrichthyes > Squaliformes > Somniosidae > Somniosus > Somniosus microcephalus. The sequence goes on along the minus strand of NC_140994.1, from coordinate 90,712,033 downwards.
ATTGTTCTCCTTAGAGCAGAGAACGTTTAGGGGAGATTTAATAGAGGTGTTCAAAACCATGAGGGGATTTGTGAGAGTAGATAGGGAGAAGCTGTTTCCATATGCTTTACAGTGTCATACAGGAACTAGACCATGCTCAGTGGCTGAGCAGGTACATTCTGCTATGATGTTCAATGATTATTACAACAGGATGACTGTGGAGTCCCAGCAATCAATGAAATCTGCAGATACCATCGTGTTATATCTGATTCAAATGTAGATTTGGAATATCTCCAGTGCACACTCAAAAAATATGCCTCAAGTAGTTTGCTTCATCAATAGGGTTTCTAAGATGCTTGGTGCACGAGTGCTGTGTTATATTAACAGGCAGTGAGCACACACTCCAGGGTTAAGCCTCTCTGCCTTAATAAAAACCAATGTCTACATGGCCCAGTGTCAGTTCGATCGCACAACATCTGCCGTGCATTGAGAATATACACCAAGAGCTTCACGCCAGAATTACAGCCCACAAATTTTAATTCCTGAAAATGTCAAAATCAAGATGTCTCAGAGACTTTCACAAACGGAGGGAAATTCTGGGGAGTGTCATTTGCATTAAGTGGAAGTAAGCTTTTGACCATGTTAGTCTCCAGAAGGAGGGATTCCAGTGCAGTAACATTCCAATCATATCGCAGTCGCATGCTGCTACACAAATGCCGAATACATTCTTGTAGCAATGAGAGAATGATCTTATTTATAGCAGGTTTATTTTTTATTATCTGTGCTGTAGATTGGATTCGGGTTTGGCTCCTTCATGGTGTAGGGGGTATCATATTGGTATGGATGGATAGAAGATTGGCTAGCTAACAGGAAACAGAGAGTAGGCATAAATGGGTCATTTTCTGATTGGCAAGATGTAACGAGTGGTGTGCCACAGGGATCAACTTTTTACAATTTATATAAATGACTTGGATGAAGGGACCGAAGGTATGGTTGCTAAATTTGCTGATGACACAAAGATAGGTAGGAAAGTAAATTGTGAAGAGGACATAAGGAGGCTACAAAGGGATACAGATAGGTTAAGTGAGTGGGCAAAGATCTGGCAAATGGAGTATAATGTGGGAAAATGTGAAGTTGTCCATTTTGGCAGGAAGAATAAATCAGAAGCATTTTATCTAAATGGTGAGAGATTGCACAGCTCTGAGATGCAGAGGGATCTAGGTGTCCTAGTGCATGAATGCAAAAGGTTACTATACAGGTACAGCAAGTAATTCGGAAAGCTAATAGAATGTTATCGTTTATTGCGAGGGGAATTGAATACAAAAGTAGGGAGGTTATGCTTCAGTTATACAGGGCATTGGTGAGACCACATCTGGAGTACTTTGTGCAGCATTGGTCGCCTTATTTAAGGAAGGATGTAAATGTGTTGGAGTTTACTAGACTAATACCTGGAATGGGTGGGTTGTCTTATGAGGAAAGGTTGGACAGGCTAGGCTTGTATCCGCTGGAGTTTAGAAGAGTAAGAGGTGACTTGATTGAAACATATAAGATCCTGAGGGGTCTGGACACGGTGGATGTGGAGAGGATGTTTCCTCTTGTGGGAGAATCTAGAACTAGGGGTCACTGTTTAAAAATAAGGGGTCGCCCATTTAAGACAGAGATGAGGAGAATTTTTTCTCAGAGGGTCGTGAGTCTTTGGAACTCTCTTCCTCCGAGGGTGGTGGAAGCAGAGTCTTTGAATATTTTTAAGGCAGAGGTAGATAGATTCTTGGTGAGCAAGGGGGTGAAAGGTTATCAGGGGTAGGTGGGAATGTGGAGTAATCAGATCAGCCACGATCTTATTGAATGGTGGAGCAGACTCGAGCGGCCGAGTGGCCTACTCCTGCTCCTAATTCATATGTTCGTATGTTTGTCTCATTAATTCGAATGCCCTGATCACCAAGTCCATGTCTGTTAAGTCAGCTCCACTCACCAACAGCAGTGAGGCTCTCACTGAAGGAGAAGATCATGTGGGTTATATTAAATTGTCTCTTAAAGGGGCAGGTGCCCCTCTGCTAATTGCAGTCCCAGTTTACAGACTGTACAGGTGCCTTATCTTGACCCACTTATGGTTTGTGCTGGATGCTGTCATCATGCAACTGATGAATAATTAACTTTTTTTCCCCAAAAAGTGAATTCTCTTGGGAAGTACTGTTGATTTGGACTAAATAAAAGCTTGAACAAATGCAGCTTCAAATGGATGGTTTGTCTTTCTCAATAACTTCGATATTTAAACCCAGGAGCTTTCCGGTGCCGAGCTGCGATTGAAATTCACTTTCATGTCATGTTGCTATGTTTGCATTTAACCAGGTCTTCTCTTTTTGAAGCTTAAAGTTATTGGAAGTGCCAACTGTAACTACAAACGTTGACATGTCTGCATGAGCTGGGGATGGACGAGACCAATATAACTCTGACCTGCGCTCACAGGCCTCGTGAGATTAACCCTTTAGAATGAAGTGATGAGACATAAAGCAGAAGGGAAAAGATGATAGCAACTGACACGTTCCCAGTTCACGAAACAGACAACTGCTGCATCGCTAGATCATAGTTGTCGCAATATATCCCCACCTACAGATCAACCATGATCTAATTGAATGGTGGAACAGGCTCGAGGGGCTGAATGGCCTCCCCCTGCTCCTATGATCCCCTCCCTTACAGCACCTGGGTCCAGAGCAAATTATAATCAATCAAAAAATGCGACAGGTTTCAAAAACAAGTCTCTAAATGCCCAAATTGTCTGATTTTGAATTTCAAATCATCAGTGGGTGTCTGTGCTTGATCTCACTGTCGTAGGTATACTCAAATAACTGAAATAACTCTCTTGTGGTTGATGAAGCATTAAGGGGTCGATTATACAATTACACAGGCACAGCGGCAAGTTCTGGGCACTCTGCCCATGGTCTCCATCCCTTCACTCATTGGATAGAGAGTCGAAGGCAGTGCCTCCCGTCACTTCTCAATACTTGCTGGATCGGTGGGAAGCGAGCTGCTCGAAGGGCACTGGTAAAACACACACACTCACACACACTCACACTCACACTCACACTCACACACACACACACTCACACTCACACTCACAAACACACACACACTCACAAACTCACACTCACACACTCACACACGCTCTCACACTTTTACACACACTCACACAAACACACACACTCACACTCACACATACACTTACACTCACACACACTCAGACTCACACATGCACTCAAACTCACACACACACAAAATCACACACACTCACTCACACACACACTCAATCACACGCACACACACACTCAAACTTGCACACACTCAGACATGCACTCACACTCACTCACACACATACTCACAATGACACGCTCACATTCACACACACACTCACACTTGTATTCACACACACTCACACTCACTATTACACACACACTAAAATCACACACACACTCACACATACAAAATCACACACACACTCACACAATCACACACACTCAGGCTCACACACACAGACTCACACACACACACTCACACAAACTCACACACACACTCACTGACACTCATACACACTCACTCACAAACACACACTCTCACACTCACACACACTCACACCCACACACACAAACACACTCATACTCACAATCACACTCACACACACACTCACACTCACACTAAAAATCACACACTCACACACAAACACACACTCACTCTCTCACACACACTCACACACACATCCACACACACACTCACATGCACACTCACACTCACACACACACTCACACACTCAAAATCACATACTCATTCACACACATGTACTCGCACATGCTCACACTCACAAGCACAATCACACACTCACAGATACAATCACACTCACATTCATGCACACACTAAAACCACATTCACACACACTCACACGCACACTCACATACACTCGCACACACTCACTCACACTAAAAATCACACACACTCACACAAACACACACACTCACACTCACCCTCTCACACACACTCACACACACTCAAAATCACACACTCAAAATCACACTCACACTCACAAGCACAATCACACACACATACACACACTCACATTCATGCACACATTAATATCACACACTCACACTCACTCACACACACTCACAATCACACGATCACACTCACAAGCATAATCAGACACTCACACACACACTCACCCTCACACTCAGACACACACTCACACATACAAACTCACACTCACACACACACTCTCACACACACATCCACACGCACACACTCACACACACACACTCATTCACACACTCACAATCACATGCTCACACTCACACACACACACACATGCACTCACACACACACACACTCACAATCACACGCTCACACTCACATACACTCACACAATCACACACTCACACATACAATCACACTCACGCACATTCACACTCACACACACTTACATTCACACTCACACACTAAAAATCACACACACACTCACACACACACTCACACTCGCTCTCACACACACTCGCACACATGCACTCACAATCACACGCTCACACTCACACACTCACAAGCACATACACACTCACATTCATGCACACATTAATATCACACACTCACACACACTCACACGCACACAATCACACACACACTCACACTCACACTCAGACACGCACTCGCATACACTCACACTCACACACACTCACACACGCACTCACTCACACACATACTCACTCATTCACACACACTCAATCACACGCACACACAAGCATAATCACACACTTACACATACACTCACACTCACACACACACACTCACTCACACACTCACACATACTCACTCACACTCACACACACTGACACACACACACTGACATACACTCACACTCACACCAAATCACACATGCACTCACAATCACGCGCTCGCACTCACACACACACACGCACTCACACACACACTCACACTCACGCACACACTCACTCACAATCACATGCTCACACTCACACACACTCACATTCACACACACTAAAAATCACACACTGACATACACTCGCACTGACACACGCTAAAAAGCACACGTACTCACCCTCACATAAACTCACACTCTCACACACACACTCACACACTCACACTCAAACACACACTCACACACATACTCACGATCACACGCTCACACACTCACAATCACATGCGCACACTCACACACACCCACAAGCACAATTACAACTCACACACACACTCACATTCACACACACACTAAAAATCACACACTCACACACACACACACACACACATGCTAAAGATCACACACTCACCCTCACACAAACTCACACACACTCACACTGACACACACTGACACTCAGACACACACTGACACTCACACTCAGACACACTCACACACACACTCACTCACACACTAAAAATCACACACTCACACAAACAGACACACACTCACACATGCACTCACACTCACACACACACTCAAAATCACACAGTTACTCACACACAAACTCACAATCACACACACTCAAACTCACACACACACACACTCTCACTCGCACACTCATACTCACTCACACACACACACTCACACTAAAAATCACACACAGACTCACTCACACACACTTAAACACACACACTCACACACTCACAATCACACGCTCACACTCACACACACACAATTACACTCACTCAAACACACTCACAATCACATGCTCACACTCACACACACTAAAAACCACACTCACACACACTCATACTCACACTCACACTCACATACACCCTCACACTCAATCACACTCACACATACACTAAAAACCACACAAACCACTCACACACACTAAAAATCACACACACACACACACACACTCCACACACTCACACAAACACACACACACACTCACTCTCACACACACACTCACACTCTCAGGCTCACACACACACACTCACACTCACAAACACTCACACACTCACTCATACACACTCACTCACAAACACACACACACACACACACACACACACTAAAATCACACACACACACACACACACACTCATACTCACACATGCACTCACACTCACACACACTCAAAATCACACACACTCACAATCAGATGCTCACACTCCACACACTCACACAAACACACACTCACTCTCACACACACACTCACGCTCACACACACACGCTCACACACACACGCTCACACACATGCTCACAAACACTCACACACTCACTCACACTGACACTCATACACACTCACTCACTAACACACACACACTCGCACCCACACACACACACTAAAATCACACTCACACACACACACACTCATACTCACACATGCACTCACACTCACACACACTCAAAATCACACACACTCACAATCACATGCTCACTCACACACACACTCAGACATGCACTCACACTCACTCACACACACACTCACAATGACACGCTCACTCACACTCATTCACTCACTTTCACACACACTAAAAATCACACACACACTCACACATACAAACTCACACACACACTCATACACACTCACACACACACACTCACACATACAAACTCACACACACACTCATACACACTCACACACACACACTCACACACATGCACACACTCACATTCACACACTCACACACACACTCACAAACACACACACACGCACTCACTCACACTGACACTCATACACACTCACTCACAAACACACACTCTCACACCCCACTCACACACACTCATACTCACAATCACACTCACACACACCCTCACACTCACTCACACAAACAGTAAAAATCACACACTCACACTCACACACACACACTCAGACTCACACACACTAAAAATCACACACTCACACAAACACACACACTCACACCTTTACACACACTCATACAAACTCAAAATCACACATACGTACTCACACATACACACACGCACAAAATCACACACTCATTCACACACACTCACAATCACACGATCACACTCACACACAAGCATAATCACACACTTACACATACACTCACACTCACACTCACACACACTCACCCTCACACATACACTCACACTGACACACACTCACACTGACACACACACTCACACACACTCACACACGTACTCACACTCACAAACATATTCAAGATCACACACATATACAATCACGCGCTCACACTCACACACTCTCACACGCATTCACACACGAAATCACACTCACGCACACACTCACAACCACATGCTCACACTCACACACTCACACTGACACTCACGCTCACTCACACACGCTCACACACATACTCAAAATCACACACACTTACTCACACACATACTCACTCACACTCACACACACTCACCACACACACTCAAACTCACTCACACACTCACTCACAATCACATGCGCACACTCACACACACCCACAAGCACAATCACAACTCACAAACACACTCACATTCACACACACTAAAAATCACACACTCACGCACGCTCACTCACACTCACACACACACGTTAAAAATCACACATACTCACACACACACTCCACACACACTCACTTAAAATCACACACACACTCACATACAAACTCACCCACACTCATACACACACACATTCATGCTCACACACACTCACTCACACACACACACACTCACACTCACTCAGTCAGGCTCACACACAGACTCACACACATTCACACTCATGCTCACACACTCACACTCACACAAACACACACTCGCACTCAACCTCTCACACACACACACACACACACACTCAAAATCACACACTCATGCACACACACACTCACAATCATATGCTCACACTCACACACTCACGAGCACCATCACACACTCACACATAAACACACTCACATTCATGCACACATTAATATCATACACTAACACAGACTCACATGCACACAATCACACACATTCACACTCATTCACACACACTCACACACACACTCACACACACACTCACTCATACTCACATTCACACACACACTCACACACACTCACACTGACACACACACTCACTCACACACACTCACAATCACATGCTCACACTCACACTCACAAGCACAATTACACACCCACTCACATTCGCACACACTAAAAATCACACACTCACTCACACACACTCACACTCATGCTCACACACACTCACACACACCCTTACACTCACACACACTAAAAATCACACACACTCACACAAACAGACACACTCACAATCACACACACCCTCACACACAAACAGACACACGTTCACACTCACACACACTCACACTCTCACACACACAAACACACACACACACACACTCAAAATCACACACAAACTCACAATCACACACACACACACACTCAAACTCACACACACACTCTCACTCACACACACTAAAAATCACACACACACTCACGCTTAAACACACACTCACTCACACAAGCACTCACACAAGCACTCACACAAGCACTCACACTCACACACACTCAAAATCACACACACTCACACACACTCACAATCACACACACACACGCTCACACACACAATTACACTCACTCACACACACACTCACAATCACACACACTAAAAACCACACACACTCACGCTCACACTCACACTCTCACACACACTAAAAATCACACACACTCACACTCACACACTTAAAATCACACACACACTCACACATACAAACTCACACACACACTCACACTCACTCACACACTCACTCATGCACACACTCACATTCACACTCACACTCACTCACTCACTCATGCACACACTCACTCATGCACACTCTCACATTCACACTCACACACACACACACTCAGGCTCACACACACACACACTCACACACTCACAAACACTCAAACACACACACACACAAAATCACACACTCATGCACACATGCACTCACAATCACACGCTCACACACTCACAAGCACAATCACACACTCACACTCACATTAACATTAACACGCACACTAAAAACCTCACACTCACTCACACTCACACAAACTCACTCACGCACACACTCACACACACACTCACACAAAATCAGACACTCACACAAACACACACAAACTCACACACACACTCGCCCTCACTCACATTCACACACACACTCACACACCCTCACACAAACACACACTTACACTCGCACACACTCACACACACACACATTCACACACTCACACACACACTCGCACGCACACACTCAAAATCACACACACACTCACAATCACACACACAATCTCACGCTCACACACACAATCTCACACACACACACACTCACAATGAGACGCTCACACTCACACTCGCACACTCACACACACTCATACTCACATACATACTCACACTCACACACACCCTCACACACACACCCTCACACACACTAAATATCACACACACACTCACACAAACACACACACACTCACACACACAATTACACTCACTCACACACACACTCACACTCACATGCGCACTCACTCACATGCGCACTCACACTCACACACATACTCAAAATCACACACACTCAAAATCACACTCAATCACACGCTCACACTAAAATCACACACTCACACACACACTCACTCACTCACACTCACATGCTCACAATCACAAGCACAATTACACACACAGTTACATTCACACACTAAAAATCACACACACACTCACACTCACACACTCATACTCACACAAAAACACACTCACTCTCACTCGCATTTAAACACACACACACTCACACACACTGAAAATCACACACACTCACTCACACACACACTCCCAATCACACGCTCACACACACTCACACACACACTCACAATCACATGCTCACACTTACACGCACTCACGCACAATTACACACTCACTAAAAATCACACACTCACACATACAAAAAATCACACTCACACAAACACACACACTCACACACACACACATGCACTCACACACACACTCACTCACTCACTCACACACTCACATACGCACTCACACTCACACACACACACTAACCCACACTGATAATCACACACTCACATTCACACACACTCAAACTCACACACACACAATCACACTCACACTAAAAATCACACACACTCACACAAACACACACACACTCACATGCACTCACACACTCACACTCACTCACAACCTCACACTAAAAATCACACACAGTCATATTAAACACACACTCACACACACACTCACACGCACACACACACACACTCACACACTCACACTCACTCACAACCTCACACACTAAATATCACACACACATTCACACTTAAACACACACTCACACACACACACACTCAAAAACACACACACACTCACAAGCGCATGCTCACACTCACATTAACACGCACACTAAAAACTTCACACTCACACTCTCACACACTCACTCACGCTCACACACACACACTCATACTCACACACACACACTCACACTAAAAATCTCACACACACACACACTCACACTCACTCACACACACTCACAAACTCATTTAAAATCACACACACTCACACACACTCACAATCACACACTCACACTCAAACACACTCACAAGCACAATCACACACTCACACACACTCACACACACACTAAAAATCACACACTCACACAAACACACACTCACACACTCACTCAGACTCACACACACTCACACACGCACTCACAAACTCATTTAAAATCACACACACTCACTCACACACACTCACAATCACACACTCACACTCAAACACACTCACAAGCACAATCACACACACACACTCACATACACACTAAAAATCACACACACACACACACTCACACTCACTCACACTTACAATCACACACTCACACTCACACACACTCACACTCACATACACACTAAAAATCAGACACTCACACAAACACACACACACACATTTAAACACACACTCACACACGCACATACACACTCAAAATCACACACTCATTCACACACACTCACAATCACACTCTCACACACTCACAATCACGCACACACTCACTCACTATAAATCACTCACACAAACACACTCACACACACCCTCACTCTCACATTCACACACACCCTCACACAAACACACACTCCCACACACACCCTCACACACGCAAGCTAACAATCACACGCTCACACTCACACGCTCACTCACACTCACTCACAAACACACTCACAATCACACACTCACACTCACAAGCACAATTAAACACTCACACTCACATTAACACGCACACTAAAAACCTCACACTCACTCACACTCACACAAACTCACTCACGCACACACTCACACACACACTCACACAAAATCAGACACTCACACAAACACACACAAGCTCACACTCACACACACTCACCCTCACTCACATTCACTCACACCCTCACAAGCATAATCACACACTCACAAATACACTCACTCACATTCACACACACACTAAAAATCACATTCACACACACACATACAATCACACACTCACTCACACAAACACTCACAATCACACGATCACACTCACACACTCACACACTCACACACTCACACACTCACACACTCACACACTCACACACACACTCACAATCAGATGCTCACAATCACACACACTCACAAGCACAATGACACACACACTCACTCACATTCACACACACACTAAAAATCACAAACTCACACACTCACACTACAAATCATACACAATCACACTCTCACACACACTCACACTCGCACACATGCACTCAAAATCACACACACTCACTCACATGCTCACTCACACACTCACAATTACACACACATGCACTCACAATCACATGCTCACACTCACACACACTCACAAGCACAACTACACTCACACACACACTCACATTCACACACACACTCACTAAAAATCACACACTCACACCCACAAACACACACTCACACACACTCACTCACATACTCAAACACACACACTCACTCATACTCACACACACACTAAAATCACACTCACACTTACACTCAAACACTCAAATTCACACAAACTCACTCACACACACACACAATCACACGTGCACACTCGCACACACTCATACTGACACTCACTCACACTCAGACACACACACTCACACAAACACACACACTCACACACACATGCACTCACACTCACACACTCAAAATCAAACACTTACTCACACACACTCACAATCACACTCAAACTCACACACACACACACTCAAGCACAATTACACACTCACACACACACTCACATTCACACACACTCAAAATCACACACACTCACACACACACTCACACTCACACATGCTCACAATCACACACACAAGCACAATTACAAATTCACACACACTAAAAATCACACACTCACACACACTCATACTCATGCTCAAATTCACACACTCACACACCCTCCCACTCACTAAAAATAACACACCCTCACAAATACACACAAACTCACTCACACTCACACACAAACTCACTCACACTCACACACACACTCACATACGCCCTCACACACACCCTCACACAAACACACACACACACTCACACACACTCACACTCACATTCACACACACGCACTAAAAATCACACTCACACTCACACTAACAATCACTCACACTCACACTAACAATCACTCACACTCACTCTAAAAATCACACACACACAAACACACACACACACTCACACTAAAAATCAGACACTCACACAAACACACTCACACTCAGAAACACACACATGCACTCACACACACACTCAAAATCACACACACTTACACACACACAATCGCACGCTCACAATCACACACACACATACACACACACTCACACTCACTCACTCACAATCACATGCTCACACTCAAGCACAATTACACACTCACACATACACTCACTCACATTCACACACACACTAAAAATCACACTCACACACTAAAAATCACACACACTCACATGCTAAAAATCACACACTCACATTCACACTCACTAAAAATCACACTCACACAAACACACACACTCACACACACCCTCACACACACTAAAAATCACACTCACACTCAAATACACACACTCACACTCAAATGCACACACTCACTCACACACACACTCACTCACATCCACACACACACTAAAAATCACACACACACTCACGCACACACTAAAAATCACACTCACACATGCTAAAAATCACGCACACTTACTCACACTCGCAATCACAGGCTCACACTCACACTCACTCACACACTCACTCACAATCACATGCTCACACACACACTAACAAGCACAATTACGCACTCACACACTCACACAAACACACACTCACTCAAAATCACACACACACTCTAAATCACTCACTCACACTCACACACATACTCACTCACACACACTCTCACAATCATACGCTCACACTCACACACTCACAAGGACAATCACACACTCACACATACACTCACTCACATTCACACACACACTAAAAATCACACACACACACTCACACTCGCACACGCTAAAAATCACTCAGACTCACACTCACACTCAGACTCACACTCAGACTCACACACACTCAAAATCACACTCAAAATCACACGCTCGCACTCACACTTTCAAACTCACACACACTCACAAGCACAATTACACACACACACACACTCACATACACTAAAAATCACACACACACACACTCACACTCACTCTCACACACACACACTCACATTCACACACACTCATACACTCACACTCATACACTCACACCCATACTCTCACTAAAAATCACACACACAGTCATATTAAACACACACTCACACACACACTCACACGCACACACACACACACTCACACACTCACACTCACTCACAACCTCACACACTAAATATCACACACACATTCACACTTAAACACACTCACACACACACACACTCACACTCACTCTCACACACACACACTCACATTCACACACACTCATACACTCACACTCATACACTCACACCCATACTCTCACTAAAAATCACACACACAGTCATATTAAACACACACTCACACACACACTCACACGCACACACACACACACTCACACACTCACACTCACTCACAACCTCACACACTAAATATCACACACACATTCACACTTAAACACACACTCACACACACACACACACACTCAAAAACACACACACACTCACAAGCGCATGCTCACACTCACATTAACACGCACACTAAAAACTTCACACTCACACTCTCACACACTCACTCACGCTCACACACACACACTCATACTCACACACACACACTCACACTAAAAATCTCACACACACACACACTCACACTCACTCACACACACTCACAAACTCATTTAAAATCACACACACTCACACACACTCACAATCACACACTCACACTCAAACACACTCACAAGCACAATCACACACTCACGCACAATCACACACTCACACACACTCACACACACACTCACATACACACTAAAAATCACACACTCACACAAACACACACTCACACACTCACTCAGACTCACACACACTCACACACGCACTCACAAACTCATTTAAAATCACACACACTCACTCACACACACTCACAATCACACACTCACACTCAAACACACTCACAAGCACAATCACACACACACACTCACATACACACTAAAAATCACACACACACACACACTCACACTCACTCACACTTACAATCACACACTCACACTCACACACACTCACACTCACATACACACTAAAAATCAGACACTCACACAAACACACACACACACATTTAAACACACACTCACACACGCACATACACACTCAAAATCACACACTCATTCACACACACTCACAATCACACTCTCACACACTCACAATCACGCACACACTCACTCACTATAAATCACTCACACAAACACACTCACACACACCCTCACTCTCACATTCACACACACCCTCACACAAACACACACTCCCACACACACCCTCACACACGCAAGCTAACAATCACACGCTCACACTCACACGCTCACTCACACTCACTCACAAACACACTCACAATCACACACTCACACTCACAAGCACAATTAAACACTCACACTCACATTAACACGCACACTAAAAACCTCACACTCACTCACACTCACACAAACTCACTCACGCACACACTCACACACACACTCACACAAAATCAGACACTCACACAAACACACACAAGCTCACACTCACACACACTCACCCTCACTCACATTCACTCACACCCTCACAAGCATAATCACACACTCACAAATACACTCACTCACATTCACACACACACTAAAAATCACATTCACACACACACATACAATCACACACTCACTCACACAAACACTCACAATCACACGATCACACTCACACACTCACACACTCACACACTCACACACACACTCACAATCAGATGCTCACAATCACACACACTCACAAGCACAATGACACACACACTCACTCACATTCACACACACACTAAAAATCACAAACTCACACACTCACACTACAAATCATACACAATCACACTCTCACACACACTCACACTCGCACACATGCACTCAAAATCACACACACTCACTCACATGCTCACTCACACACTCACAATTACACACACATGCACTCACAATCACATGCTCACACTCACACACACTCACAAGCACAACTACACTCACACACACACTCACATTCACACACACACTCACTAAAAATCACACACTCACACCCACAAACACACACTCACACACACTCACTCACATACTCAAACACACACACTCACTCATACTCACACACACACTAAAATCACACTCACACACACACTCTCACACTCACACTTACACTCAAACACTCAAATTCACACAAACTCACTCACACACACACACAATCACACGTGCACACTCGCACACACTCATACTGACACTCACTCACACACTCAGACACACACACTCACACAAACACACACACTCACACACACATGCACTCACACTCACACACTCAAAATCAAACACTTACTCACACACACTCACAATCACACTCAAACTCACACACACACACACTCAAGCACAATTACACACTCACACACACACTCACATTCACACACACTCAAAATCACACACACTCACACACACACTCACACATGCTCACAATCACACACACAAGCACAATTACAAATTCACACACACTAAAAATCACACACTCACACACACTCATACTCATGCTCAAATTCACACACTCACACACCCTCCCACTCACTAAAAATAACACACCCTCACAAATACACACAAACTCACTCACACTCACACACAAACTCACTCACACTCACACACACACTCACATACGCCCTCACACACACCCTCACACAAACACACACACACACACACACTCACACACACTCACACTCACATTCACACACACGCACTAAAAATCACACTCACACTAACAATCACTCACACTCACTCTAAAAATCACACACACACAAACACACACACACACTCACACTAAAAATCAGACACTCACACAAACACACTCACACTCAGAAACACACACATGCACTCACACACACACTCAAAATCACACACACTTACACACACACAATCGCACGCTCACAATCACACACACACATACACACACACTCACACTCACTCACTCACAATCACATGCTCACACTCAAGCACAATTACACACTCACACATACACTCACTCACATTCACACACACACTAAAAATCACACTCACACACTAAAAATCACACACACTCACATGCTAAAAATCACACACTCACATTCACACTCACTAAAAATCACACTCACACAAACACACACACTCACACACACCCTCACACACACTAAAAATCACACTCACACTCAAATACACACACTCACACTCAAATGCACACACTCACTCACACACACACTCACTCACATCCACACACACACTAAAAATCACACACACACTCACGCACACACTAAAAATCACACTCACACATGCTAAAAATCACGCACACTTACTCACACTCGCAATCACAGGCTCACACTCACACTCACAATCACATGCTCACACACACACTAACAAGCACAATTACGCACTCACACACACTCACACAAACACACACTCACTCAAAATCACACACACACTCTAAATCACACTCACTCACACTCACACACACACTCACTCACACACACTCTCACAATCATACGCTCACACTCACACACTCACAAGGACAATCACACACTCACACATACACTCACTCACATTCACACACACACTAAAAATCACACACACACTCACACTCGCACACGCTAAAAATCACTCAGACTCACACTCACACTCAGACTCACACTCAGACTCACACACACTCAAAATCACACTCAAAATCACACGCTCGCACTCACACTTTCAAACTCACACACACTCACAAGCACAATTACACACACACACACACTCACATACACTAAAAATCACACACACACACACTCACACTCACTCTCACACACACACACTCACATTCACACACACTCATACACTCACACTCATACACTCACACCCATACTCTCACTAAAAATCACACACACTCACACAAACTCACACACTCAAAATAACGCACACTCGCTCACTCACATGCTCACACTCACACACACTCACACACGCACTCACTCACAACCACATGCTCACACTCACAATTACACACTCACACACACACCCACACACACTCACTCATACTCACTCACACACACACTCACAAGCACAATTACACACACTCACATTCACAGAAACACTAAAAATCACACACACACTCACTCTCACACATGCACTCTCACTCACACTCACATACACACACACTAAAAATCACACACCCTCACACAAACACACACACACACTCACACACACTCAAGCACAATTACACACACACTAAAAATCACACACACTCACTCACACACACACACTCATACACACACTAAAAATCACACACACACAGTCACACACACTAAAAAGCACTCACACTCACACACACACACACACACTCAAAATTACACATTCACTCACACACACTCACACTCGCACACACTCACAAACTCAATCACAATCACATACTCACACTTCCACACTCACTATCACACACTCACTATCAGACACACTCACTATCACACAGACTCACAATCACATGCTCACACTCACACACACACTCATGTTCTCACAAACACAATCACAATCACACATATACACACATACAATACAATCACATACACTCACACAATCACTCTCTCACACAAACTCACACTCAGACTCTCACACACACACTAACAATCACACACACACACTCAAAAGCACAATCACAATGACACACTTACAATCACACATTCACACTCACTGTCCCATACTCACAATCACACACTCACAGTCACACACTCAGAATCTCACAATCAGACACACTAACAGTCACACACTCACAATCACACACACTCACACTCAAACACTCACAATCACTCAGTCACAATCACTCACACTTAAAATCACTCACAATCACACTCACAATCACATGCTCACAATCACACTCTCACAATCACACTCTCACAATCACACTCTCACACTCACTATCATACATTCACATTCACACACTCACAATAACACACTCACAATCACTCAGTATCACAATCACACACTTACAATCACAAATTCACACTCACAATCTCACACTCACAATTCCACACACTCATACACTCACAATAACACACTCACTAGCACACACTCGCAATCACATACACACAATGACACACTCACAATCACACAGTCAGATTAACAAACACACTCACATTCATATACTCACAATCACACACACACAATCACACACACACAATCACACACTTGCAATCACTCACAATCACACACTCACAATCAATCACTCACACTCAAAATAACTCACAATCACACACTCAGACTCACAACCACTCACTAACAGTAACTCAAAATGACTCACAATCACACACTGGCTGACTCACAATCACACACTCACAATCACATACTCACAATCACTCACAATCACAATCACACACTCACTATAACACACTCACAATCACGTACACACAATGACACACTCAGGTTATCACACTCACATTCATATATACTCACAATCACACCCTCACAATCACACCCTCAATGATGGACAATCACTCACTCAATCACACACTCACAATCACTCACAATCACACTCAATCACACACTCAATCAATCACACACTCAATCACACACTCATGATCACTCACACTCACACTCACAATCACTCACACTCACAATCACACACACATTCACAATGATGCATAATCACACACTCACGATCACAATCAGACACTCACAATCAGACACAATCACTCACTCACAATCACTCACTCACAATCACTCACAATCACACACTCACAATCATACACTCACAATCACACAATTTCACACTCACAAACACTCACACTCACAATCACATGCTCACAATGATGCACACTCACTCACAATCGCACTCACAATCACATACTCACAACCACTCACAATCACACACTCAATCACACACTCATGATCACTCACAATCACACACTCACATGCACACACTCAAACACTCACAATCTCACACTCACAATCACTCACACTCACAATCACATGCTCACAATGATGCACACTCACTCACAATCGCACTCACAATCACACACTCACAACCACTCACAATCACACACTGAAATCACACACTCATGATCACTCACAATCACATGCACACACTCAAACACTCACAATCTCACATTCACAAACACTCACAATCACTCACACTCACATGCTCACAATGATGCACACTCACTCACAATCGCATTCACAAACTCACAACCACTCACAATCACACACTCATGATCACTCACAATCACACTCTCACATGCACACACTCACACTCAAACACTCACAATCACACACTCACAATGACGCACAATCACACACTCACAATCACACACTCACAATCACTCACTCAATCACACACTCATGATCACTCACAATCACACACTCACATGCACACACTCAAACACTCAATCTCACACTCACAATGACATCACACACTCACAATCACACACTCAATCACACACTCAATCACACACTCATGATCACTCACAATCACACACTCACATGCACACACTCACATGCACGCACTCAAACACTCACAATCTCACACTCACTCACAATGATGCACACTCACTCACAATTGCATTCACAAACTCACAACCACTCACAATCACACACTCACAATCACACACTCACAATCACACACTCACACTCACACACTCACAATCAAACACTCACAATCAAACACTCAGTATCACAATCACACACTTACAATCACAAATTCACACTCACAATCTCAGTCACAATTCCACACACTCATAATAACACACTCAATCACATACACACAATGACACACTCACAATCACACAGTCAGATTAACAATCACACACTCACATTCATATACTCACAATCACACACTCACAATCACACACTCACACACACTTACAATCACTCACAATCACACACTTACAATCACAAATTCACACTCACATTCTCACACTCACAATTCCACACACTCATACACTCACAATAACTTCTTCTTCTTAGGCAGTCCCTCGGAACCGAGGATGACTTGCTTCCACATTAAAAATGAGCTCGCAGGTGGCTGATTAG